>NC_064931.1:263331475-263654808 GCF_023897955.1 Schistocerca gregaria | reverse complement strand
TTACTACACTCATAATTTTCAGGTGGCGCGAGGTCTGATGCATCAACTGGCGTCCAAAGCTAAATAGGAGCGGCGTTATTTCATGGACGGCAAGACGTCATAAGTAGCCAGAGACAAATTCTCTACACAATGTGTCTGGGAACTTATGACACCTGCAGACCACGAGGTGATGTAGTGCTCTTCTTGTAGTTGTCGCCGTCCGATCCCTAGCTGACAAAACAGTAGCTTCTATTTCTAATCCTGGATGTAGAGTCAGCTACAACTTAGTAATAGAGCAGTAATATCTGGTGTGACGTGGGAGGTGTAATACTGCCATTACCATTCATATAAAGCATTAACGACTTATCGAACAATATGAGTTACTATATTTGATATCAGTGATTATTTCACAATCTGAGTTCATTTTTACTTGATAAATAGTTATAATTATCGCATAGATGGAACGTTTAGCTTCTACCTCTTAACGTAGGGAAATACACTACTGGCCATTAAAACTGCTACACCAAGAAGAAAAGCAGATGGTAAACGAGTAATCATTGGACAAATATATTATACTAGAACTGACATGTGATTACATTTTCACGCAATTTTGATGTATAGATCCTGAGAAATCAGTACCCAGAACAACCACCGCTGGTCGTAATAACGGCTTTGATACGCCTGGACATTGAGTCAAACAGAGCTCGGATGCCGTGTACAGGTACAGCTGCACATGCTGCTTCAACACGATGCCACAATTCATCAAGAGTAGTGACTGGCGTATTGTGACAAGCCAGTTGCTCGGCCACTATTGACCAGACGTTTTCAATTGGTGAGAGATGTGAAGAATGTGCTGGCGACGGCAGCAGTCGAACATTTTCTGTATCCAGAAACGCCCGTACAGGATCTGCAACATGCGGTCGTGCATTATCCTGCTGAAATGCAGGGTTTCGCAGGGATCGAATGAAGGGTAGAACCATGGGTCTTAACACATCTGAAATGTAACGTCCACTGTTCAAAGTACTGTCAATGAGAACAAGAGGTGACCGGGACGTGTAACCAATGGCACCCCACATCATCACTCAGGGCGAATGCCAGTAGGACGATTACGAATACACGCTCCCAATGTGCGTTCACCGCGATATCGCCAAACACGGATGCGACCATCGTGATGCTGTAAACAGAACCTGGATTTATCCGAAAAAATGACGTTTTGCCATTCGTGCACCCAGGTTCGTCGTTGAGTACACCATCGCAGGCGCTCCTGTCTGTGATGCAGCGTCAAGGGTAACCGCAGCCATGGTCTCCGAGCTGATTGTCCTAGCCGCTGCAAACGTCGTCGAACTGTTGGTGCAGATGATTGTTGTCTTGCAAACGTCCCCATCTCTTGACTCAGGGATCGAGACGTGGTTGCACGATCCGTTACAGCCATGCGGATAAGATGCCTGTCATCTCGACTGCTAGTGATACGAGGCCGTTGGGATCCAGCAAGGCGTTCCGTATTACCCTCCTGAACCCACCGATTCCATATTCTGCTAACAGACATTGGATCTCGACCATCGCGAGCAGCAATGTCGCGATACGATAAACCACAATCGCGATCGGCTACAATACGACCTTTGTGAAAGTCGGAAACGTGATGGTTCAGATGGTTTAAATGGCTCTGAGTACTACGGAACTTAACTTCTGAGGTCATCAGTCCCCTAGAACTTAGAACTACTTAAATCTAACTAACCTAAGGACATCACACACATCGTGCCGGACGCAGGATTCGAACCTGCTACCGTAGCGGCCGCGCGGTTCGAGACTGTAGCGCCTACAACCGCTCGGCCACTCCGGCCAGCGGAAAAGTGATGGTACGCATTTTTCCTCCTTACACGAGGCATCACAACAACGTTACACCAGGCAACGCTGGTCAACTGCTGTTTGTGTGTGAGAAATCTGTTGGAAAATTCCCTCATGTCAGCACGTTGTAGGGGTCGCCAGCCTTGTGTGAATGCTCTGAAAAGCTAATTACTTGCATATCACAGCATCTTCTTTCTGTCGGTTAAATTTCGCATCTGCAGCACGTCATATTCGTGGTGTAGCTTCTTTAATGGTCAGTAGCGTATAAACGTAGTATCATATGAAGTAGATTATTTCGTTTCTCAGGTTAACATAATTCGTTTGCATGTTTTCTTGGAAATTTCGATGTCCGTTAACAATTTTCCGTGTGCTTCTTCGTTCACTATACTGTAAGAAGCTGAAAAGGTTAAAAAAACAGCGTGTAACTTATAATAATAGAATCTTATAATACAAATTAGTATGTTTTCTTTAACAGTAAATTACAACACACTACATAACTGCACAAATCAAAAAGCGTGGAGTGAATACACTCATTTCTCTCGTTCGTCCAAAACATTTCTGTATGGTTAGTAATAACAATGTTGTTTCAATTTCGGCGATCAGGGCCTCAGAGAATGGACTGCATCCAACTACATTAATTGTTGATTGGGCCAAAATATCAGGCGTTGTACCAAAGACGCTATCAATCCGTGACACATTTGAGTAGATTATTTTATTTCTTAGACGCGGTTCACACTGAGACGATATAACATGCGATACAACAGTTTGTAATAAAGGTAGTGCGACGCGACACTTACCGCTACGACACTCGGTTCCCACTGGAATGTTACGATACGCGATATGATGCACAATGCTACTCGCCACACGACAATCAACGAATCACTATGAATAACGTTACTGTTCCGGTTTCAGTTGAAATTATGAACTCTTGTGAGAGGTCATTATTGTGATTAGTTAAAGGTCAAGAAACAGAAAAAAGGGAGTACTGGCCGCGTCCATAAAACATTGTAAATGTCAGACATTGTTCAGCTGTAGTTTCTCGTTAGCCCCCCCCCCCCCCTCCACCCAACATGAACACAATTCCACGAATTCTACAGAATAAGTTCAGACAGTTTCCACTTACTATTCTGAGAATCCATCCGCTAGAATAAGATAAGTTGATGAAAGTCTAAGAATGTTAAAAATGTCAACATCAAAAGCTTATATTCTGTAAAACCACCAAGAATGTTACCATATTCAGGGTGGTAGACAAATAAAGAATGTTTACAGACTGGTGAAGCTCGGATAGGATCTCAAGAACTGTTCAGTTTCGCTGAGTAGCATCTTATTCAGTTTGAAGAGTATTCAGGCCAAACGTTGCTGGAATTGAAGTGAGGTCAGTTACCAACGGCAGTGTACCAGTGAATGGTGAACTCTGTGTAGGTGTAGACAATGTTTTTGAAGAGATGGAACAATTTCATTGTGTTTCGGAAAATCCCGATGTATATTGCTTGGCTTCATCCAGCTGCTCACTCAGAGGCAACAGGAATTTAGCTTTCAGTTCTCTTTCACACCTGTCACAAAGTTTCCTGAAATCAGGGTCAACAAATGGAAAAAAACAACCAGTCAGCATCATCAGCAGGTGACTCCTGGTGTCTTTCCATTTCGCCAACTTCGTCATTTTCAGCTTCAGCTTGTATCGCCAGCAAACGAAACAGAGAAACACGAGGCAGCTTAGCACTCCGCAGAGAACGTACCAGTAACAATACCTGCGGAGAGTAGCTACCGGCTTCGTCACGGATAAACTCCCATGTATCTCATGTATTGTTTCATCAAAGTAAAGAAGCATCGCTCCCCGTCCACCGTTAAAAACAATTTCGATATGTCGACTATATTTCGTACGCAGCAATATATACACCAAAATACAGCAAACGCGAAATGTCGAGTGACTACATTCTTCACTGCAAACTTTGCAAAGGTATGCCTGGTGTTTTAGTTTACTTCGAAGTATCACAGTAGCTATGAGAAATAGCGAGAAGAAAACCAGTTCATTAGGAAGCTGTGATGTCACGCTGTAAAATGGGAAAAAACAAATGGTTTTTTTTTACCGAATAGTTTCCTCAAAATCGAATGAAAAATACTGCATGTTGGAGATCATGTACGAATGTCAAACCAGTGGTTTTTAATTTTTTCATACCAAAAGTATAAATTTTACTGAGAACTAACTACAGAGATGGCGTATCCTTGCTTTGTCTACATAAAACAATTTTTTTAAACATATCAGGTGACTTTCAAATTTTTATGGCGGTGTATTATACAACAAAGCTGGCTGAGCCTCCAGCTCTCCGTGTTGCACTGGGCAACATTACAAGGATATTTGTCGGTGTTGTATTGCTGTCGTCCCAGAGTGAACCAGGTAAATAACTTATGCTATGTTTCTGTGCTCTCCGCTGATGCGGCTGCTTCCGCATCGCATCAGTAGTTACAGCGTGCTTTGTATCACATATCGTATCGCCTCAATGCGAACCGTACCTTAATTTACAGCAATGTAGTCCAGCTCCAAATTTTATTGGCAGCAGCAGCACTAAAAAATTAATTTATTTTTCTTGTTCAACAAAAGCGAAATGTCTTTAGTTAACACAGATCAAATTAATCATTTCATACGAAGTACTGTTTTGGCAGCTGCTTGCAATATTGCCAGCGGCAAGACACAACGAACTTCAAAGACAAATCATATGAATTTGTGGTGTCTGTTCTTTCGGAAATACCCGGAAATATCCAAAATAACAGACACCACGCATTCATACAACTGATTCGCCTCGATGGGCAATGAATCCACGACCTTCAGTGAGGACGCACATTTACGTTCGACCTCCAGCCTGAGCCTAAAATTAGCGAGCATGGGCGACATGGGTGGGAACTTCGGGCAGGTGGCGCTAGGTAGAAATGTGAATCAGCCGCGCATGTGCGATAAACATTGTGCCTGGGTGGTGCAATTGTTAACGCAATAGCTTAGTAAGTGGGAAGTCGCAGGTTCGAGAATCAGTCCAGTACGAATCTCATTAGTTCTCTCCCTTTCTCTTCCGTACTATATCGACTGCTATGTTTAGAGATGTCGCCATGTGTTTTTAATTGTGTGTCTACTATGTTACTTGTCCGATTCCAGTGTATTTTATCGACATTGCCAACCCCTTTTGCTTTCTGTTTTAATTTTCCGCATTTTTCGCCGTTTTACACTTTAAGTCATCATTTTATCGCCTGTTTTTCCTTGTTTCTTTCTTCTTAATTTTCTTACCAAAAAGTCTGTAGGCTGTAGAGCAGTGTGAGAGGGACAGAGAGAGTGGGTGGTGGAGATGGACAGAGAGAGGGAGTGGTGGAGGTGAAGGACAGGGACAGTGGGCATAGATAGAGAGAGATGGGAGCGCAGCCAACTACCGGTGGTTGCTCACGTCGGGGCCAATGATGTGTGTCACTTTGGATCACAGAAGATTCTCTCTGATTTCGAGTGGCTAACGGAAGTGGTGAAGGCTGCCAGTCTTGCTTGCAAGATGAAAGCAGAGCTGACCATTCGCAGCATAGTCGACAGGACCGATCGCGGATCTCTGGTACAGAGCCGAGTGGAGTGTCTAAACCAGAGGCTCAGACGGTTCTGCGACGGTGTAGTTTGCAGATTCCTCTACTTGCACCAAAGGGTGGTTGGGTTTCGAATTCCGGTGAATAGGTCAGGTGTCCACTATACGCAGTGTGGCGTGGACTGGGTGGTTTTTTAGGTTACAGGGTCTCGGGTCTCGGAAAAACACATGAAGGGCTTCAGTCACAAAGGGTGCAAGCCGAACACAGGGAGAACATAGAAACAGGAACCATAGCTATAACAGTTGTAAATTGTCGTAGCTGTTTTTGGAAAGTGCCAGAGCTCCAAGCGCTAATAGAAAGCACTGATATTCTAATTGTTATAGGCACTGAAAGCTGGCTAAAGCCGGATATAAGCCGAAATGTTTACGAAGAACCTAACGGTGTTCCGAAAGGATAGGCTAAAGACGGTTGGCGGTGGCGTGTTTGTTGCTGTTAAAAGTACTTTAACTTGTCGCAGAATTGAAGTAGATCCTTCCTGTGAGTTAGTACGGGTAGAGGTCATTGTTGGCAACCGGATTAAAATAATAACAGGATCCTTTTACCGACCTCCCAATTCAGATGATACAGTTGATGGAAGATTCAAAGAAAACTTGAGTTTGATTTCAAACACATACCCGACTCATACGATAATAGTTGGTGGCTTTAATTTACCCTCGATACGCTGGCGAAAATACATGTTTAATTCCGGAGATATGCACGAAATATCATCCGAAATTGTGCTAAACGCATTCTCTGAAAATTATATCGAGCAGTTAGTTCATGAGCCCCCGCGAACAGTGAACGGCTGTAAAAACACACTTGACCTCTTAGCAACGAACAATCCTGAGTTAATAACGAGCATCAAAACCGATTCAGCGACTAGTGAACAGAAGGTTGTCTTAGCGAGCTTGAATATTGTAACCCCCAAATCCTCCAAAAATAAGAGAAAAATATACCTATAAAACAAACAAAAAAACAGATAAAAATTCACTTGACGCCTTCCTGAGAGACAATCTCCACTCATTCCAAATTAATAATATAAGTGTAGACCCGATTTGGCTTGAAGTCAAAGAAATAGTATCTGCAGAAGTTCAGACATTCATACCAAATAAATTATAAAACGACGCAAAATAGGTTAGAAGACAGTTGCAGAAAAAAACGAAACAAACGTACCAAATTTAAACAGACGCAAAATCCCCAAGACTGGCGATCTTTTACAGAAGCTCGAAATTTAGTGCGGACTTCGATGCGAAATGCTTATAACAGTTTCGACAACGAAACTTTGTCTCGAAACCTGGCAGAAAATCCAAAGAAATTCGGGTCGTATGTGAAGTATGTTAACTGCATGAAACAATCAATACCTTCTCTGCGCGATAGCAGTGAAGATACTATCGAGGACAGTGCTGCCTAATCTGAGTTACTAAACACAGCCTTCCGAAATACCTTCACAAAAGAAGACGAAGTAAATATTCGAGAATTCGAATCGAGAACAGCTGCCAATATGACTAACGTAGAAGTAAATATTCTCGGAGTAGTGAAGCAACTTAAATCACTTAATAAAAGCAAGTGTTCTCGTCCAGACTGTATACCAATTAAGTTCCTTTCGGATTATGCTGATGCATTAGCTCCATACTTAACAATCATATACAACCATTCGCTCGACATAAGATCCTTACCCAAAGACTGGAAAGTTGCACAGGTCACACTAATATTCAAGAAAGATAGTAGGAGTATTCCGCTAAATTACAGGCCCATATCGTTAACGTCGATATGCAGCAGGATTTTGGAACATATATTGCGTTCAGACATTTTGAATTACCTCGAAGAAAACTGTCTATTGACACACTGTCAACATGGGTTTAGAAAACATCGTCCCTGTGAAACACAACTAGCTCTTTATTCACATGAAATGTTGACTGCTATTGACAAGAGATTTCAGATCGATTCCGTATTTCTGGATTTCCGGAATACTTTTGTCACTGTACCACACAAGCGGCTTGTAGTGAAATTGCGTACTTATGGAATATCGTCTCAGATATGTGTCTGGATTTGTGATTTCCTGTGAGAGTGAACACAGTTCGTAGTAATTGACGGAAAGTCATCGAGTAAAAAAGAAGTGATTTCTGGCGTTCCCCAAGGTAGTGTTATAGTCCCTTTGCTGTTCCGTATCTATAGAAACGATTTGGGAAACAATCTGAGCAGCCGTCTTAGGTTGTTTGCAGATGACGCTGTCGTTTATCCACTAATAAAGTTATCAGAACATCAAAAAACAAATTGCAAAACGATTTAGAAAATATATCTGAATGGTGTGAAAATTGGCAGTTGACCCTAAATAACGAAATGTGGAGGGCATCCACATGAGTGCAAAAAGGAACTCGTTAAACTTCGGTTACACGATAAATCAGTCTAATCTAAAACCCGTGAATTCAAGTAAATACCTAGGTATTACAATTACGAACATCTTAAATTGGAAGGAACACATAGAAAATATTGTGGGGAAGGCTAACCACAGACTGCGTTTTATTGGCAGGACACTTGGAAAATGTAACAGATCTACTAAGGAGACTGCCTACACTACGCTTGTCCGCCTTCTTTTAGAATACTGCTGAGTGGTGTGGGATTCTTACCAGCTAGGACTGACGGAGTACATCGAAAAAGTTCAAAGACGGGCAGCACGTTTTGTATTATCTCGACATATGGGAGAGTGTCACAGATATGATACAGGATTTGGTTGGGACTTCATTAAAAGAAAGGCGTTTTTCGTTGCGACGGAATCTTCTTACGGAATTCCTATCACCAACTTTCTCGTTCGAATGCAAACATATTTTGTTGACACCAACCTACGTGGAGAGAAACGATCACCACGATAAAATAAGGAAAATCAAATCTCCTACGGAAAGATATAGGTGTTCGATCTTTCCGCGCACTATTTGAGATTGGAATAATAGAGAATTGTGAAGGTTGTTCGATTAACCCTCTGCCAGGCACTTAAATGTGATTTGCAGAGTGTTTATATAGATACAGATGTAGAGGAGAAGAGGATAAGGAGAAAGGGAATGTGGTTAGAGAGGGATCAAGGGTGAGATATATGGAGAGAGAAGGCAAGAAAACATAGACAGAGAGGGGGAACAAGGAGATGGGCAGAAGGAGGAGGACATGGACTAACAGAAGACTGGAATAAATAATACCTCGGTAACGGCAGGTTTCTCAGCTAATATTAAATAAAGTCTGCTACCTCTCTAGTGACCTATCAACCATCTGGATTCCTTCTCCTGACCACTGAAGAGTCTCAACGTGGCATTGGGCATGATCTTGCTCACAAAAGCAATGATGGATATCAACAACACATCACAAACGCATCTAAAACCCTCATATCAGTCAAAATCAACTACTCACAAATCGAAAAGAAGCGCTGGCTATCATATTTGGCACATAAAAACTGCATACATTTCTTTACGAAACAAAATTTCGCCTCTTAATGCACTATAAACCATCCATTTCATTGTTCTGTCCTGAGAACAACTTTCCAGAAAACGAAGAAACGCCAACCACTCTGAGATCTCTTCCACAGCAATTACCATACACTTTACTATCGATCTAGAATACAATATGCTAATGGCGATGCGCCATCCGGACTACCTATGGGACCACATCTCACATGTTACTTACGACAAAAACACAGACCCTCCGAGCAAACGACATCTTACGAAACTGAACGAATTTCGTTTCACAGCGTCTGTAGTTTTGAATGATGCAAGTGATGACCTTATTCTCAAACGAGTTACGAAGTATTGCAGGCACACCTCGCCCCTGACTGTCTTCTGCACACAAATGGTTCAATTGGCTCTGAGCATTATGGGACTTAACATCTATGGTCATCAGTCCCCTAGAACTTAGAACTACTTAAACATAACTAACCTAAGGACGTCACACACATCCGTGCCCGAGGCAGGGTTCGAACCTGCGACCGTAGCAGTCGCGCGGTTCCGGACTGAGCGCCTTAACCGCGAGACCACCGCGGCCGGCTTCTGCACACCTTTTCCCGTAAGGAACAGAATACAGATAGCACGGTAAGTTCTGATTCTGAGATCGGACGACGACTATCTTGTATCCGCCACTGCGTTATGCTGCTCCTTGAAACCTGGTGAATGGCGAACGGAACGCACGAAGGAGCTTGCGATGCGGTGCGCCTTCTGGCCCAGCATCGTTCACGACATCGGGAGGACAGCACGCTCCTGCTAGACCTGTGCATTAATCCAGTCAGCTCCCAGGCAAGGGCTCCATGGGTAGTCAAAGCCGTAGCGCGTGTGGCAACGCGTCCATGTGAACTTCCCCAGCCCCATCCTGGGAGAGATGTGATTCATTATCATAAATTAATTTCGCAAGTTCCCTTATTTAGTTCGAATGACAAATACCATAAAAAGGAAGACAATAAGTGCCTTACCGAAAATATCTGCCATTGGAGGTGCACCAGAACGTGTCGGACTGTATATTTCGATCCAGTATTTCCAGGATTTCTGCTCTCGGAACAGCGTAACGTGCCTGACAATAGCGCTATTCCGCCCAGCCTCCGATGGTGAAGCCGAGTGGTTCGTCCACATCTTTAAGGCTCTGATGCGAAAGATGTTATCAGGTGCATTCAAAGCCAATGTTCTGATCCTTTCCTGTCCTCCTACATGGCCACATCGATACAGGAGCGCACTCAGGCTGAACTGCTGCATAGCCGACGACATCGAACCCTCCGTGACGTGATGAGGTCTACAGCACACCCACACCAGCTCAGCCCTTGCCCTACTGTTCCATGGGCACGGTTTGGGTTCATAGTTTTGAGATGTTTCAAGATGGATGTAATGCAACATCAGAGCCGCCCAGGAACGACCAACGTTCACAGTGGACACTAATGGCAGCACGCTGGTGTGACATACCAACCAGTGTACCTACCTACACTTAGCGGCATCCATCTCGAGACAACCGCCTCCACCCCCGAGCAGGCCGGATACAACATCATACTCCTGGCAGATGTCTTCAGATTCAGCGTGGTGAAAGTTGGTCTGACATGTAACTAAACCCTGTTCCACCTCCATCACCACTGCCTCCCAACACAGACACGGAGATAAGAACACAAGATCCAGCTGATTCTAACAGCACAACCCCGCCACAACCAGGAGACACAGCGATACCAGTAGCCAAGATGGACAGATAATATTTATCCGTCATGCCTACCCAGTAGCAGCACAAGGCCTTGCTATACACTGCATGTTTACTGTAATATGCTGTAGACTTCTGTTCTACGCATTGTTGACGGATTGGTTTGACTTGAAATATATAGATTATTCTCTTCATGTGATGAATAATTTACGACGAATCGACGCTGAATGGCATTGTGAACTATCAAGTTATTGCTTTCCGCGTGGGAAGGAGCGCCTGGTCCCCGGCACTAATCCGCCCGGCGGATCTGTGTCGAGGTCCGGTGAATCGGCCAGTCTGTGGATGGATTTTAGGCGGTTTTCCATCTGTCACGGCGAATGCGGGCTGGTTCCCCTTATTCCGCCTCAGTTACACTATGTCGGCGATTGCTGCGCAAACAAGTTCTCCACGTACGTGTACACCCCCATTACTCTACCACGCAAACATAGCGCCTACACTCGTCTGGTATAAGACGTTCCCTGGGGGTTACACCGGGGGCCGAACCGCACTATAATCCTGGGTTCGGTGTGGGGCGGTGGAGGGGTGAAGTGGACTGCCGTAGTCGTCGTGGGGTTTTGGACCACTGCGGCTGCGGCGGGGACGGAGCCTCTCCGTCGTTTCTAGGTCCCCGGTTAACATACAATACAATACAATACAATCAAGTTATTACAGCGTTTCCCAATTTTGTTTGTAATATAGAGAGTGTTGCACCTTGGTGGGTATAATACTCTGTACCTGTTTTCGGTTCGAATTGGAGATCTAACTTCTTTTTATTAGTGGTTTACCGCTTTACCGTGTGCTTCCTTTGCATGTAACGTCCAGCAGACAGAAAAAAAGCAGTACCTGTACTTTGCAACTAAAGAAACCTACCGCAGACCTTGTCGGAGCTGGCTGTTAAAGATAAACCAGAGTGCTTTTACTTGGAGGCTGACAAGGAGTCGTAACAAACAACACGGTCCGTACATAATGTGGTTCGGTACTTATGACTCCTGCAGACCATTATATGAAGTGAATTGATGTTGTTCATGCAGTGGTAACCGCCCCGCTCCCTCGCTGACAAGTGTTATTTTGAACCCTGTATGAAAACCTACAACCTACATAAATGTGTATAGAAGTAATAACAGGTACTCCATAGGGAAGTTAAATAGTATCATTACCATTCATGCTTCATGCAAATCATTAGCGCCTTGTCGTATGGCACAAGTCGCAGTTATGGTATTACGAAGACGATGAGACTACCCATATGCATCTGCAGTTTTTGAAGTATTAGTATCGCAAAGTTCCCATATGCATCTGCAGTTTTTGAAGTATTAGTATCGCAAAGTTAGGTCTTTACAGTTTATCATAATGATGGAAAGTCTATCACATATCGCTTAATGTGAAGGAAACTAAACAAGTACATATAGGTCGTGTGGCTAGGGCCTTCCGTAGGGTAGGCCGTTCGCAGGGTGCAAGTCTTTCGATTTGACGCCATCTCGGCGACTTCTGCGTCAATGAGGATGAAATTATGATGATTAGAACAACAGAACACCCAGTCCCTGAGCGAAGAAAGTCTCTGGCCCAGCCGGGAATCGAACCCGGGCCTGTAGAATTGACAGTCTGTCGCGCTGACCACTCAGCTACCGGGAGCGGACACTAAACAAGTGCACATCACGAACAGTAAAAATGTAGTAGCCTTTGACTACATCGATGATTGTTAAAATAGCATTCGGTTTCTCCATATGCCGTCCTAAATGGGAAGGACGAAATCAACTTAAGCGCGTGAAATAGCGAAAATTACTCTTTACAACACATTTCTAAGTTATTCGCAGTGTATAAATACTCAAATCCACACACTTTTTGCTGATTTCAGTATTCGTCGTCAGATATTATGTATGATTTTTGGTTTGGTGAAGACAGGCTGAATGCAAAGGGCTGAAATAAATTAATAACTGCTGAGTAACGTATGATCGTGGAACCTCTTAATAACAAGTAATACGTTTCCCTTAGCAGTAATTTACCGTACACTAAGTAACTCTACGAATTAAAATGTGTCAGCAATAAGCTTACTTTCTGTTAACCAAAAGGGAAGCACAACAGACATACAATTTCAATCATTGCATTGTTTCTTGGTAACTGCTTGTAGTATTGTTCACGCACCTGGAGTATGAACTAATTTTTCCTGTTCAACGGTATCTAAATGTCACCAAGTAACATCCATCAGATGAAATTATACAAATAAACTGCTGTTTTGGGCTGCCGTTTGAAGTAATGATGGCAAGACTACACAATGAACAGTGTGACTTCTCCTAAGTGTACAAATTCAGCGACGCAAGAAATTCAGTGACTCATCCACTAACTAGCCAACAAATAGTGAATCAACAGCACTGCTAAATGTTTGAGGATGTACGCGTATTCATTAAACACTGTGCTGGCCCCATGCGACTTGCACGCTGCGAGTTCGACACCGTGACGTAAATCCTTTTAAACATATACCAAAATAAAACTTGGGACGAAGTGTGGCTTTAAATACAGTCAGTAACTGAAAACTGAGAGGGTACCTTCAACACTATAGCTCTTGTTGTTGTTGTTGTTGAGGTCTTCAGTCCTGAGACTGGTTTGACGCAGCTCTCCATTCTACTCTATCCTGTGCAAGCTTCTTCATCTCCCAGTACCTACTGCACCCTACATCCTTCTGAATCTGCTTAGTGTATTCATCTCTTCATCTCCCTCTACGATTTTTACCCACGCTGCCCTCTGTAGCACCACATTCGAAAGATTCTATTCTCTTCTTGTCTAAACTATTTATCGTCCCTGTTTCACATCCATACATGGCTACACTCTATACAAATACTTTCAGAAACGATTTCCTGACACTTAAATCTATACTCGATGTTAACAAATTTCTCATCTTCAGAAACGCATTCCTTGCCATTGCCAGTCTACATTTTATATCCTCTCTACTTCGACCATTATCAGTTATTTTGCTCCCCAAATACCAAAACTCCTTTACTACTTTAAGTGCCTCTTTCCTAATCTAATTCTCTCAGCATTACCCGACTTAATTCGACTACATTCCATTTTCCTTGTTTTGCTTTTGTTGATGTTCATCTTATACCCTCCTTTCAAGACACTGTCCATTCCGTTCAACTGCTCTTCCAAGTCCTTTGCTGTCTCTGACAGAATTACAATGTCATCGGCGAACCTCAAAGTTTTTATTTCTTCTCCATGGATTTTAATACCTAGTCCGAACTTTTCTTTTGTTTCCTTTACTGCTTGCTCAATATACAGATTGAATAGCATCGGGGAGAGGCTACAACCCTGTCTCACGCCCTTCCCAACCACTGCTTCCCTTCCATGTCCCTCGACTCTTATAACTTCCATCTGGTTTTTCTACAAATTGAAAATAGCCTTTCGCTCCCTGTATTTTACCCCTGCCACCTTCAGAATTTTAAAGAGTGTATTCCAGTCAACATTGTCAAAAGCTTTCTCTATCTACAAATGCTGCAAACGTAGGTTTGCCTTTCTTTAATCTTTCTTCTTAGATAAGTCGTAGGGTCAGTATTGCCTCACGTGCTCCAACATTTCTACGGAATCCAAACTGATCTTCCCCGAGATCGGCTTCTACCTGTTTTTCCAGTCGTCTGTAAAGAATTCGCGTTAGTATTTTGCAGCTGTGACTTATTAAACTGATAGTTCGGTAATTTTCACATCTGTCAACACCTGCTTTCTTTGGGATTGGAATTATTGTATTCATCTTAAATTCTGAGGGAATTTCGCCTGTCTCATACATCTTGTTCACCAGATGGTAGAGTTTTGTCTGGACTGGCTCTCCCAAGGCTGTCAGTAGTTCTAATGAAATGTTATCTACTCCGGGGGCCTTGTTTCGACTTAGGTCTTTCAGTGCTCTGTCAAACTCTTCACGCAGTATCGTATCTCCCATTTCATCTTCATCTACCTCCTGTTCCATTTCCATAGTATTGTCCTCAAGAACATCGCCCCCGTATAGACCCTCTATATACTCCTTCACTCTTTCTGCTTTCCCTTCTTTGTATAGAACTGGATTTCCATCTGAGCTCTTGATATTCATGCAAGTGGTTCTCTTTTCACCAAAGGTCTCTTTAATTTTCCTGTAGGCAGTATCTGTTTTACCCCTCCTGAGATAAGCCTCTACATCCTTACATTTGTCCTCTAGCCATCCCAGCTTAGCCATTTTGCACCTCCTATCGATCTCATTTTTGAGACGTTTGTATTCCTTTTTGCCTGCTTCACTTACTGTATAGCTATAGCTCTTACGTACTCTTATTTCTGACGTTATTTTTCAACAAGATACGGCAAGACTGCATGTTACCCTGCTGTCCTGATTAACCATGGCCAGCATTATCTGTAAATATTTCGACCATTGAAAACATCTGGTCGAGGGTTCCTGCGACAGTGACATGCCAATACTCACCACCTGCAACGACTGATGCATTAATTTCGATTCGATACCCAGTCTGCTTAGTGCTATTGCTGCTGCTACAGGTGGCTGCTCTGTGTAATAAATTTTGCCCCCTCTATATCCCCAAATCTCTTTTAAAGTTACTCACATATTTCTCCTGGTATACTGTATACGCTCAGCAAAACCGAGTGAGGTGGCACAATGGTTAGCTCACTGGACTCGTATTCGGGAGGAAGACGGTTCTAACACACGTCCGGTCATCCCGATTTAGGTTTCCCGTGATTTTCATATGTCGCTTCATGCAATTGCCGGAATGGTATCTTTGAAAGGTTACGCCCGTCTTTGTTCCCCATCCTTCCGTAATTCGATGAGACTGATGACCTCGCTGCTTGGTCCCCTCCCTCCAAATCAACCAAACATCCGACGCTCAGCAAGTAATACTTCGTTTTCGTTTATCCTGCCACATGTTGCAATTTTAATTATCCCGCAGAACTTGGAAAGTGGCGGTCTCGTATTCGGGTAGTCATGGTCACAATCACCTAACCGTCTTTTCCAATTTCTATAGTTTTCCAAAATAATTAAAAATGCTACATAAGTATATTTTCCTAATGCTTATTTAGCCCTTAGTGAAAAAGACGCCAAAGAAAACAATTTTTTGCTTTTTGCTTTTAATAAGTATCGAGATGGATGGAAAAAGACATAAAACGAATTTGTAAGCTGGAACACGATGTCAGATAATACGTTGAGCTAAGTATCTTCTTACGCAAGTCGTGGAGTTAGTGTTTCTTTACGTGTTCATCTACATCTACATCACATTCCGCAAACCACCTGATGGTGTGTGGCGGAGGATACTTTCGGTACCACTATGTGATACCTCCAACCCTGTTCCACTCGCGAGTAGAGCGTGGGAATGATTCTCGGTAAGCCTCTGTATTAGCTCTAATTTCTCGAATTTTCTCCTCGTAGTAAATACGCGAGATGTATGTGTGGGGAAGTAATATGTTGTCCGACTCCTCCTGAAAAGTGCTGTCCCGAAATTTCAATAGAAAATCTGTCCGTGTGCACAACGCCTCTCTTGTAACGTCTGCCAGTAGAGTTTGTTTAGCATCTCCGTAACGGTCTCTCGCCAGTTTAACGATCCCGTGACGAAACGCGACGCTCTTCGTTGGATCTTCTCTATTTCCTCCATCAGTTCTACATGATAGGGATCCGGTCGCAAGTTCGAATCCTGCCTCGGGCACACATGTGCGATGTCCTTAGGTTTGTTAGGTTTAATTAGTTCAAATTCTAGGCGACTGATGACCTCAGAAGTTAAGTCGCATAGTGCTCAGAGCCATTTGAACCATTTGATAGGGATCCCAGATAGATGAACAATACTCAAGAATCGGGCGAACAAGCGCTTTATAAGCCGCTTCTTTCGTGGATGAGTTATATTTCCTTAAGATTCGTCCGATGAATCTGAGTCTGGGGTCTGCTTTTCCTACTATCTGTTTTATGTGGTCATTCCACGTAAGATCGCTCTGGATAGTTACGCCTAGATATCTTACGGCTGACGCTGTCTCCAGCTTTTTGTCATCAATAGGGTAGCTGTGTAGTAGTGGATTTCTTTTCCTATATATGCGCAATATGTTACATTTAGTTACGTTCAGGGTCAACTGCCAGAGTCTACACCATTCATCAGTTCTCTGAAGGTCGTTCTGTAAATTCTTACTATCTTTGGTATAGATAACTGCATCGTCTGCGAATAGCCTTAAAGAGCATCAGATGCTTTCTACAAAATCATTTATATATATTGTAAACAGCAACGGTCCTATCATACTTCCCTGTGGAACTCTGGATATTACCTTTACATTTGTCGATTTTGTTGTGTTAAGAGCGATGTGCTGAGAGTTCCTACATTTCTCTAGAATCCTTCTGTAAATAATTATTATCAGTGTTAAGTAATATGCTGTGAAAAATCTTGATTACAACAGTATCAGCAGAATCGCGGAAGTGAGGTGATAATGACTCATGGGAAATAAAAAACAATTAAGAGGTCAAAAGTGTTTCCCTCCACTAGTTAAACTTTTACAAGGAAAGTAAAATAATTAAACAATATTTGAATAGATTAGCTCAATTTTTCTTGGAACTTCTGATCTACATCTACTTCTACATGAACACTCTATAATTCACACTCATGTATGAGGCAGGGTGTTCTTCGAACCACCTTCAGAATATTAATCGACCATTCCACTCTCGAATAGCGCGTGGGAGAGATTAACAATTTAAATCGTTCTATACTCGTTACCCTCTTCCGCCATAATACATAACGTTTTGCCTTTCTTTGGACTTTTTCGATGTCCTCCGTCAATCCTGTATGGTAATGATCCAATACCGCACAGCAGTACTCTAACAGAGGAAGGACAAGTGTAGTGTAGGTAATCTCTTTAGCAGACCTGCTGCATCTTCTACGTGTTCTGCGTATAAACCATATTTTTTGGTTAGCCTTCCCCATAACATTATATATGTGATCAAATGGTTCAAATGGCTCTGAGCACTATGGGACTTAACTGCTGAGGTCATCAGTCCCCTAGAACTTACAACTACTTAAACCTAGCTAACCTAAGGACATCACACATATAGTGGTCCCGCGGTTCCGGACTGTAGCGCCTAGAACCGCTCCGCCACTCCGGCTGGCTCTCTATGTGATCGTTCCAATTTATGTTGCTCGTAATTCTAATTCCTTGGTATATATTTGCATCGACAGATTTTAAATTTGTGTGATTTATCGTGTAACCGAAATTTAACGGATTTCTTTTCGTGCTCATATGGATGCCCTCATAGTTTTCCTTATTCAGAGAAATTTGGCACATCTCGAACTTTATCGATACCGTGTCTAAGTCATTTTGCAATTCGTTTTGATCTTCTGACGACCTTACTAGACGGTAAGTGATAGAATAATCTGGAAACAGTCTAAAGGGCTGCACAGATTTTCTCCTAAATCGTTTGTATAGAATAGGAACAGCAGAAGGCTTATAGCACGTTCTTGGGAAACGCCGCGCGTCACTTCTGTTTTACTCGCTGTTTTTCTGTCAATGTATACGTACTGTTACCTTTCTGATAGGGAATCATGAATCCAGTCGCATAACTGATGCAATGCTCCATAGGCATGTAATCTGATTAGAAATCACTTTTGAGGGACAGTTTCAAAAGTCTTCTGTAAATCTAGACATATGCAATCTGTTTGAGATCCCCTGTCGACAGGACTCATTAAATCATGCGAATAAAGAGCTAGTTTCACAAGAACGATATTTTCTAAATCCGTGCTGACTATGCGTCAGTAGGCCGTTAAATTCGAGGTAAGTCTTAATGTTCGATCACAATATATGTTCCAAAATCCTACTGCAAATAGACGTCAATGATATGGGTCTGTAATCAATCGGATTACTGCTATTTTATTTCTTGAGCATTCATGTGACCGGTGGACCTTTTCAGTCTTGTAGTACGGATCGTTCGTAGAGCGTAAGTCTGTGTGGGATGAAATATGCGGCTGTTGTAGCATACTCCGAAAGTAACTTCATTGATAAACAGCCCCTATTGGGACCAGATTACTTGCCTTTATTAAGCGATTTTAAATGCTTCGGAAGACTGAGGATATCTAACTTCCAAATAACTCGTGATGACAGCTGTTCTCGATTCTAATTCTCAAATAATTACTTCGTCTTCTTTGGTGAAGGCATTTCAGAGAGCTATGTTTAATAACACTGCTTTAGTGGCGCTATTGTTGGTAGTAATATGATTGGTATTGACTGTGTCTTGCCGCTGGTGTACTTTACATACGACCATAGTCTCTTTGGATTTTCTGTCAGATTTAGAAACAGAGTTTCGTTGTGTAACCTATTAAAATCTTCTCGTATTGACGTCCGCTCTAAGTTTCAAGCTTCAGTAAAATCCAGCCAGTCTTGGACAGTTTGTGATCTTTTAAATTCGGCATGCTTTTTTCGTTGCCTCTGCAGAAGTTCTGTGGCCTGTTTTTTGTACCACTGGGGTCAGTGTCTTCTGTTATTAATTTATTTATTATAAATCTCTCCATTGCCACAGATACCATTTCTTTGAATCTAAACCGCATCTGGTCCACATTTACTTACATTGCGCAACACAATCAAAGGATCACTTCTTCTAAACCACGTAATTGTCTCCCATTGTGACGAAAAAGTTTGGTATTTGGCTCGAGGCTGCCTACAGCCTTCCTCTGTGATGGTGCGAAAGCGTGGCCCCATGTGTCGTCACCATCGGACTAGACGACGCTTCAAACTGCAAGGTGTCGAAGTAAGTGAAAAAAAGATCAGAGCTGAGAGGTTCATGTGACGTATAAGGTGTGTTGGTGATGTCACCTTGGCACCAAATTCTCCACAATGGTGCTCAGCGCTATTGTAGATATGTCACACGATACAATAGTCGTCACACCACATGTTACCACATTTCGCTCCTTCTTTTGACGCCTCTGGGATGGGGGTCAGTAACGCTATGCATAGCGTTAAAATCGCGCTATTTTCGTATGGATGGCTGAGATGAATATTTGAGACACACACCGGAGCTCATAATAGAGATGAAAAGACCTCAGGGATGGCATAAATGGCGTTGATTCCCACACATTATGCTCCCGAAAACGACAGATGAGAGATGGGGGAAACGATGACATTTTTGAGACCTTTGACACTGCTCAAAACTCCGGGCGTTTCATCCCTTGTCAGAGCATACTGTGGGGCTTCATGGTCACTTAACGTTATGTAACCCTTTTGGAGTGTAGTTCGACCGTCATTTTTTGCTCTGGTATACAGGGGGAACCACTAGAGACCCTTCAAAGCCATCGACGAAATTTGAACGTGATCTGAAACAGGAAAGGCTGCCTATACATTTTCAACCCTCCACTTTCGCGTCCTACTGTGGCGTGATCACGATACTGGGGGAGGGTGGCAGGGAGAGGGTTGCGACACATGCTTCAATAAAGGAGCAAAGGGTCCCCGAGGGTGCGCATTCTATCTGTGGCTAGGCATTGGCGTGTTATACACTAATACTGGTATGTCTGAACTTCGATTTAAGGTTCCAAATCTGCCAATAACACTTCTTTTCATTGATTTTAAAAAAGCTACTCTCCATTTCAACCCTAGACTGCTAAACCCTCGCCGGCCGAAGTGACCGTGCGGTTCTAGGCGCTGCAGTCTGGAACCGCGAGACCGCTACGGTCGGAGGTTCGAATCCTGCCTCGGGCATGGATGTGTGTGATGTCCTTAGGTTAGCTAGTTTAACTAGTTCTACGTTCTAGGAGACTAATGACCCCAGAAGTTGAGTCCCATAGTGCTCAGAGCCATTTGAACTATTTTTTTGCTAAACCCTCGCAAAAGTCACGATTGCAGTAGGGCATGAAACAGGGCATTTTGCACCTAATTTGGCATTTAATATCTCATTGGATATCTAATAATTGTAATAAACTAGGGCATAACCAATAAATTACGATCTTCCTTGAATAAATTTGGAGCAGTACAAGTAGTACAGTTTAGTATGCTTTGACAGCAATGTAACACTTTCCTCCTTCTAGTGTTCTGGGGTTAAACAATGCGCCATTAAGTGTATAGGCTTGCCTTTAAAACCGTGGCGAACGCAACATAGTAGTTCATCTGAAGACAGCGCACAATACCGTGAGCGCTGACTACTTACGCGGTGATCGAGCGGGAGCCCTCGTGCTCGCGTAGCCGTCTATTAAACAGACCTGTTCTAACGTAGAATTACTTTTATATGGTCCACGAGTACAGAACTGCAATCAAGAACAGCAAATGTGTCACGACTTGGTACGATAGACTTGCTTGTGCAGTGCCTTGAACAATTCTGCACTCGGCTATCCACACCTATCAACTGTTGGCCTAGAAACTACTACGTTTCAGGCGTAGGTTCATACCCTGCGGACTTGTTTATAAGTCAAATCTGCAGTGTAGAATAGATGTCTAATACAGCAAGAAACAATCTATGGTATTAATTTGTTAAAAATTAGTGAAGTTTTAAAGCAAACACAAAAACGTAGTAATAAAAACCGAATAGATCTAATTGCTGTCCAGAAACGAAATAAATGATGGAAAATCCCTTTTATGTTCCTGAATCACACCCTACTAAACAGATTCCAGTGTGGGATTTATATTTGTTTAATAGGTACGACTCATTAACAGTGGTATTTTATTCATTACGTTAATATCGCCAGTTCCTATTATACCACTTGGTGTGCTCAGCACTAAACTGTCCGAAAAGCAGAAACTGTTCATGTGAAAGGTAATCTCCAGAAAATTGCAACAAAATTCTAAAACAGGTTATCTGTGCAAGTAGAAATTAAGGGATCGTCATCTCAGCGAATTATTAAAGCGGAGTTGTACCCCTACAAACTTTCTTTTGTGCACAAGTTAAAGCTTCCAGACGAAGCTGCGCATGTTCAGTTCTACTCGTGGTCTCTAGGGAAGTTGTTTCGGAACATTTCTACCCTGATTTCAAACTTCCATCTGGTTTCTGTTAAACTGCAAAGTCTGCAGAGCTAAGGAAGTTTATTACTGGTTCTTCCCTTCAGTACCTAAGTTACAGCTGAATGAGAAATATTACGCCCACTCAACCAACACTCTTCCCGAATTCTTTCACTTGACAGCGTCATAGTTACAAATACAGGTGGTCAGTAAGAATAAAGTTACTGTTGTTAGTGGATTCTCCGAGACCGGAAAAAGTTAGTTTATCTTTCAATCATTAACTTGTTTTACTTACCACCTCGCGATCTGCTGCCATCTTGCCAGCAACCTGCGAACAGAAGACGTTTTTATTGATTGGAATATGTAGTTACATCAAAAGAAGTACAACATATGTCATGATTTGAAATCACTTAATGCAATAGCAACAAATGGCTTACATACGTAAAACAAGCTGTTAGTACAAAAAAATGTTGGACTAACATCAAGGAAGATTTCTTAGTACACACTTCGTTTCAAACTAAATAAATATCAGCTACTATTACATTGACATACTACGTTTTGAACATTCTTAAGGTGAACGAAGTGATGATTCTAGTTGCTTGCTATGAAACAAAGGATAAATAATGGCTTATCGTCACACAGAATTTGAAGGTAGCCACAACAGTAACTCAAGCAGCCTGTAAGTATGCAAGGTGTATGTGAACAATAGGAGGGGACTCCATTTAAATAAGTTACACATTATTATGGCAGTTGGGTTTCTCCACAATAGAAACCCCCTGCTTGGTCGAGGAGTATTTGAGAACCACTGTGTGAATGTCCTCATCGTACGAAAATCTTCGGCTGCTGTGAATCGGTTCCTCAGATGCCTAGCATTATCGTCTGTGGTCGTTATCGATGGCCTTTCTTCTCGATCAGAATCACCCACGTCCGTGTGGCATTGATCAAACTTTTCGCATCATTTCACTCGGGCAGGATGCGGCAGTGAATTTGGTCCATACACCGTAACAATTACACGGTGAATCTGTGTGACATTTGGAAGTTCTGCTCACCCCATACCATAGCAGAACTGTGTCTGCAAAAAATGGTTCAAATGGCTCTAGGCGCTATGTGAATTAACGTCTGAGGTCACCAGTCCTCTAGACTTAGAACTACTTAAACCTAACTAACCTAAGGACGTCACACACATCCATGCCCGAGGCAGGATTGGAACTTGCGACCGTATCAGCAGCGCGGTTCCGAACTGAAGGGCCTACAACCGCTCGGTCACAGCGTCCGGCTATTGTGTCTGCAGGAGACCCAGAACATGCACTCTCTTTTGACATTGCACCACTTTTGTTGCGTATGGCTCTTATCGTAGGACGGTATGTGTAACTTACGTTCTGAGGTACTCTCGTAGGTTTAGTTAAGGAAAATAATTTTTCCGACTCGTAAAATGAATAAAGAAAAGAGGAGCGGCTGCCCGTCCTGCGCCAACATTACTGTAAACCGTGATATTTGAACTATATTTCAACGATGTACAGAGGTGCAATATATGTTGAAACAGAATCAAAATGGTTCAAATGACTCTGAGCACTATGGGACTCAACATCTTAGGTCATCAGTCCCCTAGAACTTAGAACTACTTAAACCTAACTAACCTAAGGACATCACACAACACCCAGCCATCACGAGGCAGTGAAAATCCCAAACCCCGCCGGGAATCGAACCCTGGAACACGGGCGTGGGAAGCGAGAACGCTACCACACGACCACGAGATGCGGGCGAAACAGAATCGAGTGTGAAAATGGTAATTTGCCTTACTTTCGACAGTGAAATCGGAAAGCATTTACGCAAATTATCAACCATAATGAAAGCGGCACATATTCATGCATCGTGGTTGTCAGCGGCGCAATGTTTATTTTAAAGACGATGGAATAAACAATACTAGAATTCAAGCTGTAATATTGAGTGAAAAAAAACGTGGTTGGTGGGACACAGGGTAAGCCTGGATTATAAATACTACCGAAAATCTGTCGGAGTGGAGCACGAATTGCACGCGGAAAAGAAAACATGGTGACTCACAATGTATTCGGCACTCAGTGGCACTCAGTGTCACGAAGAGTGCGGTGAAAAAGACAGGCGGATATCCAGAATTTTTAATCACTCTGGGTCCACTGAGGATAACGAATTGGAAGAATACAATAACTACTGACTCGGCTTCAACGAATTCAAACGAATAATTGAATAAAAGAGTTTCTCCGTCGTTAATATAAAAAACCATTACTTTCCTTAATATGCAAACGCTTTCAAATGAAATCAGACTTAATACTTACTTTTTCAATTTGATATTCATAACAATTAAACAAAAAATGATCTGTTGTTATGTCTACATCTAAGAAAAAAAGTACCATGAATGATGGTGAATTTCCTTTTCCCTTTAGAGATCAATCTCTTTACTTGAGACACTAGGTTGTTATCTCTTCTTATGAACCAATTAATGTTTTTAATCAACCGAGTAACACACAGACAATGACAGGCAGCAGACAGTATAAAATGCGATCCTTTGTATTTTTATGTATCAATATAGTAATTCTAGAACACCGAAATGGGAAAGAATCTAGTACGGCGTCACAAATCATCCTCTTAAAGTACAGAAACAGCATCTTTCGGATAGCTACTATAACTCAAAGATGTAAAACGAACAAACATGTAGCTATAAAGAGCAGTAGCAGTGTTGATTGCATATAGGTCTACATAGATTCAGAAACTACAAATCTTTTACACAATGTTTCACATAGCACAATAGCTACGAACGAAGAATCATTTAATGAGGATAATTAAAATGTGTTAAAATATACATCATTAGAGGAAAAGTGCAGGAAACTATAACTATAGCAGTTACATGAAAAGAGTAAATCAATGGACAGCTCTTTCATTTTACCATATTCCGACGACCGGCGAAGTGTCGCTCCAGTCACGTAATGTGGCACACGATGCTATGTGAACCGCAGCGAACAGGAGTGGAAGTACAAACTTTTTAATAACCAGTGTGTACTCCCACTCCTGCGCGCCGCAGAACACTGCTTTACAGATGGTGTGATAATTCGTCTCTCTGGTGTGCTGGGTTTCTGCGAAGCAATTTCAGCTCATTTAAAAAAGATACGACGAACAGCACAGTGAAAAGTTTGCTCATTTGACAGCCTGCAGTGGTACTTCTGCGACCTGTTGTTGCTGGCTTTCTGCAAAGAAGTTTTTACTTATTTTTTCCTATAAGATACTGAGATTAGCATGCAGGAAGGAAGGTGTGCTATTGTGGTATCCTGTACCGATCGAGACGTCAGAAGAAGAGATATTTTATGTACAAATTGCGATATGTTAGGTTCTCTTGGACTCAAGATCTCGTTCGTTTAGAAGCGCCACAGATATTCCACCGACTGTAAATAAACTACAGACATGCGATTGCGTTTCAGTCCATAATTTAGTACGTGACAACATTACAGTTAAGTGATGCGGCACGTGAATGCTGTGTGAACCGCAGCGAGCTCGAGTGGAAGTACCAACTTCTTAGAACCAAGTGTATACAAACACTTGGGCTCGCCGCAGACCACATCTCTTCTACTGAGATGATTAATAGACCTGGTATTGCTGATATTGCTGTTATTCTGTAAAGAAAATTCGCCTTTGTTAACAAAGATATAATGAACAGCACACATGACGGTTTTTTCATTTGGCAGCTAGCACTGACACAGACGTCAAAAGGAGAAACATTTTATGCACAAAATACGACGCGCTCGGTTCTCTTACACAACAAGCTTCACTCGTTCTCAGATACCATGGACATGAAGCTGACTGTAAGAAAAGGACACACACACGTTATTATGTTTCCGTCCACACAAAGTAGTGCGAGACGACACGCAGATCAATGATGTGGCTTGTGGATTCTGTGTGTGCTGCAGCGACAACAGTGGAACGACAAGCTTCTTCAAAGCAAGCGTGTGGTTCACCTGCTGCTCTCCGTAGTGCACTTCTCTTCCGCTGCGGTATCATTTCGCCGACTTCTTGTTGCTATCTGTCTGTGAAGAAGATTTCAAGTCTGTTAAATAAGATGCAAAGAACAGAAAAAGGGAAGTATATTCGTTTGATAGGGTGTACTGATGGAGACATCAAAAACGAATAATTCGATGTACAAAACACTCCGCGCTCGGTTCTCTTGCACAACAAACTCCACTCATTCTCAGATACCACAGAAATGCCGCAGACTGTAAGGAAAGGAAACACACACGTTATTATGTTTCCGTCCACACAAAAAAGTGCCAGACGATACGTATATCAATGACGTGGCATGTGGATGCTGTGTGGACCGCAGCGAACGACATTAGATCGACAAACTTCTTAAAGGTAAGTGTGTCGTTCCACTGCAGCACGCCATGGACCACTTCTCTACTGCTGTGGTATTAAGCCGTCGTCTGGTTGTTCCTCGCTGTCTCAGAAGAAATTTTCAGACCTGATAAACATGATTCAAAGAACAGCACAAAGAAAAGCATGTTCATTTGACAGTGAGCACTCACAGAGACATCAGAAAATAATAATGCGATGTACAATACACGACGCCGTCAGTTCTCTTGCACGACAAGCTTCACTCGTTCTTAGATACCACAGAAACTGCGTAGACAGTCCGTAGGCTGTAACGAAAGAGCGAACACACGTTATTATTTTTCCGTCCACACAAAATAGTGCGAGACGATACGCAGATCAATGATGTTGCTTGTGGATTCCGTGTGTACTGCAGCGACAACAATGCAACGACAAAGTTCTTAAAAGCAAGCGTGTGGTTCCACTGCTGCTCGCCGTAGTGCACTTCTCTTCCGCTGCGGTATTAAACCGTCGTCTTGTTGTTCCTGCTGTCTCAGAACAAGTTTTTAGGCATGTTAAATAATATTCAAAGACAGCACATCGAAAATCGTGTTCATTTGACAGTGATCGCTGATAGAGACATGAAATATGAATAATTCGTTGTACAAAACACGAGGCGGTCGCTTCTCTTGCACGAGAAGCTTCACTAGTTCTCAGATACCACAGAAAATGCGTACACTGTCCATAGGCTGTAAGAAATGGACGAACACACGTTATTATGTTTCAGTCCTAACAAAATAGTGCGAGACGATACGCATATCAATAATGTGGCGCGTGGATGCTGTCTGGACCACAGCGAACGACAGTAGATCAACAAACTTCTTAAAGGCAGGTGCATCGTTCCACTGCTGCTCGCCGTAGACCACTTATCTGCTGCTGTGGCATTAATCCGTCGTCTTGTTGCTCCTCGTTGTCTCAGAAAAATTTTTCAGGCCTTTTAAATAAGATTCAAAGAACATCACAATGGAAAGCATAGTCATTTGACAGTGAGCACTGATAGAGACATCAAAAACGAGTAATTCGATGTACAAATCGCGACGCGCTCGGTTCTCTTGCACGACAAGTTTCACTAGTTCTCAGATACCACAGAAACTGCGTAGACTGTGCGTAGGCTGTAAGGAAAGGGCGAACACACATTATTATGTTTCCGTCCACACAGATTAATGATGTGGCTTCTGGATTCTGTGTGTGCTGCAGCGACAACAGTGAAACGACAAACTTCTTAAAAGCAAGCGTGTGGTTCCACTGCTGCTCGCCGTAGTGCACTTCTCTTCCTCTGCGGTATCATTTCGTCGACTTGTTGTTGCTAGCTGTCTGTGAAGAAGATTTCAGGTCTGTTATATAAGATGCAAAGAACAGAAAAAGGGAAGTATATTCGTTTGTCAGTGTGTACTGGTGGAGATATATGGACAAGAATAATTCGATTTACAAAGCACGATGCGCAAGTTTCTCCACCTCTACAAGCTTCATTCAGTCTGAGATACTACAGAAATTCTTCTGACGGAAAAAAGAACATGCAAATCATTGTGTTACAGTAAACACATTCGTAAGAAATGTCATTTCAGTTGAATGATGTTGCAGGTACAATAATGGACGTACTAACTGCTTAGAAGTAAGTGTGTACACCCGCTATTGCTCGCCATTGACAACTTCTCTTCGCTATAGTATTAATTCTTCGACATGTGCGTGTTTCCTGTGTGCGAAGAAAATATCAGGTCTGTTAAATAACATATAAGGAACAGCACAGAGAAACATTTCTTCATTTGATGGCTTGCACTGGTAAGAGACACGAGGAGAGGAGAGATTCGATGTACAAATGTGATATAGCATTTTCTTTTGCTAGCCAAATCTTCATCCGCTCTGAGATTTCTCTGTTTATATAAAAAAGGAAATGTTATGTTTCAGTCTTCACATTCGTTCATTATATCATTATGTCATGGTTTTCGTCATTTGTTGATTGCTAATGGGCGAATGGTTTGAAGACAGGGCTTCAACATAATCGCATATCAAAGGTGTGTAAAATTGGTCTCATTTGCAAAGAACGGAAGTAAAAGCTGTAGCAAAAAATTTTAGTTATGTTTTTAGGTGAACACATTACGCGAACCAAATATTAGGAATACATCATATTTTCACTTTCCCCAAATCTAAACTTTGTCGGACATCTGGTGTATATCAAGTGATGTCTATCATCTTTTGGATGGCGAATATTATTGGCTTTGGACCGCTGATGTGAGGGCACGAGAAGCGAGATCTACGTGAAAGACAGGTCGCGGCGAGTACGTCACAGGAAGAGACACTGCAGGTCTTGCGAATGCCAGCAGCCGTCCCCAGAGGGGAGCGAGTAACTGTTTCAGAAGGATTTAATAATTCTGGACTGCGTGTTTAAGTGCAGAAAAGTTCTCGATAGCACAAACTAAAATTAAGACCTTTAGCGGGTACCTTTTCAATTAAGTATTGATTTCCCGTGGGCCCTTCACGGAGGAGAGAGTTCGCGAAGTGTGGCGGTCAAACCGACTAGTGTGACGTCACAAGTTTGATGTAGGACATGTATATCTCGTTGGCCCCGAGGAGTGGGATGAAGGCGAGGCAAAAGGGATCACCTTCCATGAGCATTCTTTTCAGTTGCCTTCTATAAGCAAGTTTCTTTTTCTTTTTTTAACTCTGGTATCGAAAAAGATACAACTCGGCAGAAATAATGACGAATCATAGCTAACAAATAATTAACAATTAATGATGAAACCCAGAAAAAATAAACACTAAAGCAAACAGGGACAAACAATGGGAAGATAGGACGACTGGAGGAGCTCCAAAAAGTCGTTGCCCAACAAATGCAACCATACGTTTGTAACTGGAGGGCTGCACGGTGTCCTTTCTAACCTAGAAGCAACCGATACAATCGTTTTATGTCCAAGTGACCTCCTTATTGACGCGAAAAATATTTGTGATAATGTGCAGGAAGTTTTCAGACTAAAGCAAGAAACACTGAACTTGTAACTGTAGTGTCCAACCACGACTCATATAGTTTTCACTGAAAATACCCAGTAGCTACCATAGTTGTCCTATGCAAAGACGTTGTGACAAAAATTATGAAATTACACGAGGATACTGCTAGGAAGTATTTGTTAACGTTTACGTCCAACGCAAGCACAATATTCATCCTCGACTAATGCCATGTCGGGAAGAAAAAGCCAACACAATTTACGTCCAATGATAACTCTAACTCTGCACTCTGACAGATACGTAGAGCTGCTAAGAAAAGTGTAGGAGCGTTATATGCAATTTATTTGGTGATACTATATCTCCAAGTGAGAAACAAGCTGGGTCAGGTACACAGTACGATTAGAAGTTAGTGCACCAGTAGGACACTGATTACTTGAAAACATCGTAGCTATCATAGCTGGATGTCAACCAGAGTATAACAGAACCTTAAGTTCCAGATTCTCCAGCGAAACCGTTACAAACAGTTGATCGCCAGGCACATGGACGATCAGCATTGTCTTTTCTCGGCTGCAGTGCCCGAAAGAGAGACCGACTAAACTAGGTTTTCAAGTGACCTTGTCAAACACAGGAACTGTCAGACAGCGAAAAATTAACATTCTTTGTGTTATTATGTACCAGTGTAGCGGATTCAAGAAGTAAGAAATCCAGAACAGTAGGCCTACCACTAATACTAACCTCATAAAAACGAACACATTTCTAGTTATAAAGACAGCATATCTATAGCGATACAAAGATTCTAATTACACAAATTGTTTACAGATTGTTGAACGTAGTATACGGCTAAGAACAATCATATAATGAGGAACGGTACAATGGATAAAATAAAATATTGACGTATGAGAAAAAACGACAGTGTGATGTGGCAGGCAGATACTGTGTGTACTGCACAGTGCAGTTACAAACCCCTTAAAATCAAGTGTGTACATCATCTGTTGCTCACACTTCTCTTTTGCTGCAATATTAATTCGTCGGCCAGGTCTTGCAACGTCTCTACGAAGACGTTCGGGTCTACGAAATAAAATACAAATAGGAGCGTGCAGAAAGAGTTGTTCGATTGACAATTTGCATTAAAAGAGACATCAGGACGCGAGAAATTCGATGTAGAATTTCGATGCATTAGGATCTCTCGCACGTCGGTCTTCACTCGTTCTAAGAAACACACAGAAATCGATGAGTTAGTTAAACTATATGGATTGTCTCGTGTTTTTAATAATTTATTCGTATATCTGGTTGCCAAAGCGCTAGTCGTATGAAGAAGACGGTGAGGATGCAGTTCTGCAGCCAGCACCCTCACCCACCACCGCAAAATATCAACCATTTGGTAATGACTGAGCCTCGAGGTCACTAGTGCTCACTATGTAATCAACAGTTCATCATTACACCAGCTCCTAACACAGTGACTTCGGGCTGATGACTTCCTCTAGCCAGTTGTCGAGTTTCGCTCATCAGCGGGCCTGGGTCACACAATACTTACTCCAAGAGACAACGCCTCTACAGGCCACGGGATTTTCTGCGCCACGCCGCCCAGAGTTCTTCGGAATCACTGCCATGCTGTCACATCCCCTTCTGCTGCGCGCACAGTTCGACAATACCTGCCGTTCCTTTCCTAGAGCAAGATATCCCGCCACAACCTCCTGTTCCACAGCCTACGATCACGAAAACAGGCACGAATGCATAGATCGATAATTGGAGGGGTGGTAGGCAACAGTATGTTATCCTCACATTTAATGTGTCGCACGTGCCTATCAACGATAATAACTATAACAGTTCCATACATACATTTTAATACAGCAATAACAATAATTTATTTACACCACTTTCGGTACATCGTGATAAAAACAGCTTGTAAATTTCTAGAATTCCTTGCCATTTTTGAAACACTTAGTTTTAATGTTACTTCATTCTCCTAAATTTAATTGAGAAATTTAAAATCTGATATATATATAAATATAAACCACCTGCTCTCAAGTCCCTTGGGGACTAAAAACATTTAGTTGTGTTTCAGGTTATCTCACTGTGATCAGGATACTATTTTGTCCCTTGTACACCACCAGAACCAAAAGAGATGTTACACTGGCAAAACCTATACGAAGCTTATACAGTTGTATGGTGGGCCTTTACAGAAATAAATCAGTAATTGTAACTGGCTGATTGGCGTCAGAAAAGCAAATTGTACCTTATTTATTGGTGAATAATCTAAACCCATCACGGATAAACGAGAAATCGCTACGACCATTAAACTGACATATCCTATATACAAATCTACGAGCAGGACGCTTAAGGTATTAAGATGAAGAACTTATTGCGCCAGAAGCTCTTATCAGAGAGTACTTATATTAGGAGGGCAGTTACTGTGCTATACACGGTGAGCCCAAATTCGACTTACAGAATATTTCTGAGCGTGATGGTACAACTGAGACGGCGATGGCTCAATAGAGATTAATTACAATTTCGTCTGAAATCTTACCTCATTTATTTTTGTATCTGAACTGCACTGAAATTATCTGCACAAGAGTGCAAATGTCGATGGTATGCTCTGGGTGTCCTGTTTGGAATCAAACTTTTCCAATGACTCTCGGTACTTCCTTATGACAGCAGTAATGGTTGTACCTTAACAGTGGTACACAACAGTATGAATAAGTTTACTGCTGAAGGGCTGGCCGATACGCAACTCGTGTACGGGTTTACTGAATTCTGCGGAAGAGCGCTACAACGACGCAGTGCTGGACTGTTCCTGCAGCTACAATCACATCTCAGTATTGCAACATCTCAACACAGGCGTCTATGAGAAACCACACTCTTCCGTCTTTTGTGTTACAGGTTTTTTCACTATTGTGAAGGAATTTTCACGGAAACAAAACCAGACCAGATGAATCGTAATTACATCACTTTGTAAAGAGGCATAGGAGGCCACGGATCTCTGACACCAAATCACTCATAAGATACCCTTACCGACACCCGGAATTTCGTCGGTGGCGTTCGGTTTCACCCTTGGCCAAAAACTAACAATATGTTAGTACTGGCAGAGTATTCTCAGCACTCATTGTCCCAGCAAATGAACAGGAGGACGGTAACTATTTACATACACAATTAAGGAAATACTATTTGCAGTGCCTGCGTTTTTATGTGTACTATGTAATGTCCTTCAGACGTGCATGCACGTCTGACGCAACAGACACTGTTACGATCGACAGTTTTGTTAAATGAGAGTAATGTATTCGGAATTGCGTATACGTTTAGACTGCAGCTGTAGAGGTTAGTAGTGACAAATGAAAACTTCTGCCGGACCTATATAAGAAACTGGATTTGCTGCTTTACGCGAGAGGTCTCCTTAACCACTTCGGCTATTCGAGCACGTCTCCAGGACCGACCCAAATCTCTGTATGTCGCCGACTGCCCATGTCCAGCACTCGCACAATTGCTGTGATTCCCGCACAGCGGCAGACTTTAATACTGTTGTCAGTAGCATTGCATGCCTGCACCACGTGCGGGAACCACAGCAGTTGTGCCACTGCAGGACGTGGGCAGTCAGTGACTTTCGGAGGTTTGAGTCGGTCTTGGAGACGTGCTAAAATAGCCGGTGGTTAAGGCGACCGCTCGGGTAAAGCGGAAAGTCCGGAATCCCGGTCCGGCTTAAGTTTTCCATTGACACCAATAACCTGTGCAGCAGCAGTCTAATCGTATTCGCAGTTCCCAATATATTTCTTTCAATTCAGGAGATATGTAAAGGGCAAATACTGCATCTGTGGAGCAGTATCCCAACTCTTCCGAAAGAAAATACGTATACTAACACGAACATCTGCTAGCATGAGTTTCTTAGAAGTAGATACCTTAGGGGTTGCGAAGCAACTCAAATCGCTTGATATGGGCAAGTCTTCAGGTCCAGATTGTATACCGATTAGGTTCCTTTCAGATTACGCTGATACTATAGCTCCCTACTTAGCACTCATATACAACCGCTCGCTCACCGATAGATCTGTACCTACAGATTGGAAAATTGCGCAGGTCGCACCAGTGTTCAAGAAGGGTAGTAGGAGTAATCCATTTAACTACAGACCTATATCATTGACGTCGGTTTGCAGTAGGGTTTTGGAGCATATACTGTATTCAAACATTATGAATCACCTCGAAGGGAACGATCTATTGACACGTAATCAGCATGGCTTCAGAAAACATCGCTCTTGTGCAACGCAGCTAGCTCTTTATTCGCACGAAGTAATGGCCGCTATCGACAGGGGATCTCAAGTTGATTCCGTATTTCTAGATTTCCGGAAAGCTTTTGACACCGTTCCTCACAAGCGACTTCTAATCAAGCTGCGGAGCTATGGGGTATCGTCTCAGTTGTGCGACTGGATTCGTGATTTCCTGTCAGGAAGGTCGCAGTTCGTAGTAATAGACGGCAAATCATCGAGTAAAACTGAAGTGATATCAGGTGTTCCCCAGGGAAGCGTCCTGGGACCTCTACTGTTCCTGATCTATATAAATGACCTGGGTGACAATCTGAGCAGTTCTCTTAGACTGTTCACAGATGATGCTGTAATTTACCGTCTAGTAAGGGGCATCCGAAGACCAGTATCAGCTGCAAAGCGATTTAGAAAAGATTGCTGTATGGTGTGTCACGTGGCAGATGACGCTAAATAACGAAAAGTGTGAGATGATCCACATGAGTTCCAAAAGAAATCCGTTGGAATTCGATTACTCGATAAATAGTACAATTCTCAAGGCTGTCAAGTCAACTAAGTACCTGGGTGTTAAAATTACGAACAACTTCAGTTGGAAGGACCACATAGATAATATTGTCGGGAAGGCGAGCCTATGGTTGCGTTTCATTGGCAGGACACTTAGAAGATGCAACAAGTCCACTAAAGAGACAGCTTACACTATACTCGTTCGTCCTCTGTTAGAATATTGCTGCGCGGTGTGGGATCCTTACCAGGTGGGATTGACGGAGGACATCCAAAGGGTGCAAAAAAGGGCAGCTCGTTTTGTATTATCGCGTTATAGGGGAGAGAGTGTGGCAGATATGATACACGAGTTGGGATGGAAGTCATTACAGCATAGACGTTTTTCGTCGCGGCGAGACCTTTTTACGAAATTTCAGTCACCAACTTTCTCTTCCGAATGCGAAAATATTTTGTTGAGCCCAACCTACATAGGTAGGAATGATCATCAAAATAAAATAAGAGAAATCAGAGCTCGAACAGAAAGGTTTAGGTGTTCGTTTTTCCCGCTCGCTGTTCGGGAGTGGAATAGTAGAGAGATAGTATGATTGTGGTTCGATGAACCCTCTGCCAAGCACTTAAATGTGAATTGCAGAGTAGTCATGTAGATGTAGATTGCGAACCAAACTAAAGGAAAAGTCTCCACTCCTGAAAGTCTACAGAAGGGAACTGCATCGAAATAAAAAACCGAATTCTGATCTACCCAGCGCACAGCTGCTGGAGGGATCACTATGAGGCAAAGATAATAACTTTGGAAGGCAGGTAAATGGCAGCGTATCCTGGAGAATGGCAGTACTGAAAAAAGAGTACAAAATATTTTGAAGATATCAGGGAACGTGCGAAAATGAGCCACTTAATTCCTCCGGAGACGATGTTTCGCATCTTACCAAGCCACGGACCGTACCTTGTTTACCTTTCTAGATCCAGAAAAGAAGAGGTACCGTCTGGTGGAAATGTGGAAAAATTGAAGGATTTTAATGTTCTTGTCTACAGCGATCAAAAAGTCACAACCGATAGCACATAATGAAGCAGCATGTGCTGCCCTCAATATGTGAGCAGGTTCATATTTCAAGAAAAATCTAGAAAAACATTTGAATTTTTCTGATAGGACGAGCAAGTGAAGCTTGTTAAAGGTTAACCTCGCTGTTGATGTGACGCCCCAGCTACAAAATAGAGAGCCTCTAGCTCTTGCTCCCTGATATCAGCACTCTCTTCGGAGGGCATCTTCGTCTCCAAATGTATCCGGAGTGTCGATTTCTGAACTCCTCGAAGAATGGTAGTGGTTCTATTTGTTGCACGAATTCCAGTACCAGAGCCCAAGCTATGGATCCTACGTAGAAAGGAGGGGAAACTGCAAGAGGCTTGTGGAAACCAGGAAAAATGATTGAGGCGATAGCTTCTGTATCGGACAAAGCTATGCATACTAACTAGAAAGGAGGGAAAACTGAGCAAGGTCTTTGGAAACATGGCAGAATGACTGAGGCAACAGCTTTTGTATCGAACTCGATTGCTGTGGTTGGTGTATAGGATGCAGAGTAACAGAGTAAGGCTGGTGAATTATCAGCCTTTCATCATTGGCTGTTTATACTGATAGCAATATGAGCACGTCTAGTATCATAACATTAATTTTCGTTATTTTATAATATTATTATTAGATTTTGATACATATATATAGTAACTAAGAAATTTCTTGCCTTACTCTCTCTTCCGATTTCACTCCTACTTCTTTTCCTCTACTCAGGGGGCTTTTGGGAATGGCTTCCCACGTATGTAAGGTCCTTATCCTTCCCTCGTTATGTTAAACATCTAATCGGTGACGTGTAATGTTCTAGTTTTAAAAGAGACTCCTTTGTTCCTTAAAGTTCTTTTCCAAGCGTAACACTGTTCGTAACAGATCTTCATAGTGCTGTGATAGTACAGAGGATAGAGTACCCAGGAGCATTTAATGTTTTGTGGTAGGTACTTTGGTATAGTGACTGGTTTTAGAATAACGTGAAGGAACGCGCACAACAGATTGCCATAAGCAGCTTCTGCCATTTTCTATAGTTTTTGTTGTTGTTAGACATGAGGTTGCGATCTGCACAGTATTTGTAAATATTTAGAGTTCTACACATCTAAGTGCTGTACGACACGTTAAATTTATTTGGAACATATTGTTAATTCTTCAGTTATAGATTTTTATTGGAAATAAAATGCTACATATTTTTATAACAAGTTATATAACGTCTGGACCGTACAGCATTACTTCTTCAGACGTGCACCATCTTGTACGTCGAAACTGAACATGGTCTTTTACCATGAAACATGTTATACTTTCGATGATGTCTTAACGCTTAAACCTGTTTGAAAAAGGGATTTAGCATTAGTTTCCAGTAGCTTCTATTTCAAAACATATTTAACTTCAAACTGATTTTTGATAATACTTCTGAGTAATTTGACTTCAGTTACTGATTAGTGGTATGAAATAGAGTAATAGTCTAACAAATACACTACTAAATATAGTACTAACCAGATTTCCTCTATTGCGACGCTTTTAAATTTTAGTAGACTATTTACTCTGTGGTCCATGACTATGTTTTACATTAGAAGATGCTTTTACATTTAGAAAAACCTTAATATTCTGAAGTAATTTTTGTAATTTCATACAAGGATTCAGCACGTAAGAAGTGAATACCATCATTGAAAAATCGAGTAAGAAGAGGCATTAAACTTGTATTACCCGGCTGGCTGAAGGCGAAAGTCTGAGCAGTGTTCCAGTGTACAAAAATCCTCCTACTCAATTAAACCTGTGCTTATCATGAGAAATTCCTATGACTTCAAGGAGACTAGCGAATAATTTTATTCGATAATTTTATAGTTGGAATTGAAATATGTTCCTTGTTTTTCAGGCTTCACGTATTTTTCTTGTATTAAAATAGATGCCATGTATGACTTGTCAAGATTTTGTTCATATTCTGGCAGTGAGTAAACTGATTGTTTGTCAGTCGCACACTTCTTTTCAGCTTGCGTATCAGATGGTCTATAGCCGCTCGTGTTATTTCCCCACAAACATTGAATTATTTATCTGCTCAAACATTAATTTAATACATGCTTTTTTCCTTAGAGATCGGTACCTACTCTTGATTAACGGTTACAGAATCTGGAATTAACTCTGCTTCGTAAAACAGTGTTTGCATTAATGTCTAAAAATTGTAAGCTTTCCAGATTAATTTTAATTGTTGCAACATCTCAGAAGTTAATGTTTCTAAACTGTGATCAATATCTTTGCTTTTAGTAAAGCTAATGCCAATAATGGGAGGCGTATCGAACATGTTGTACCCTAAATCTGAAAATCTGTAGTGACGCCGTAGTTTGTAGCTAAATAACTTTTCTTTCCTATAGTTCAATAATTGTCACCTTATAAATGGGGTATGTAGTAAGGTATGTTGGTATATTTCAAAAAATGATTACTGTTGACTTATTCTTGGAAGATTGTCACAGATCAGTGAGCTCCATTCTAAAGATTCTTGACGTATATGAAAAATCAGTTAAAAATGCAAAGTAACAATGACTAATAATAACTTGTTCCGTTGTATTGTACACTGACGGAAAAAATCGCAAAGCGAAAAAATTGTTAATGCAGAGTAGTGAAATTTTGGGAATGTATTAGCCTAGGTAACATATTTAAGTGATTAACGTTTCTAGATCATAGGTTAATGTAATGCTAATGTGAAATATTGGTACATTAACAACTACCAGAATGTTGAATGCAGGCATACAAACGTGCATCCATTGTGTTGTATAGGCGACGGATGTCAGTTTGGTTGATGGAGCTCCGTGCCTGTTGCACGTGGTTGGTCAATACAACGACGGCTAATGCTGTTTCTGGACGAAGCTGGAATTGTCGTCGGATGCTGTCCCATATGTGCTCCAGTGGAGACAGATCTGGTGATCGAGCAGGCCAACGCAACATGTCGACATTCTGTAGAGCATGTTTGGTTATAATAGTGGTAAGCGGTCGAGAATCATCCTGTTGGAAAACTCCCACTGGAATAATATTCATGAATGACAGCACATCAGGTTGACTCACCAGACTGACGTACAAATTGGCAGCCCGGGAGCCTGTGAAACAACGAGACTGTTTCTGCTAGCATGTTAATCGTACCCCAGACCACAACTCCATAACTCACAACAAGGGAAAAGGTCATAGGTCTTGTAACTATTAGAAATTCGCACAGAATCTATGGTATTGTGTGTCTATTGATGGCACATTTTCTTGTAACAAAGCATCTACTCAAAGACCTGTTCAGGTCAAGGCACTTGGGCATGCTTTTGTAGTCTTCCAAACGACTCTAGGCCTCCCAGAAGCCATTAAGGAGTGCAACAGTATAAATGAAATTATATTATGGCAACGAAATGCAGGCCTAATCCCGGAAATTAGTATAAAATACCGTGCTAGGGAAGTTATCGCATTGCTACCGATACAGAACCATAAAAATTACGTGTAATTTTTCACTCTTAAACTTTCCGAAAGGTTAATGTATCGCGTCCGGCACTCGAGAACTATGACTGGTGTCACTGGCAATATAATTACCAAATGAATCCACTGGCTACTCGCTGTGCTCTTCTTTAAAGGTCAGATAGTAACAAAGTCGCCACTGGATGACAGTGGTCTAGCACACAGCTTTAAGCTGTCACAGAGTGCTAATCAACTAAACTATACGAGAGAGGAAGATTAGTGTTTAACGCCCAGTTGACAATGAGGCTTTTAGTGACGGCGGAGTACATTAGATGGGTCTAGTAGTATGAAATATACAAAGGCGTAAATAGTTGATCCCAGATAACTCAGCTGGAAGTCTGTTGGTACGAACTACAAATCCGTCACAAAATAATAATCCGTCACGAGTTTGCGTAAAACTTTTTACTGAATGTGATAAACTTTTGGTCATACAGTTTTCTTGAAATCCCACGGAGCGCAGTATACTTTTGCTTAATCAGTCAAACAACGAACAATGTTATTAAACGTAACGTAATAGAAGAACTATCTATAACGCAGGTAACACTATTAGTAACACCTTTTGAGATCCTGATTTCGGAGTATCGACAGCAGAGAAAGTGGTTACCAGTGATGTTAAGAGCCTATTACTTCCCTTAATTGTCAGAGGAAATTACAGATCTTCCATATCCTATGGACGATGCTTCTTCCAGCCTCTTGTTATTGTAGCGTCAATGAACAATAACACTCACATGTATCATGAGTGTAACCATTGCTTAGCGCAGTGCACAGGGGAAAACTTTAAAAGGCAGTATAAAATACAGATAAAATGACAATTCACATTACAGTCCAACACATTTCCCACAGTTTCTTTACATTTCAGACTAAAGTGCAGTCGCCAAGGAGGTGCAATCTATAACATTATATGGGGTTCTTCCTGGCTCCAGGGTGATCCTTAAAAAGTAACCGATCATTTCCGACGCAGAATGTTGGAGACATTTTAATAAACTAGCTGTAGCTACCGACAACACTACTTGCATACTTCCCAGGCAATGCCTTCTTTTAAAAGAATGTTCCCCAGCACCGTGGTGCTTTGTTGTGTTCTGTTCTTATATTGGTACCAAAATATCACATCTCCAGTACTACATTAAAACAACTATTCTTCATCAGTAAAATGTGGAGAATGTGTTCAACTATACGTAACAAAAAATATTTTTAAGACCTGAACGCAGAGTGACATCTTCACGGAGCCACATCCTCCTCCGTAAAATTCCTACATAGCTCCCCTATTCTGTCAGCCACTTGAGCCAACCCTGCACTAGGCATCACAATACTGGTAACCTTGTACTCACTCCCCAATACTTCCAGCAACTGCTGGCCCACACGTCTACCGTGAGATCTACCTAGCACCAGAACATTCTTCTTTCTGCTAGACTTTGCAACTAACCTAGGCCTCATAAATTTCAAGGACTGCTGCATGTTCCCTACATCTACAGCTACACGAGGGTCCTCTCCACTCAACTCTGACAGCTCGTCAAATCTATTGCTTAGATGCAAAGTAAAACTGTCTGGATACCTCCTCTTTCCAGCTGCCTTCTTGCCAACCGCCAGTTGATGCCACTTCGTCGGCTTGCGTGTCCATGGGGATGAGCGGAAAAAAAAGTCTTCGACCCGACCGGAAATCGAACCCCGGCCCCCCGCATCGCATTCCACCGCGCTGAGCACTTCGCTATGATGGTGGATAAACTCTGAATGGATTCTTCACGAACACTACATATAGATCTTCGAACTGCAATACTTAGCTGTTGCTTAATTCTATAATATCTATTTGCGATTGACAAATTTTCTGAATTACCTTTCATTATTCGTACGGATGTTCCTGACTTGGTATGTTACATTCCATCTCATTCCAACTGTCACTGATGCAGACAGACGTATATACACTGGCTGATACTGAAGTTAAGAACTAACGATAAAACTAAATTTTTTCGCTTTAAGCATATCTTTCACTCGTCTTACGAGTAAAAGCTTGTTTCCCTTGACAGGTTTTGAGATGATATAAAACGAATCATGTGTCTAATTTACATAGAATTCAGAGAAAAATTTGTTTGCATTTAAAACTTTCTGTACTCAACTTTTTAAGGGCTATATTATATACTTCTTGTAACCCCGTAGCTCTTCTCAGTGAGTAATCTGCTACTAATAATAATAATTAGTAGTTCCCAAGAAGGCTATAAACACAGTCCAGTATCTTTTTGACAACTCTCAATAATAATAATTCTTTTACTTTCCAGACGCATCATTATTAAAATTTCCTCGACAGATTCATGCGACGGAGGCTTCTATTTATGGTGGTGTCAATATTTACTTTTATCCAAGACACTTGACCCAATTTTAATCTGTGATAACTCATCTCAGATTATCACCTCACTACTCCTTCCAACACACATCAACATCCAATGACTGAGAGCTTCCTCACTAGGCACCGTTTGATATTCTGTCAGATCGATCATCAGTAGTGACAATACAGTTGAGATACCTGTCTTTAGATATTCTGAAGTACACGTGCCTCTTTTTCTACGGCTTGATGAAAGTACAAATTCCATATTCATTTACGTCTTTCAATTTACAAACTAACTTCATGCACAATTTCCCATCTGGTACTAGACTAGCATTCGTACAGATTCGCAGAGAAACTCCCACAACACAATTCCACTCTCTGAGAATTTCTTTACACTGATTTAGCGTATATCCAGTACGGATTCGACGAAAGTCCCTGCATATCCATATCCTATGCAATCCACTGTTCCTTCTCTGAAAACACTAATCGTACATCTAAATGTCTTAACATAATAGAAAACTCTGTAAAAAGGTATCAGGTTGAGAAAATAAAACATCAATTAATCATAAATGCTTTGGAGCTTCACGTACAGATTCTTTACAATAAACACAGATTCTTACTACCCAATGACAGATTGTATAAAACGAACATAGGACTGGACAATACGGATAATTTCACAGAAAAGTAAGAGCTCACCATGTATCTAGACGTATCCCAGGGGAGTGCTAAATCTGATGCTGCAGTTTATGGAGAGCAGCGGAAGGATGGAGCTCTTTCACGTTCTAAAGTCCTTGTGAAACAGCTTCACTCTTCCGCTGCGCTCCACATTTCAGTTGTGAAATATACATCTTTCTTCATGATTGTAGTTTGGAACCAAGCAGTAACTGGAGATGCATTTAGTGAGTTTCGTAGTCATTTATGCATAACGATTCTTAAGTAAATTAATCACATGCGGAGATGTATATCTAATAATTCTTTCTATTCTGAATGATTTTCATGTCTTACATGAACTGGATTCTATGTCATAATCAGAGAAAGTAATAAGTTTCGGTTGCTACTGCAAGTTTATGATTCAGTTGGATACAAAAGTGTAGCTTCCTAGTTCATCGAATATTCGGTCCTGCAATTTTGGTTATCAGTGCTTACCTCTTCCTGTTTTCTTTTCAGTAGTGTTTGTCAAAGTAAAAACTGCTTGAGATAATGCCTAAATTTCCGTACTTACTGTCGTAGTAATCTGAGCAACAAGTGTTGGACATTCTCTGTAGTATGTATTCATTTTGTGCACACTTATACTTCACTGTAGTATTACCTTTGTACCAACAGGTAGAGAACACTGAAGGAAATTCGAAGTTTATACAATCTAACACAATCCATCGCTTAGCTTAAAACTGACAGTCATTCTGTTGGCTGAAAATTTAATAGAATATTGAGGATACCCACTGAATGTCAGGCGTAGCGTCTGAAGTACAACGTGCAATGAGACTTGAACACTTGTTGCTCATGGTATTTGAAAGCAGTTAACTTTGGCTGTTCATTCCAGCTGTTCCTAGGAAACTGGAGAAAACAGCTGCCAAACTGTCTTCACAACCATTAAGTTAAGTGTGTGACATGATAATTAAACTTTTATTTTTGCAGTATTATAATTAGTGCAGAAACTGAACGTATATGTATCTACAATGAAGTTCGGAAGTGATCAATTCTCTACGAGTAAAACTGATGTAGAACGTAAAACGCGAAACCAGTGGCAACGCAGTAAATGCTGACCGTTTATCCTTTGCATGTGAGAGGAACTCTGAATCTGATGTTGCAAATTATTGACAGCAGCTGAAATGAAGTACCCGGTGATATATCCCACGGGCCATGCCAAACGGACACTCTTTTCTGCTGTGAACCATTTTTCAATTGCGAAGTACAGGTATTTCTTTATGGTAGTTTCTCCATACAACGTTAATTATGAAACAATTTCAAACCCACAGACCTAAAATATGAACTACGCTCTTCTCACAGTCTCCTAATTCTGCTCCTGTATTTTAAAGTCACTGGCAGTATAAGAGCTAGATTACTAAGGCAATGGAGGGAACCTTATAAGTGTTATACAGTTTTTCCCTCAACTTCTTTCTTCTTGGTAACGTATCTGATTCTGTGTCATAGCTATAGAACAAAACCAAAGGGTTTACATCGTCGTGCAAGTTTTTACAGCGTCATCCCCGCAAAACTGTCGAATTGGTGACATTCCCTATCAACAAGAGTAAAAATTTCGTATTGTGAGCTTTAAGTTACTGCCAGATCTTTTGTCAGTAATGAGAAAATTTGAGGTGAAGATGTTCGGTGAATACATAAAATTAATCGTATTTTATGATATTCATTTTAGACTTCTTTGACTGTGTGTTCTTAGGATCTATCATCGCACTAGTCATAATTAAACTTGAGTGTTGCGCTGCTATTTTTTAAGATGTAAGCGACACTTTAACAACGAGTCATATTTGCTGTGGATGGCTTCAAGTTGACCTAGTAAGCAATAACATTTCGTTATTTGTGCCCGTAGAAACGATTTCTTGTAAAGAGGTAATTCATCATAAGGAATGACAGTGTAATACTTAGCAACACATGTTCTAATGGAATAATTGTGGGGTATAGAACAGTTCTAGCCTAAACTTTTTGTCACTGACCAATTTTTCTCTCTCCATTACTGGATCGAGAGAAAAGTCTAAACATAATTTGGTTTCAGTATGCATTCAACAACCAGAAACTTTTTTCTATATTGCAGGCATTCTTTCCTTAATTTTCTGAATGGAGCGAACAGTCTATGGCTCATTTAGTGCCAAAGTTAGTTATCAAACGAAAACTTAATAGGCTGCATGGATGTTAAGAATGAATGAATTCTCCGACCCCAGTTTGTTCTTATCGAGTTACAGTGAGGTTCCATATTATGAATGTAATGTCCACTAGCAGCAACGTTTACTGTTGGCGTAAACGGTACATTACATCTGCTATTAATGGACGAAACAAACTGATAATATTAAACCCCAGTTCATCACGGAAGCAAAAATTGTATGTTCGGCAAAAGGAATACTTTCATTGTACGCCTACTTCCATTAACGCAAAAGAAAATTGTGAGAAAAGCTGTTACTAAAGGAAGTTCAGTATTCGGTTAATCCTAATTTTAATGTAGTTCATTGCGAACTAAAATACATGTGAACAGAAAATTTATGTACCTATTGCGAATAAGGTCGAATGTAAAAATATGCATGGCTTTTATTTCCTTGAATGTAGCAGGTCCTTCACACAACGTGACTACCACTATTTCTTTACTTTTCTTTCGATACCTTTTTAAACGTCCAACCTCCCTTATATTATCCTTATACTATCCAATGACGCCTTCTTTTGTGTTGACTCCGTCCTAAATATACGACAGCCAATATTATTTTTGACAAAATTGCGCTAAAATAAGAAACTGAAATTTTTTCTGACTGACAATAGATTATTTATATAATTGTGACAGTTTCAATAGATCATGTATTTTGTCTAACACAGTCTTAAAAGTTAGTTATGATTGTGGATTAACTTTACGTAGGAGTAGAATTCTGAGGTGTTAAAAGTTAATACATTTTTTAAAGAAAATCATTGCGAACAAATTTATAACATACAAATAAAATGGCTATACTGTCTGAAACTTCTACTACTAGCAACAGTAATAAATTAAATTTTCGTTTACTGGCTAGTTCAATTTGACTGAATATGATCTCAGTTCCGTTTTAAAAATAATATTCTCTATTAAGAGAATTTATTGCATAAATAATAAGCCATTTTATAATCACAAAAACTGTTTGAGTTATCCAAAATCAGTAGACGCTTAATTAAATATATATTGATTTCAGCTGAAGATGACGAATTAGCGTCACTTCAAATTAGTTCATATATCTCAGACTCCATAAATTTCAGGATCTGCCACACGCTACAGAATAGCAGCGAAAAGTCGATGGTTTGTTCATTCTTCCATTATTCATACATGTTACAAAAATATTTATAATTATTTAAGTATATGTTCCACTCCTCGTCCTAAAACATTGGTCCGATTTCAACCAAGCTAAGTACACGTTTCACAACCTGTCTGGAAAGAATCGTGTGTAAATATGAGCCACATACCTATAAAAGGGACGGTGTTGGGGGTGAAAAACAAGTGTAGCTCACTCCACAAGAATTCCTAGATTTTATTCATGCAGTATTTGCGAATGAGGGCACTTAGAGATTTGCAACAAATTTTGCACCTAATTTCAAACCCTTACGAAACTTTCTGTCGCTGACAACCCTCACAAAATGATGAAAGGAAGTTAGTTTATGGCTTACTATATTTTCGCTGTGTATGCAGTAAAACTGCCTCATAGGGCACTACGTTATAATTTACTACTTCTTTGCTACCAAGTGTAGTCACGAGCACACCAGCTTCATCAACTAAATTTCACGTTCTAATAGTTTCTTTAACATCGATTTATCGTGTATCCATTATGGATAGGACGGAATTCTTGCACTTTCGTGTGACATGCTATCTGCTGTTCCTTCTCTACTGACACTGCAATCGACTTCACTAACTGCAGACCTAAATTACTTAAAATAATAGAAAACTCTGGAGAAAGGCATCAGGTTGCGAAAAATAAGACATCAGATAATCACAGATCCAATGGAGCTCCACTTACAAATTCTTCACGATAAACGCAAAAGCTTACCACCTAATGCCACATTGCAAACAATGAACACAGTACTTGAGAACACGTACAGGTTCACATTATCATCAGGAGAGTAAGACCTTGTCATTTATCTACATGTATAGCAGAGAAGTGATAAATCTTATGTTGCAGTTCAGGGAGAGCAGCTGAAAGATCGCACCTGTTACATTTTCTAAAGTCCATGTAAGTCCGGTACACGCTTTCGCTGCACTCCACATTTCAATAGCGAAATAGGCATGATTCTTCATGATTGTAGTTCGGAACCAAGCAGTAACTGGAAACGCATTTCGCGAGTTTCGTAGTTATCTATACATAATAATTCTCACGTTAATAAATCATACATGGAGATGTGTACCTGATAATTCTTTCTATTTTGAATTACTTTCCTGTCTTGCATGTAATGAATACTACATCTTAATGAGAGAACATAATAAATTTCGCTTGCTACCGAAAGATTATTGACCAAATGACTACAGAAGTGTGGATCATTCAATAGTTCGTGGAATATTTGGTCCAGATACTTGTGTATCATTGTTTACCCCTGCCTGTGATGTTGCTACGTGACGTCTTTCTTTTCAAGAGTGTTTGACTACCTTAAGAAATATCTGAGGTAATTTCGAAATTTTCGTACTTACTGTCGTGGGAATACGAGCAGCAAGTGTCGGACATTTTCTGTAGTATGCATCCTTGTTCTTAAGTAATACCATATGTTCTTACTTTGTCGGTGTTACCAACTGCCACAGAAGACTGAATGAAAATCGAATTTAATGCATACTAATAAAACCTTTTGATCAGTTTATAACTGAAAGTCCGTTCTGTTTCTGGTAATTTAACAAGATATGGAGAACACACACTGATATGCGACAGATTCAGTGACTCTCATCATGAATCACGATGTTCCCTTTACTAAACGCGACTTCAACATCTAGGCGTCATGGGACATGAAGCTCGCCAACTTAAGCTGCTCATCGCAGCTGTTGCAAGGCATCAGGATGCCACTGCTGCCATACTGTCTTCACATTGTAACTTGTATGTGTTGGTAGTACCTGCAAATTTGTAGGTAATTAAGCACTTATTTTTTAAACTTTATAGTTGTTACAGGAAGTGAACAAATACTTAACTACAATGAAAGTCAGAAATGGTCAGTTTTGTACGAGTCAAATTAATGTATAATGTAAAATACGAAGAGATATTTAGTCGTTTCAGGTGGTAATTTGTCTCACTTGAGATATGATGGGAGAGAAAGAATCAGTACCACAGTTTTATCTAAGAATATAGATGTACATATCTCGACATATGGAGAAACTCTGTGATGAATGACTTAAATATCCTAATTGTTTACGTAATTTATTCGCCCATCTCTAAATAAAAACTGTTTAGGGCTGCTAACTTAATGAAACGTCTCTAGCAGTGTTTAACACCATTTAGCCCTAAGGAGTGTGGCGACGCATTTTGGCATGCATAGATGATCACCGAAAGTGTTGGGACAGCCTTCCTGACACATTAACGCACAATAGGCGCCCATCCGAGCGGGGTAGCCGTGTGGTATCACGGGTCTTGTCACGGCATCCTCCTTCGGACGTTGGAGTCATCCCTCCGGCATGGGAGTGTGTGTCGTCCTTAGCGTAAGTTACTTTAAGTTACATTAAGTAGTTTGTAAGCTTAGGAACCGATAACCTTAGCAGTTTGGTCCCATAAGACCTTACCACAAATTTCCAAATTGCGAAAAAAAGAGAAGGTAGCAGCCTACAGTTGGTCGCCAAACATGGTGGCCAAGATGTGGTTGACAGGGCCAGCAGTAGGGGTCACAAGCATCAACATGTCCGTTCACTCACTATACTTTAAAAACTTGATGGCTCATATCTGACCACACAGCATAATCAGTCAGTAACTAAATCTTGAACACATGTTTATAAGTGAAATGCACGAAAACGTGTGTGTTATATAGTAGAAATTGTTTTATTTACTTTATTTTCGGCTTACAAGATAATAATCAAAATATAATTGACTAGTGTTGTCGAAGAAGATTCAGTGGTGTTGAAGAGCTTTGAAGAATTTATTATTCGCGGAGTGAGACACAGAATTAGCTGTATTAAAATTTTTCTCTAGTGTACCTCTTCGGAGACGAAAGTCAGTTACAGTGTTACAGCAGAATGTCAATACCGATCCTGACACAATCTGTTTGTATTTTGAAATTTCCATACCCCCTTGCTATGCCAAACGATTCGAACTTTTCCCCATTTAAAATAATTAGATTATTTATTAAAGACACCTAGAGATATTGACAGTATTGGTGCAACTTCACGGTAGTCATCTGGCTTAAATGTTAAGCAGCTGTTGTCAGCGAGCGTAGTTGGAGCATTTACCACACCCGGTGTAAGGTACAACGGAGCCTCAAATAAAAATTTGCCGCATCAAAAGTATATGTAAGCGCGCGCACACACACACACACACACACACACACACACACACACACACACACACACACACACACACACACGCACGCACGCACATACACACGAAAAAGGTTTATGTCATGTATCACAATGTCATACAAAATATCCATCGAAATTTAAGCCTAAAACATCGCTTGGGCACTCATATTAAGGGCTACAATGCTGTTTCTATGTCGAAATTGTGTGTAATATGAATCACAATACGTAAAGATATTGGTGTTTCGATCTCAGACTTACTTGACACGATGTCACTGGTGGTACATAGACAGAATTTTCATTACCTGATTTTTTAGAGATTTTTTCAGTAATGTTTCACTCCAACAGGCACTATTTTAGTGGGAATTCAAGATAATGCGTCATGTTCTACACTTGAAAAATATTACTAATATAATATGGGTATTTTAATTTTTAACCTAACCGTAGTTACGTTCCACTGGTGTTCTACATACACTGACGTCACATTTCCGGACACTACACCACAACAATCCATACCAAAAATGGTGACGAAATATATAGTGTGTTGTATTACTTAACCTACATAGTTTCGTAAGACGCAAGGAGAACATCAGAAAGAGCAAAATATGCACTATAAATACAACGCAACATGTAAGCAGCGGTTCCTTTGGCCTTTGTCACTGTAAATAAAATTATTCAGAGTATGTGGCCCAATTGTTTGTATGTAAAATTCTCCAAAGTTTTGGCCACTGTTGCAAATGGCCTTCCTCAGGGTGACCACTAAATTAGAAAAATTTGCGTTGTTGTTCACTTGTGGAAGAAGCTGTTTTCTTAATCTTGTAGGATACTAAGGATGAGTAGCAGGATGTTAGATGTCCGTTATTGGTGTTTGCTTTATTTCTTGTCACTGGTGGAAATAGATGTCCTCAGGCCCACGTTTGGAGCCAGAGGTTATGTGATGAAAATGATAAACAAAGCTAGGGCGACAAAGGATGAAGGCAGTAGGGAAGAGCAGAAGGAAGCACAAAACACCACGCTATTACCAAATGTGCAAGGGATCACTGAGTGTGTGGTCAAAATTCTCCCCGAACAGGTATCAAATCACTTTTCTGGAACACCAACAAAGTAAAAGAACTTGGCTCAGCAAAAGATATAATCGACAAGCTACATATTGCAGGAGTCTACGAAATCGGCCTAAGTTGTGCACCAGTGTATATGGGCCATATGGGGCGACTGACTACAACTCAAATTTCTTAATGTGTAATATACAAGGCTAGCTAGATACATTTGTGCTGTAGAACACCCACAATCTGTGCTTTTTGTTTGCAAATATGACGTTAGTCTTTCAACCAGCAACAGAAAAATTAGTTAATACTTAAAAACATTCTAAAAATTTCTAAACCATTTCTTAATGTAGCCTAAAACACAATTTCACATTTATTGACTGGAACATGCTCACTGCTTAGTGAGGAGGATCATAGAAAGAGACACCACTGTAGAACATATATCTATCGTACTGTTTATGTTTATTTCATTATAGTACTTATATTTACAGAATTCAACCGTTTTTCTGGTCCTCAAGGATAAATCAATGAAGAACTCATTCGACGCTATGTACTTCACTACAGGCGAACATTTATAATCCATTTCTGGAGGTGCTATGGGCTGGCACACTTCTAACACCTGCTGTTATAGTGTCACGATGGACCAATAGTCAGGAAGCTGTTGCAGCATGGTGGGAAGAACATGGGCTCCGAAGAACCAGTTGTTCTGCCGTTGTGGCATCAGAAATGTAGCCAAATTAAACTTTATGCTCTGTTTAGGAAGAACTTGTTCGCAGCTGCAGGCAGTGTCTCAATGGTGTGTCTTGACCCTCAGCATCGTTGTCTGCCTCATTACTACACAAGGAAGTATGCTGGCGTCACATTGACGCAGGCTGCTGGAGTCCTTGCATCCAGCCATATATACTTTGTTTTGTAATAGGCTTGTACGCTGACGAATCTTAGAATTATACAAGGTACCGCAACACAATATCCAATCGTTCGAAGGTTATTCACATAGTGGCGTAGTATTATCCTATTGTCCAATGCAGAGGCTCCATCTTCCATTCACCAGCAGATGTAATGCACTCGTCTTTACCTTATTAATCCATAACAGAGTACTCATTTGTTTCATTAACTCTGACACAAAACTGGTGCCCTGATCTGTAATTCACATATGTAGAGCAGCAAATTTTAATAACCAAATGTTCACCTCTGGCTCTGCCTCTGTGTCGGCTTGCTGATTTGGGATAGCGGTCCATCCCAAGTAGTGTGAAATATTCTCTCTTACTATGAGTACATAGTGCTTCCCTACCGGTGTTTGTGGAAAAGGACCACAGATATCTGCACGGATTTGTTCACATGGGTTACTAGTCTCTTGTAACCCTTGCAGTAGAATATGCTGATGGCTCAATTCAGCATGTTGGACGCATTCTATACAGTTTCTCTGATGTTGATCCATATCCTGTTCTCGTGTACACCGACGGAAATACTTGTCCACTCGCCATTCTGTGGTCCTGTGGTCTCTATGGCCACATAGCACACTATAATGAACCTGTCTTAACTCTTCGTTCCATTACGTGACTGGAACTGCAAAATGCTGTTCAAGGTTTGCAAAATATGGCGTTGTGTAAAAAGAACTGGCGCTGCATTCCTGATTCTATGACCACCGAGGAACTGATGCCTCTCTCCCCGCGCTTTCCCCATCATCCTTGAATAGCATCCTGACCACCGGTCCAGCCCAGCATCGTAACAATTTTGTCGCCATTTCTGATTTTAGCTACTCATCATACATATACTATTACATTCTTATCCTTCGCACGGATAAACATTAACTTCATTTTTTTTTATTATAGAGCTTGCGTATATTCACTACAGCTATTTCTTTTACTCTGTGTAATACGTATGGTGGTTTCAGCAGGATTATTTTTGACTTTACCCCAATATCGTCTTGCTTTTACTTAGCAACATACAAATTTAAATGTCTTATCACGTAATATTATATCCAACTTTCGTAACTTGGTGGATTAATGTGACAAGAACATCGCTATTTCAACTTTGTCAGAGGTTATCTTGCATAAACCTATTCGTAGATAATATTGATAAACATTTGTCGAAAGTTTTGAGTGTATTCCATGTGTACCTGCGAAATTATAGTTCTCCATTGTGTTTTTGGTCTTTTTGGGCATTTTGACTCTTACAGCTCTTACCAATATTTTATGGACTCACTTTTCATTTCTGCTAGTGCTTAAAAAGGGGAATATAGAACTTTTGTGCCTAAATATAACCTTGTGAGAGAAAGAGACATTTCTAGACAGAAGGATAATCTTGCCCTAATATAATCTTTATTTCTAGATACCTGTTTAGAATGAAGTTATTTGTGGTAGTATAAGTTACGGTACAAAATAATGTTGTGGTTCAAACGAAATGAGACTGACAAATGATTGCTTAGACGATCATAATCATACTCTAAAGAGAAAGTCTTCCTGTACGAAATACATTCGATGAATAAATTGTTATACATGTGTCTAAAGTAAGACTATCACAGTTTTCTCGTGCTCACAGCTATTATATCTGAACATGAGACCTACATTATTTTCCTTAATGTAGCATTGAGATTATCTTCTCAGCCTATTAAGATGGCAAAATTAAAAATGAGACGTCACAGCTAAGCTGCTCTGCTAAATACATTGAATCTAGCAACCGATATCGGAGCTTTAATAGACTTACTCAGTTCAGTGGCAAACGTCTGTGTGTCCAATTCGTTTTCATTTTCATTTCTTCTTCTTTTAAGGGCTCCAAAATCCCCTTACAGCGTTCCATTCACACTTAAAATCCGCCTTCCTTTGCGTTGTCTTCATTTGCCATTTAAGACAAGACATTTTTCTCTGTCTGTTCTTAATGTCTCTAACCTCGTGATATTTATTACTCTTTCCTTCGTTAGGCCTCCATCCTCCCCTTATAGCCTTCCTTTCACTCTCCAGCGTCACATTCCCAGGCGTTGGCTACATCCGCCATGTGAAAGAAGATTTCGTCTGCTTCGGTTAGACTTGTAATTTACTGTGTTTTCATTCTTTCTTTAGACCTCCAACACTCCCTTAAAGCCGCACTCCAGATTCGTCTTTGGTGATGCTGGCTTCATCCCTCATTTAAGTCAAAGAATTTAGTCTTGAGTTATTGTTGCAATTTTATTTCCATATTGTCTTCCTTGGCGTCATGTCATCAGCTTTGAAAATACAATTGTCTCTTTTTTGTAATAAGATTCGCTATCATAACTCATGAAATCAATTTTTTTCTTTGACAGGACATCGTCATAAATAAAAGAAACAATGCTGCAGATAAAGTTTCATGCATCCTTAAATCAATTGTTTTCGTATACATTTTAGAGAACTATTTTCCTGCTTGGTACTCAGTTCCGCATTTTGTATTTTCCGTGTGCTGGGTATCAAATTCTGTCTGGCCCATCTGGAATCGTCTAATTTTGACTGCCACCTCTCATACGAGACAGAAGAAGATAGGCAGTGGGCTTTTTGCAGAAGAGAGGTCGTTTGGATTAGCGTACCTAGCTGTGGCTGTATTACTCTGAGCACCGGACACAATCTTATGCTAAGAGCGACATCCTCGAACCCTAATAAATAGTCTTAAATAAGTAGTTCGACATTGTACATGCCATAAAAGTAGCCATTAGTGTGTTTGCCTTTGGGAGACTTAAAGATGTGATTCGTAATAACCGATGTATGAGCTCCAGTACAAACATACGACGATAGATTACGTTAATCTTGTTCAAAGCACAAAATAATTGGAAAAGGCTACAAAATAATGACTGGTAAGAGACTATCTAGTAATATTTTTTATTTTGAAAAGAATATTGGCAATAAAAGAAATGTATCGAATTCCGAATTCGAATGGTCATTAACACCGTAGTTGTTTTATGAGGTTCAGTGGTATTAAATATTGAGATCTTAAAGAAAATTTGTCTTGTTCACTGTACCATTCTCATATTCTACTGCACGTTATTCTGCGAAGGCAAACACATTTTATAAATACTAGACAGCGGTAGACAGATATGATCTTTCCCAACACATTAAAACTAGATACTGAACAGGAGCTAGAACCAGGGCTTTTCCTTTGCCAATGAAAGGCTAAAGTTTAACTGTTCTTTTCATTTTTATTTCTTCTTACCGTAAGGCCTCCAATCTCCGCTTATAGACTTCCTTTCAATTTTTAGAATAGTCTACCTTGGAGATTGCTTCGTCCGAAATGGAACGAAAATATTTTCTTCTTCTGTTATTCTTGTAATTAACGATGTCATCATCATTGTTAAATCAAAAACTTTTCTTCCATTGGGTAAAATAAAGAGTTCGTTACAGTTCCTTAGACAATAACTTTTTAACCTCCTAATTTCAACATCAACTTGTCTTTTTAAATACTGAGAAAAATAGCTTCCTGTTTAGGTTTGAATTGCACGTACTCTGATTACGGCGTATCTATGAGGCTTCGCAGATCATGTATATCACACTACCAACACAACGAGGCTGCTATACTTAACACAAAGAAAGCACTCCACTGTCTTTCCAGAAAACGGTATATGCTTTCAGCGCACGTTTCTAGAAATTTTATTATATTCTCCATCTAAACATGTTATGTACTCATGTATTTTGTCATTCAATTCTCTGACAATGATATAGCTTAAACGCTGTCGTCATCGCGTTCTTTCCTCTGGTGTAATGCTTCTTCCAGTAGCACAAGTATATGCCTTTGATTTGTAATACCAATTGATAATTTTCCATTCAGAAAATATTATATTCTACACACATATTTCGGTCAGTTAAGCCATCGAAAATACCTTATTCCTTTCTTGTCTGTGCTCTGTTATATAATGCGTTAAGCTTTCTGCTGGTAAGTCGGAGATATAGTCCTCCAATTATGAATGTCGTCTTTTGTTCCCGACCAATCTCAGTTTCGCATTGATTTAGTAAAACCTTCTACGGCTTCTTCCAGTTCCATCAGAGGCAACATTTTTTCTGCCCTATCTGACGTCTTTGTTGACTTAACCACATTAAATAAAAGTTCACGGTCCATATATTCTCCATTTCAGTGACTCAATTGGCAGAGAGCTGTTTCCTATAAAATTATGACATCCGTAGCACAAAGTATTACTTGCCAGAAGAAAATTTAGTTTCCACGTACGCAATTCGCGGTCGACCATTCGTGTTGCCCTGATTACCCGGACACTGACTGTATTCTCCATGCATGAATGTTGAATAATTTCTTGTTTTTTTTTTTTTTTTTTAAATTTCTACTAACTTTCAAATGCTTCTAAACACCATTTTAATTTGCTATATTTTTCTATTGTACTAATACTAAATAACGTCATTCACTTTTCTCAATTCCACAATTAGGCTCACTCATAAAATTTCTTGTAGTCTTTATGCGGATACAATCCACCTGTTTTATAGTCTCCACTTACATCTCGTAACAAATAACTCCCGGCATGTGGGATATCGATTATCTGGAATGGACCAGCATACAAATATTGCCACTTTTTGTTAATCTTCATTACAGATGACGACTTTACATGCTTCTTCAACAAGAACTTATCGTAAATTTTATAACCACATACTCTAAATAACTTCTTATCATATTTACGTTTTCTTAACTCTGCTTTTTTATTTAAAGCCACTTGAACGTGTTCAATGACATCTGCATAGTCCATCTTATTATCTAAGAAACGTGGTAAATCTTTAATCCAGTTACAACTACCATCAGCCTTACCCACAAAAACTAACGGACTACGGTAGGGTGAAGTCGACGGTTCAATTATGCCCCAATTTAACATTTTACTTATTTCCGCGGCCACCCTCTCCTTCTGGGCCTACGGTATGGAATAAGCTGCCTTACAGTAAGTTTGGTGGGGGTATACTTCCATGTGATATACACTCCTGGAAATGGAAAAAAGAACACATTGACACCGGTGTGTCACACGCACCATACTTGCTCCGGACACTACGAGAGGGCTGTACAAGCAATGATGACACGCACGGCACAGCGGACACACCAGGAACCGCGGTGTTGGCCGTCGAATGGCGCTAGCTGCGCAGCATTTGTGCACCGCCGCCGTCAGTGTCAGCCAGTTTGCCGTGGCATACGGAGCTCCATCGCAGTCTTTAACACTGGTAACATGCCGCGACAGCGTGGAAGAAACCGTATGTGCAGTTGACGGACTTTGAGCGAGGGCGTATAGTGGGCATGCGGGAGGCCGGGTGGACGTACCGCCGAATTGCTCAACACGTGGGGCGTGAGGTCTCCACAGTACATCGATGTTGTCGCCAGTGGTCGGCGGAAGGTGTACGTGCCCGTCGACCTGGGACCGGACCGCAGCGACGCACGGATGCACGCCAAGACCGTAGGATCCTACGCAGTGCTGTAGGGGACCGCACCGCCACTTCCCAGCAAATTAGGGACACTGTTGCTCCTGGAGTATCGGCGAGGACCATTCGCAACCGTCTCCATGAAGCTGGGCTACGATCCCACACACCGTTAGGCCGTCTTCCGCTCACGCCCCAACATCGTGCAGCCCGCCTCCAGTGGTGTCGCGACAGGCGTGAATGGAGGGACGAATGGAGACGTGTCGTCTTCAGCGATGAGAGTTGCTTCTGCCTTGGTGCCAATGATGGTCGTATGCGTGTTTGGCGCCGTGCAGGTGAGCGCCACAATCAGGACTGCATACGACCGAGGCACACAGGGCCAACACCCGGCATCATGGTGTGGGGAGCGATCTCCTACACTGGCCTTACACGTCTGGTGATCGTCGAGGGGACACTGAATAGTGCACGGTACATCCAAACCGTCATCGAACCCATCGTTCTACCATTCCTAGATCGGCAAGGGAACTTGCTGTTCCAACAGGACAATGCACGTCCGCATGTATCCCGTGCCACCCAACGTGCTCTAGAAGGTGTAAGTCAACTACACTGGCCAGCAAGATCTTCGGATCTGTCCCCCATTGAGCATGTTTGGGACTGGATGAAGCGTTGTCTCACGCGGTCTGCACGTCCAGCACGAACGCTGGTCCAACTGAGGCGCCAGGTGGAAATGGCATGGCAAGCCGTTCCACAGGACTACATCCAGCATCTCTACGATCGTCTGCATGGGAGAATAGCTGCCTGCATTGCTGCGAAAGGTGGATATACACTGTACTAGTGCCGACATTGTGCATGCTCTATTGCCTGTGTCTATGTGCCTGTGGTTCTGTCAGTGTGATCATGTGATGTATCTGACCCCAGGAATGTGTCAATAAAGTTTCCCCTTCCTGGGACAATGAATTCACGGTGTTCTTATTTCAATTTCCAGGAGTGTATAAAATCCTTGATAACGCCAGGCTTAACATCAAACGCTTGCACAAATTCATTTAGTACAGATTTCAGTTCCCTTTTCTGTTCTTCCAGCAAATACTCAGACTCGTTAGTCTTGGTTGAACTTAATTCTCGCATCTCGGACACAGAATTACAATCTAAAGAGTAAAAACAGCTATTTTGACATAAATACAAAACTTTTGCTTTCCGTTTCATAAAACTTACTTTGCTATTAAGGTTCGGCTGATACAAAAACTTACGGATTAACGGTATGGTAATTGTCTTTCCACGATTGCTTAAGATACATAAACCGCCTGCGACGCCTAGCATTGCGTCTCGTACCCGCAAAAAATCAATACCCCAGATACAATTATGTGACAGGTGGGGAGCTAGCAAGAAGGCACATGGCCACAAATGGTTGTGCAGTTCACAGTTAGTCCAGATGTTAGTCAAATTTTACTGAAGCTGATGAAGAGCGTCATTGATACCAACAGAAGAAAGGTAGCAGTAACATCTTTATAATTCATGTTGCCTGCCACATTTCCTCCTTTGGGAACAACGCTCGAAAATATCCCTACGTAAAGTTCACTTCATGTACCATGCAAAACAACACACATACGTCTTTTGTTATCCTTATACATAAAGTCGTCATATTTATTAACTTTTCCTTTTCTCTTTAGGCATCCACTTTCTCCTCACAGCTTCACTCTCACTCACCAAACTGATTTTTTTACGTCAAGTAATTCACTTTGAAAGTTAACGTATTTTATATTATTATTCCTTCAGCGAGAGTGGATGAATAGTCACAATTTTCTATTTCATACGTATTTATAATTTAATTTAAGTCTGCCGACTCGCTAGACCAGATGTAAACATCCATCAAAAACTTCGTTGATAATTTGTTTCATACTGTGTTGATATTTTAATAAGTAGCAAACCACCACAATAATGTTCACTGTTTTCTAGTATCTTATACGTACGTACAGTTGGCTTTAAATTTGAATGGTGGTCGCTATTTAAGCATCTATCATGACTTCAGTAATATGTTCTATCACAGAAATTATGCAAGGGCAATAGGTAGAGCATGCCTGGTCTTTTTTTCGGCCATCTATTGTTGGTGGCGTCGTGTGCTGGTCGGTCATTGGTCAGTTTGTCGAGAAAGCTACGTACACGAGAAGCCACGTTGTCTATGTTGTTGTTGTTGTGGTCTCCAGTCCTGAGACAGGTTTGATGCACTCTCCATGCTACTCTATCCTGTGCAAGCTTCTTCATCTCCCAGTAACTACTGCAACCTACATCCTTCTGAATCTGCTTAGTGTATTCATCTCTTGGTCTCCCTCTACGATTTTTACCGTCCACGCTGCCCTCCAATACTAAATTGGCCATCCCTTGATGCCTCAGAACATGTCCTACCAGTCGATCCCTTCTTCTAGTCAAGTTGTGCCACAAACTCCTCTTCTCCCCAATTCTATTCAATACCTACTCATTAGTTACGTGATCTACCCATCTAATCTTCAGCATTCTTCTGTAGCACAACATTTCGAAAGCTTTTATTCTCTTCTTGTCCAAACTATTTATCGTCCATGTTTCACTTCCATACATGGCTACACTCCATACAAATTCTTTCGAAAATGACATCCTGACACTTAAATCTATACTCGATGTTAACAAATTTCTCTTCTTCAGAAACGCTTTTCTTGCCATTGCCAGTCTACATTTTATATCCTCTCTACTTCGATCATCATCAGTTATTTTGCCCCCCCAAATAGCAAAACTCCTTTACTACTTTAAGTGTCTCATTTCCTAATCTAATTCCCTCAGCATCACCCGACTTAATTCGACTACATTCCATTATCCTCGTTTTGCTTTTGTTGATGTTCATCTTATATCCTCCTTTCAAGACACTATCCATTCCGTTCAACTGCTCTTCCAAGTCCTTTGCTGTCTCTGACAGAATTACATTGTCATCGGCGAACCTCAAAGTTTTTATTTCTTCTCCATGGATTTTAATACCTACTCCGAATTTTCCTTTTGTTTCCTTTACTGCTTGCTGAATATACAGATTGAATAACATAGGGGAGAGGCTACAACCCTGTCTTACTCCCTTCCCAACCACTGCTTTCCTTTCATGTCACTCGACTCTTATAACTGTCATCTGGTTTCTGTACAAATTGTAAATAGCCTTTCACTCCCTGTATTTTACCCCTGCCACCAGTCAACATTGTCGAAAGCTTTCTCTAAGTCTACAAATGCTAGAAACGTAGGTTTGCCTTTCCTTAATCTTTCTTCTAAGATAAGAGCAGTTCAGGTCTAAATCGCTTAAAACCGTTGTCCATTCTGAAATAAGTTCTGAATCTGTGAAAGTTGCTTACCGATAATTATCTAATCGATTTAACTACCAACAAAGAAATTACCACTGCTGCAATCTTCAGTCTCGTATGTATATGCGCTTGTAGTATCTACATAGTAAAATCGTTTCCAAGAGTTAGATAACAGGAAAATATTGTAAAATATATTATAGTTTATTAAATTGTGGCACACAAAAACTACAGATCACAAAGAACTGCAGCTGAATGTAAAAAAGATTTCACTAACTAATAAGACATTCCGCTGAAGATCACGATTCGAAGGTTAACGATGTTGCTGTCTGTGGACAGCAGCTGAGAGGAAGTCTCCGGTGACATTATCCATACACCCGATAAACCAAACACTGTCTTCCACAGTGCACCATTTCTCACTTGTGAAGTGGAGATATTAATTGATGATAGTACCTCCAACCATCGTTATTGTTGATAACATGTAAAACATTCGTAATGACAAACATTTGTCATCTGAAGTACAAATGACATACTTCTAAATTAACGCCAATGTGACTCTGAAACTTCACGGTCACCTAGTGCGGCTTGTTCTGTACCATAGTTACATAGCTAATCCAATACTTTTATCACAGAATATGGTTGTCACCGCATTTTATAACTTCAGTAAAAAAATGTAATACCAGTTAACATATATTTAAACAAATACTTTAAAGAAGCAGCACGTTGTGGGCGTGAAGTAATTCGCAGAAAGTGCGCTAATGGCAGTTTTAAAGTAGGGCAGTTTAATAAAATGTTTCTTGTGAGTTCACAGCAAACACCCGTTTTTTATGTACGATATTTGTTTAATGCGTATTGTAAAATATTACAGACGTGTCTAGAAATGTTGGATACGTTTTCTGTTTTTAGAATTATAATTTTCAGGGTAAGTGTTACTCGTTTCTCATCAGACAGCATCACAACAGCGCTCTTGGAAGTCAGTTGTTGTTGCATGTTAATAATGTAATCTTCTGATCTGCTATGCCTAATAGAGCGTCCGATGTCATTTACTGTCTTTAGGTGACCTATCAGTTTGTTGTGTTATTGAGCGTATATTACATATATGGGTAGTCTTGATTACTTCAGAAATTGTCGATGCGCCTTCTATTTATTTACTGTGCAGTATCGATATTTACTTGCATCTACAGTCTCTTGATCAAGTTTTAATTTGTAGTAAACTATTTCAGCTCCTTATCTTATTATTTACAATACCAGATTTAGTTGTACAAAAATCAATTGAGGCTGATACCCGTAAGGCTACGATGAAAAGGGGAGAAAAATTTCCAACTGAGTATTCATTGTAAAATTAAAGTAGTTCGTGCGACACTACTCGAGAACTCTGACTGCTGATTTTGGACGGTGACGCATTTGCCAAATGAACCAGAAGATTGCTAACGCTGAACGTACTTAATGAACTACCTACCAGGACGAGGATGCATGGCTAGATGGTTCCGACCGTTAGGGCGTCGTTATTAACACGTACTGATCTGATACACAGATTTGAACTGTCAGTGAGTGCTGAGCTACCTAGCAACAATGTGGGAGCGCTATCGACAACAGGAAGGAGGGAAGGAAGATCTTTGTTTAACGTCCAGTCGACAACGAGGTCATAATTGAAGGTGAACAACAGGAGAATTGAGTCGTACATGGAGATAAATACATATCACTGGATGGCACTTCTAGTAAGACTGTTGCCTGCGAACGGTAGGCGTCACAATCCTCGTCCTTCACAGAACACGCATTTCTCACTAACTTTCATTAAACTCGTTACTGAATAGCACGAACCTCCTCTCATGCAGTTTTCTTAAAATCCTGCGGAGCACACTGGTTTTCTACTGAAACAATGGAACAACGAACTATGTTATGAAACATGATGTAATAAAGAACTCTCTAGAGCGCAGTACACAATGTGAGTGACACCTTTTGAGATTCTGACTTCGCAATGTTGACAGCAGACTAAGAGGTAACCAGTGATACTAACAGTCCTTCAGTTTACTTAATTGTCAGACGAAACTACTAATTTGCCACATGGCATGGAAGACCCTTCATCTACTCTTCTATTACTGCAACGCCAGTGAACAGTTGCACTCACAGGTAACATACATGTAACTACTTGACACAATACACAAGGGGAAACAAGAAATAAGCAGTACAAAATAAAGACCAAATTACTATTCATAATATAGTCGACCAAATTTCCCGAGAAGTGACGGTTCGGTTTACTCAAGAACAAGCCTTGAATGCTAAACCAAACTATTCCCACACAAATGGAGTGTTGGTGCACAAGCAACAAAGTAGCTGATGCTACCCACAACACAACTTTCATACACTGTATGATCAAAAGTATCCGGACTCTGGCTAAAAATGACTTAAAAGTTCGTGGTGCCCTCCATCGGTAATGCTGGAATTCAATATGGTGTTGGCCGACTCTTAGCCTAGATGACAGCTTCCACTCCCAAAGGCATACGTTCAATCATGCTCTGGGAAGTTTTTTGGGGAGTGGCATCCCATTATTGACGAAGTGCTGCACTGAGCAAAGGTATCTATGTCGTTCTGTGAGGCCTGGCACGAAGTCAGCGTTCCAAAACATCTCAAAGGTGTTCTGTAGGATTCAGACTAGGATTCTGTGCAGGCCAGTCCATTACAGAGATGTTATTGTCGTGTAACAACTCCCCCACAGGCCATGCATTATAAATAGGTGCTCGATCGTGTTGAAAGATGCAGTCGCCATCCCTGAATTGCTGCTGATCAGTGGGAAGCAAGAAGATGCTTGAAACATCAATGTAGGCCTGTGCTGGGGTAGTGTCACGCAAACCAACAAAGGGTGCAAGCCCGCTCCACGAAAATGTGACCACATGATAACACCACCACCTCCGAATTTTACTTTAGGCACCACACACACTGGGAGATGATGTTCATCGAGCATTCACCATACTCGCACCCTGCCACCGGATAGCCACACTGTGTACCGTGATTCGTCACTCGACACGAAGTCTTTCCTCTGTTCAACCGTCCACTGTTTACGCTCCTTACACAAAGCGAGGCGTCGTTTGGCATTTACTGGCGTGATGTGTAGCTTATTATTAGCCGCTAGACAATGAAATCCAAGTTTTTTCACCTCCAGCAACTGTCATAGTACTTGCTATGGATCCTGATGCAGTGTGGAATTCCTGTGTGACGGTCTGGATAGATGTCTGCCTCTTACACATTACGAACCTCTGTCAATTAACAGATGAGGTCGCCCTGAACGCTTTTATGTTGTACGTGTCCTTTCACGTATCCACTTCACTATCACATCGGAAACAGTGGACCTAGGGATGTTTAGGAGTGTGGAAGTCTCGCGTACAGACGTATGACACAGGTGACACCCAATCACCTGACCAAGTTAGAAGTCCGTGTGTTCCGCGGAGCGGCCCATTTTGCTCTCTCACTATGCCTTGTGCCTACTGAGGTTACTGATATGAAGTACCTGGCAATAGGCGGCAGCACAATGTGCATAATATTAAAAACTTATGTTTTTGGAGGTGTCTGGATACTTTTGATCACATAGTGTATATTACGTTTGCTATGCCTCATCTTGTTGAACTCTGCTGTCGTCAAGGATGGTTGATGACAAACACAACTAACCATAGATGTAGCTTTCAAATAAAGCTTTTTAAAAGTATTTGCGGCTGGTTATGTTCTTCAGCATCATTACTTGCAAACATTCCTAGTGTCTTAGTGTTTCAATTCATTAAAGAGAAACTATTTGAATATAAAGATATATCGCATAGAAAGCTAAAAATGTTTGTGACAGTGCTGCACGTTGCTCCTTCCTACGAATTCGTTTCGTGTGGTAAGGATCACATCATTAAGCCATCTTCAACGCTAAAACTAGCTACGCTGCCAGTGAATAGAAAAGTCGCTCTTGTCATACGGGTGTGGGTCAAAGGACCGACCACTGAGGAGGAAAACACTACTGAGGATCACCACTATCTTTGGAATTCTATTTTGGACCTATTGGTAAGCTCGGGAAATTTCTGTTGTATACCATGACACAGACTGTCATATTCTGTTGTTAGTTTTGTACTGAAAGATCGTATCTTCAATGTTTTTCTCCGGCAGGAAAACAGCAATATCCCTTTTTCAATTTTATGATCGGTTATCTTGCAGAAACCTTACCGCAAATATAGCTAGTATACGTTTCCCATATCACACTCAGAAATAAAACTTTCCCATCATTTAATCTGGTGGTCATGTTCAATCACTTTTGCAGATATTAGCAGTACTTGGACTCGATTCAAGAGAGATATGCGCTGTCACAGTGAAAGGAAGACTTGAAACTGTCGTACATTAAGATTACACGTTCTAGGAGCAGTCCTAGCAGCATTATATGATCGTAATACAGATACTGAGCTGCAGGATTGTGAATATTCGGTAAATAGTTTGGATTTTTCGTGGGATTAAGGCGAACTGTAGTAAGTATACTTTCCGAGAAAAAGAATATTTCTAGATTTTATGTTAACTTAGATATCAAACTAAACCGCCAGATAATCTTTGGGTTTATGTCTATGTAAAAGACAAACAGTTAACGCTAAACTCGGTTAAAGTTTAAACTATGTAAAAGTTAGCAAGAAATGAAAGTGGCACATAAATGTTGAGATGATTATTATACTTCGAACACAATTATTCTTGTACCAAATACAGCCGTTGTAGAGATTATTACAAGGGATTTTTTTTTAATCTAATCTTTTTTAAATGTGATATTTGGTTAAGTGCTAATTAGTGTCCACAGCGAGACTGTGCATTTTATCTGAGGTAAGCTGCTATAATACTTTATGGCACATTAGCTATAAACACCGCGCAGCAGCAAGAACCACACATTATGTCATTTGATCCCTTTGGGTTATCATTTTCTTCTCTCCCTTTAAGGCTTCTGACGTAGTCTTTAAGCAGTTCTTTCACAATCCAAAAACGCATTCCTATGTATTGGCTATATCTGCCATCTAAAACGAAACATGTTTCTCTTCTTATAATCGTTTCAGTAACAACCTCATATTTATGGCTTCCACTTCTTTCCTACAGAGTTCCTTTCACTACATAAAATCCCCTTATATAACGTTAGTTGTATATGCCATTTAAAATAAAGCTTTTTCTTTTTCGCCTTTTCTTATAATTAACGTCTTCAGTTTCATTACATTTTTATTTTTAAGGCCTCCAACCACCCCTTACAGCCTTCCTTTCACACTCCACAATCGCCTACTTCAGCGTTAGCTTTACCCACAACATAAACCAAACGTTTTCCTCTACCGTTAGTCTAGTTATTAAAACTGTGTTGTTCATTACATTTGTTTTCTTTCTTAGGCATCTAGAAAATTCTTATAGCTCTCCATTCAATTTCCAAAATTGTCTTCCTTCTTGTTGGCTGTATCCGCCATGTAAAGTAAAATATTTTCTTCCTCCCCTATTCATACGTCTAACTATACCCGTTTCATTGGTTTTTCCTTATTTTATGCCTCCACACTTCCCTTATAGCCTTCCTGTTTGTCGCCTAATTCACCTACCTAGTTGTTGGCTATAGTTAATACATAAAGCAAAACATATTCTTCTTTTGCTTTTTTTTATAAACGTCGTCATTTCAATAGCTTTTTCCTTCTCATGTTAGGCATCCAACCTCCCCTTACGAGCGTCCTTTAAGTTTCCTAATTTTCCATATGTGATGTTGAATATGTAGGCCACGCAAAATAGAACGTTATCTTCTTCAGCTATTCGTCTCATTAACTTCGTCATTTTCATATTTTTGCTTTATTTTACGGCTCCAACATCCTCTTATAGGCTTCCTTTCACTCTCCGACATCGTCTCCTTGGCGTTAGGTTTACACATCACTTAAACAAAATATTTTATTCTTCGGTTATTCTTGTTACTAAAATCGTTGTATGCGCTGCGTTTGCCTTCTTTTTTTAGGCCTCCAACCTCCCCTTATAGCCTTCCTTTCACTCTCCAACACCGTCTCTTTGATTTTACGTTTAATCTTCACTTAAAACAAAACATTTTCTTCTTGTGTTATTCTTGTTACTAACATCGCTGTATGTACTGCGTTTGCTTCCTTTTTCAGGCCTCCAAGCTCCTGTTATAGCTTACCTTTCATTCTCCAACATCGCCTGTTTGACGTTTGTTTTGAACATCACTTAGAATATTATCTTCTTCTGTTATTCTTGTTGCTAACATCGTTGTATGTATTGCATTTGCTTCCTTTTTTAGACCTCCAACCTCCCCTTATAGCCTTCCTTTCATTCTCCAACATCGCGTATTTGACGTTAGTTATAAGCATCACTTAGAACATTTTCTTCTTCTGTTATTCTTGTTGTTAACTTCGTCGTATGTATTGCATTTGCTTCCTTTTTTAGTCCTCCCATCTCCCCTACTAGCCTTCCCTTCCCTCTCCAAAATCGTCTCTTTTCCATTTGTTTTAAACATCACTTAAAGCTAAACATTTTCTTTTTCTCTTATTCTTGTTACTAACATCGTTGTATGTACTGCGTTTGCTTCCTTCTTTAGGCTTCCAACCTTCACTTACAATCTTCCTCGCGCTCTTCTAAATTGACCCTATGGTATTAGATTTGAACATCACTTTAAACAAAACATTTACCTCTTTTGTTATTGTTGTTACTATCATCGTGGTATGTATTGCATTTGCGTCCTTCTATAGGCCTCCAACCACCCCTTACAGCCTTCCTTTCACTCTCCACAATCGCCTACTTCGGCGTTAGCTTTACCCACAACATAAACCAAATGTTTTCCTCTTCCGTTATTCTAGTTATTAAAACTGTGTTGTTCATTACATTTGTTTCCTTTCTTAGGCATCTAGAAAATTCTTATAGCTCTCCATTCAATTTCCAAAATTGTCTTCCTTCTTATTGGCTGTATCCGCCATGTAAATAAAACATTTTCTTCCTCCCCTATTCATACGTCTAACAATGCTCGTTTCATTGGTTTTTCCTTATTTTGTGCCTCCAAACTTCCCTTATAGCCTTCCACTTTGTCTCCAAAGTCACCTACCTAGTTGTTGTCTATAGTTAATACATAAAGCAAAACATATTCTTCTTTCGCTTTTTTTCTCATGAACGTCGTCATTCCAACAGCGTTTTCCTTCTCATGTTAGGCATCCAATCTCCCCTTACGAGCGTCCTTTAAGTTTCCTAATTTTCCATTTGCGATGTTGAATATTTAGGCCACGAAAAATAGAACGTTTTCTTCTTCAGCTATTCATCTGATTAACATCGTCATTTTCATATTTTTGCTTTATTTTACGTCTCCAACATCCTCTTATAGCCTTCCTTTCACTCTCCGACATCGTCTCTTTGGCGTTAGGTTTAAACATCACTTAAACAAAATATTTTCTTTTTCTCTTATTCTTGTTACTAACATGGTTGTATGTATGGCATTTGCTTCCTTCTTTAGGCCTCCAACCACCCCTTACTGCCTTCCTTTCACAATCCACAATCGCCAACTTCGGCGTTAGCTTTACCCACAACATAAACCAAATGTTTTCTTCCTCCGATATTCTAGTTATTAAAACTGTGTTGTTCATTACATTACATTTCCTTTTTTAGGCATCTAGAAAATTCTTATAGCTCTCCATTCAATCTCCAAAATTGTCTTCCTTCTTGTTGGCTGTATCCGCCATGTAAAGTAAAATATTTTCTTCCTCCCCTATTCATACGTCTAACTATACCCGTTTCATTGGTTTTTCCTTATTTTATGCCTCCACACTTCCCTTATAGCCTTCCTGTTTGTCGCCTAATTCACCTACCTAGTTGTTGGCTATAGTTAATACATAAAGCAAAACATATTCTTCTTTTGCTTCTTTTTATAAACGTCGTCATTTCAATAGCTTTTTCCTTCTCATGTTAGGCATCCAACCTCCCCTTACGAGCGTCCTTTAAGTTTCCTAATTTTCCATTTGTGATGTTGAATATGTAGGCCACGGAAATAGAACTTTTTCTTCTTCAGCTATTCGTCTCATTAACTTCGTCATTTTCATATTTTTGCTTTATTTTACGGCTCCAACATCCTCTTATAGCCTTCCTTTCACTCTCCGACATCGTCTCTTTTGTGTTAGGTTTACACATCACTTAAACAAAATATTTTATTCTTCGGTTATTCTTGTTACTAAAATCGTTGTATGCGCTGCGTTTGCCTTCTTTTTTTAGGCCTCCAACCTCCCCTTATAGCCTTCCTTTCACTCTCCAACATCGTCTCTTTGATGTTACGTTTAATCTTCACTTAAAACAAAACATTTTCTTCTTGTGTTATTCTTGTTACTAACATCGCTGTATGTACTGCGTTTGCTTCCTTTTTCAGGCCTCCAACCTCCTGTTATAGCTTACCTTTCATTCTCCAACATCGCCTGTTTGACGTTTGTTTTGAACATCACTTAGAATATTTTCTTCTTCTGTTATTCTTGTTGCTAACATCGTTGTATGTATTGCATTTGCTTCCTTTTTTAGACCTCCAACCTCCCCTTATAGCCTTCCTTTCATTCTCCAACATCGCGTATTTGACGTTAGTTATAAGCATCACTTAGAACATTTTCTTCTTCTGTTATTCTTGTTGTTAACTTCGTCGTATGTATTGCATTTGCTTCCTTTTTTAGTCCTCCCATCTCCCCTACTAGCCTTCCCTTCCCTCTCCAAAATCGTCTCTTTTCCATTTGTTTTAAACATCACTTAAAGCTAAACATTTTCTTTTTCTCTTATTCTTGTTACTAACATCTTTGTATGTACTGCGTTTGCTTCCTTCTTTAGGCTTCCAACCTTCACTTACAATCTTCCTCGCGCTCTTCTAAATTGTCCCTATGGTATTAGATTTGAACATCACTTTAAACAAAACATTTACCTCTTTTGTTATTGTTGTTACTATCATCGTGGTATGTATTGCATTTGCGTCCTTCTATAGGCCTCCAACCACCCCTTACAGCCTTCCTTTCACTCTCCACAATCGCCTACTTCGACGTTAGCTTTACCCACAACATAAACCAAATGTTTTCCTCTTCCGTTATTCTAGTTATTAAAACTGTGTTGTTCATTACATTTGTTTCCTTTCTTAGGCATCTAGAAAATTCTTATAGCTCTCCATTCAATTTCCAAAATTGTCTTCCTTCTTATTGGCTGTATCCGCCATGTAAATAAAACATTTTCTTCCTCCCCTATTCATACATCTAACAATGCTCGTTTCATTGGTTTTTCCTTATTTTGTGCCTCCAAACTTCCCTTATAGCCTTCCACTTTGTCTCCAAAGTCACCTACCTAGTTGTTGTCTATAGTTAATACATAAAGCAAAACATATTCTTCTTTTGCTTTTTTTCTCATAAACGTCGTCATTCCAACAGCGTTTTCCTTCTCATGTTAGGCATCCAATCTCCCCTTACGAGCGTCCTTTAAGTTTCCTAATTTTCCATTTGCGATGTTGAATATTTAGGCCACGAAAAATAGAACGTTTTCTTCTTCAGCTATTCATCTGATTAACATCGTCATTTTCATATTTTTGCTTTATTTTACGTCTCCAACATCCTCTTATAGCCTTCCTTTCACTCTCCGACATCGTCTCTTTGGCGTTAGGTTTAAACATCACTTAAACAAAATATTTTCTTTTTCTCTTATTCTTGTTACTAACATGGTTGTATGTATGGCATTTGCTTCCTTCTTTAGGCCTCCAACCACCCCTTACTGCCTTCCTTTCACAATCCACAATCGCCAACTTCGGCGTTAGCTTTACCCACAACATAAACCAAATGTTTTCCTCTTCCGTTATTCTAGTTATTAAAACTGTGTTGTTCATTACATTTGTTTCCTTTCTTAGGCATCTAGAAAATTCTTATAGCTCTCCATTCAATTTCCAAAATTGTCTTCCTTCTTATTGGCTGTATCCGCCATGTAAATAAAACATTTTCTTCCTCCCCTATTCATACGTCTAACAATGCTCGTTTCATTGGTTTTTCCTTATTTTGTGCCTCCAAACTTCCCTTATAGCCTTCCACTTTGTCTCCAAAGTCACCTACCTAGTTGTTGTCTATAGTTAATACATAAAGCAAAACATATTCTTCTTTTGCTTTTTTTCTCATAAACGTCGTCATTCCAACAGCGTTTTCCTTCTCATGTTAGGCATCCAATCTCCCCTTACGAGCGTCCTTTAAGTTTCCTAATTTTCCATTTGCGATGTTGAATATTTAGGCCACGAAAAATAGAACGTTTTCTTCTTCAGCTATTCATCTGATTAACATCGTCATTTTCATATTTTTGCTTTATTTTACGTCTCCAACATCCTCTTATAGCCTTCCTTTCACTCTCCGACATCGTCTCTTTGGCGTTAGGTTTAAACATCACTTAAACAAAATATTTTCTTTTTCTCTTATTCTTGTTACTAACATGGTTGTATGTATGGCATTTGCTTCCTTCTTTAGGCCTCCAACCACCCCTTACTGCCTTCCTTTCACAATCCACAATCGCCAACTTCGGCGTTAGCTTTACCCACAACATAAACCAAATGTTTCTTCCTCCGATATTCTAGTTATTAAAACTGTGTTGTTCATTACATTACATTTCCTTTTTTAGGCATCTAGAAAATTCTTATAGCTCTCCATTCAATCTCCCAAATTGTCTTCCTTCTTGTTGGCTGTATCCTCATGTGAAGATAATTATTTTATTCCTCCACTATTCATACGTCTAACAATGCCTGTTCCCTATTTTATGCCTCCACACTTCCCTTATAGCCTTCCTCTTTGTCGCCTAATTCACCTACCTAGTTGTTGGCTATAGTTAATACATAAAGCAAAACATATTCTTCTTTTGCTTGTTTTTTATAAACGTCGTCATTTCAATAGCTTTTTCCTTCTCATGTTAGGCATCCAACCTCCCCTTATGAGCGTCCTTTAACTTTCCTAATTTTCCATCTGTGATGTTGAATATGCAGGCCACGAAAAACAGAACGTTTTCTTATTCAGTTATTCGTCTGATTAACTTCGTTATTTTCATAGTTTTTTTCCTTTATTTTACGGCTCCAACATCCTCTTATAGCCTTCCTTTCACTCTCTAATATCGTCTATTTGACGTTAGTTTTAAACATCACTTAGAACATTGTCTTCTTCTGTTATTCTTGTTACTAACATCGTTGTATGCACTGCGTTTGCTTACTTTTTGAGGGCTCCAAAATTCCCTTAAAGTCTTCCTTTACTCGCCATAATCCTCAACTTTGACTCTAGGTTTTTCAACAACCTAATTCAAAACACTTTCTCCTGCAGTTATTCTTGCTACTAACATCGCGGAACTTATTATGTTCGCTTCCTTTTTAGGTCTCCAACTTTCCCTTTAGTTATTCCTTCACACTACAAAATGAACTTCCTAACTGTTGGTTATATCTCCCATGTAAACCAAAAATCTTCCTTCTTCTGCTGCTACGGCGGTTATCGACGTCATCTTCATTGCACTCCTTCCTTTCTCAGTTGTCCAACCTCCACTTATAGCCTTCCGTTCACTCTGATTAATCGTCTCTTTGGTCTCTATTTTATACACCACTTAAGACGAAGAGTTTTCTTATTGTGTTATTCTTGTTACTAAAATCATTTCATTTATTGGGTTTGTTTACTTTTTTGACTCCAATATGCAGCTGAAGTCCTCCTTTCACTCTCCAAAATCATCTTCCTAGGTGCTGGCTGCATTTCTTTTAAACATCCATGCCATTCTCACAGCATTGCTTTCACTCACCAAAATAATCTTCCTAGATGTTGGCTATATTTGCCATGGAAGCCAAAACATTTCCTTCTTTTGCTACTCGTCTGAGTAACATTGTAATTTAAATTTCTATTCACTTTTATTAAAAATATTCAACCTCTCCTTATAGCAATTGTTTCACTAGGTATCGGCTTCATCTCTTATACAAACCAAAACATTTTCTTCCTCTGCTATTCATGTGACTGATGTAGTAATTTTCATTATATTTCCTTTTTAAGCCTCCAACTTCACAATACTGACTTCCTTTCACTGTTCAGAACACCTTCCGTGATGATGGCTATATCTGCAATGTAGTCTGGAACATTTTCTTCTGCGGTTATTCCTGTGGTTTACGTTGTAATTTTCATTACTTTCTCCTTTCCTTTATGCGGCCAACCTCCCATCTTATCCTTCCTTCCACTTTCCAAAATCACTTTCCTAGGTGCTGGTTATGCCTGATATTTTAAACAAAACATATTCTTCTTCTGCTGTTAATGTGACTGACGTCGTCATTTTCATTATTTTTTCCTTGACGTTGGTTTTATCCACCACCAAAAGAAAAACGTTTTCTACTTTCATACTTATCACTAACATCGTATTACTTTCGCTTCTCTTTTTAGGCCTCCAACCACGGCTAATAGCCTGCCTTTAAATCTCGAAAGTCACCCCCAAGGGTGTAGTATATAAATGCCATTTAAACCTAACATACTAATCATCAGATATTGGTGTGAATAACGTCGTAATTTTGATTGCCTTTTTTTCATTTTTTTAGCTTTCATCCTCATCCTATAAACATCCTTTCACTCTCCAGTATCCCTATGTCCTCTTCTTCTAGTTATACTACTAGCATCGTCAGTTTCATTGTTTTTTCTTCTAAGTTTAAGTCTCCAACCTCCATTTTTGGTCTTCCTTTCATTTTACAAAACTCCTTCTATTATGTTAAATATATTCGCTATGTAAAACAGAACTTTTTTTCTTCTGCTATTCATGTGATACATGTGGCCATTTTCATTGCAGTTTTCTTTTTTTCTATTACTCCAACCTTCTCTTATATCCTTCTTTTCACTGTCTAAATCATCTTCCTAGGTGTTTGCTATATATGATATGTAAACCAAAACATATTCTTCTTCTGGTATTCCTGTGATAAAATTTGTCATTTTCATTGTTTTTTCGTTCTTTTCTTCGACGTTCAATCTCCTTTTATAGTCAACATAATCGTCTCCGTTAGCGTCAGCCTTGTACACTACTTAATACAAAATATTTTCTTCATATTTTATACCTGTCACTAACCTCGCATTATTTATTGCGTTTGTTTCCTGTTTTAGGCTTCGAGTTACAATATTCACCTTTCAATACCACCTTCATATGTGTTGATTATATCTGCCTTGTAGCCCTAAAATAATCTTTTTCCTCTATTCGTGTGACTGACGTCGTAACGTTGATTGCTCTTTCAATTTCTTTAAGCTTCCTGCCTCACCTTATCCCTTCACTCTCCAGTATCACCTCTCAGTGTGTTGGCTGTATCTCCCATAAGACAAAAACATATTCTTCCTCTGTTAGTTATGTGTTTCATGTTGTCAATGATTCCATTGCTTCTTCCTTCGAATTTTACATCTTCAACATCCCTTATGGCCTTTCTTTCACTTTCCAAGAACTACTTCCGTGGTGCGAAATACATATTACGTGTAAAACAAAACGGTTTCTTCTTCTCCTATACCTGTGATTAACGTTGTCATTTTCACATTTTTTTCCTTTCTTCCCCCTACCATTATAGTTTTGCTTTACTCTCCAGAATCGTTTCCCTTGTCTTTAGTTTTGTCTACCACTTGAACCAAACAGACTCCTTCTTCAGTTATTTTTGTTAATAATTCCTTATTATTTATTGCATTTGATGTTTAGACACCGAACCTCCCTTTATAGGCCTCCTCTAATACTCCTAACCATATTAGGTGTTGGCTATGTCTGCCATATACACCCAAACATTATCTTCTCTTGCTACACGTCTGATTAACGTCGTCAACTCCATTTTTTTTCCTTGGTTTCTCAGCCTCCTACCTCCTCTTACATGGCCTCACTTTCACTCTCCAACGTCACCTTCCTATATGTTGGCTCATCAGAATCCCTTTGTGTGGTGTTAGCTGTATACACCACGTAAAATGTAAGGTCGACTCCTCCTGCTATTCGCCTAGGTAACTTCGTCATTTTCATTGTTTTTTTTTTTAGGTCTCCATCCACTCCTTACAGATTTTCTTTCACTCCCCAAAATCGCATTCCATGTCTTCTTCTTCTTCATCGCCGTCTTCTTCCATTATTCTTGAAATTTACACTGTCTCATCTATTATTAAATCAACAGCTTTTCTTTCTTGTTACCAAATGGTGTTTCTTTGAATGTTAAATTGCTATGGATATTGTTTTCACAACGTCCTTTCGTCAACGTCAGCTTCTTATACACAATTTCCTGTTCAGCACTGCAAATATTCATTTCGCCTTGTATCTTTGACATTATTTAAACAGATGAAGATCGCCATGGGCACCAGGAGAAGAAAGTATATCTACACTGTTTATAAATCATTTGCTTCTGTTAGCACCAACGCTTTTAGTTGGGAAACAAAGTTCTTTAGTCGTGATAAAATGTAATCATTCGTCGTTATTGTCTATAACATCTAGGTTTGCTCATGTAATTGATATATAAATTAATAACTCACACGTGTAAGTAAACTTAATATATATTTTAAGCTATTTTTTGGTGACGACCGTTATCTCTCTTCAGACGAACTTCATGTAGCTTTAGCGTTCATCACTGTCTGTTACATTGCGAGACTACGCGAACAGTGTGCGAGAACAAATCAATCAACTATTAATACCCTCTGTCCTATTTTCGTAGTTTGGAGACACTGGATTTTATGTTGCTGACGTAGGAAAGTCCACATTCTATGCTCACTTTTGAAAGTTTTTAAGCCAGATGCCTTTATGCTCTTTACGTCACACGTAAAATATTTTTTTCTGCTCTATTTTCATTCCACATTTCTGTATTTCATTTTCCCTTAAATGCCACATTCACTAGATATTAATTCCGAATATTTTGTTTTATTTGACCTAACAGTAATATGAAAATGTATGTTTTGTACACAATTCAACGTTTGAGACCTGAGTTTCTCCTGGCGTATACAACTTTCAAATAACTTCGCTGAAAGTGTTACCTGGCTGAATTCCCGGAAGTTATTTGAAATTGGGTTTAGTAGTGTGTAAGCTTAGGGACCGATGACCTCAGCAGGTTGGTCCCATAAGACCTTACCACAAATTTTCAATTTTTCCTTCATTCAGCACTGCCATGCTAAGCTTGTGAAGAACTCATCCTCTTCCAAGTTGTTTGTACATCATTCACAGTCTTATTATCCAATCCCTTTTGGGGGGATCTAGTGGTATAATAGTGCTACATCAGTTTCTAAATGAAATTTTGTCATTGACTAATTTTTATCCATAGTCTGACTACGTACCCAACGTGAACTTGTTTTAGTAGATTATAATGCAGCAACCACAAATAAGTTCTCTATGGTGATTTTTGTTCCACAGGAACCTGCAGATTGAGCATTTTGCTGGCTATAATTAAACAGGAACTCCCTAGTCTACTAAGAGTGGTGAGGTCACATTAATCCACTCCCAACTACATTTCACTAGGATATAAGGATATGTGCCGCATTCACGAATTTTGACTTGCTTTGAAACTGCGATTGTATTAGAATTTACTTTATACTCCGGGCAACCGCAGCTGTTGAAAGGTGTGATGTAGGGAAGAACTCCGCTTACAGCCGGTAAAATTTTTCTTTATTAAAAGACAATCTGTTTCGCGCCTTAAAGCCGCATCATCAGGTGCAACAACGTTAAAGGATCGAAGGCATACTCATCGCTCCAAGTTAAAACAGTACTCTGAATAGTAAATTTTGACTAGAAGCGATAGATATGCCTATGATCTTTTATCGTTGTTGCTCCTGATGATGCGGCTTTAAGCCGAGAATACTGTCGTGTTTTAATACACAGCAATTTTGCCAGATGTAAGTGGAGTTCTTCCTAGTATTATGCCCTTATGTTGATGTTTGCATTCTGTATGAACACCTTCTGTAGTAGATGAATGTTTTACAGATTTACAGAAAATAATAGAAATGTAATGTAATAACTGTCATTGCTTTTGTAACATTATAGACAAATTTGTACTGAATGAAATGGAGGAATGGCTTTTATGTGATTTCACTAAATTGCTTAAAGCCAATGCAGGGATAATGTCCTTGAAAGGGGCACGGATGATTCCCTTTCCCACCGTTCCTTGACTTCTTGACATGAACTTGGAATTCGTCTGTAATGAGTCCGCATGTCACGCACTGTGGACTCTTCACGCTGGAAGAACTAAAGTATATTCACCAACAAGTGCAGGCGTACACCACCAAACGTATCTTTTCCCCATCTAAATTCCATTGGCTCATTTTTATTCAAAATATGTTTCTTTTCATCCCCAGTCTTATTTTTTTTTCCGTATACGCTACAGTCCAACCACATAATAAAATATATGGAGATGCTATCTGTTCTTTAGGGCAGTCCGAAAGAACAGATACCATCGGTGACCTTGCAGCTCTCTAGAATGAAATAATAATTAAATCAAGCTTCCCGTGAGACCCACATTCCCAACTTAATGTCCACAAACTACATGCGTAGTGCCCCTGCCCACTACATTAAGTTGGGTAGTGAATCTCACGGGGAGCGTGCAAGGGATAAATCTCTGCAGTAGTACAATCCTCTGTGCTCTTGGTGGCTCAGATGGATAGAGAGCCTGCCATGTAAGCAGGAGGTCCCGCTTTCGAGTCCGGGTCGGGAAACACATTTTTAACTGTCCCCGATGATGTATATCAACGCCTGTCGACAGCTTAGGGTCTAGATTTAATTATCATTTCATTCTAGAGAGCTGCATGGTCGCCGATGGTATCTATTCTTTCGCCATGTCCGAAAGAACAGATACCATCTTCATATAGGTAAGGCTAACCGGCCGTAGGCCTTCTTCTTCTTCTGTGTGGATGCACACGCATTGCCCGATCTGTTACAGGACTCGGTAAGATTGTCTGCCGCAGTTAATGAGTGCAGTGGGCATGGGCACTACGCATGTAGTGTGTGGACATTAAGTTGGGAATGTGGTTCTCACGGGGATTGTGCAAAGGATAAATCCCTGCAGTCACACTATCCTCTGTGCCGTCGGTGGCTCAGATGCATAGAGCGTCTGCCATGTAAGCAGGAGACCCCGGGTTCGAGTCCTTGTCGGGGTACACATTTACAACTGTCCCCGATGATGTGTATCAACGCCTATCGCAGGTTAGGGTCCTGATTTAATTATCACATAATAAAATGTCTACCTCTAAGAGTAACTACCGTTCGAGAAAGTAACATATATCAAATACTGTTAATGGGCAGTTCGAGTTGACGATATTTTCTTATTTAAATATGATAAAGAAAATGCTCCATTAACTGGTAACAACAAATTGCATTGCAGACTTATAAATCCTTAACTGTTGTCTCTCTTAAAATTAGCTTTGATTCAGTCGCAGACTTCAGCACCAGCTGAGCAAGTACAATGATTCCAGTTATGAAGTTATGAAATATCATTCTGAAATGTCTTATAGTCTCCAAATGCCTACCGAGACTTACGTCGTAAGCTAGAGAAACGCCAGTTATTTTATATGTTAATAAACAGCACAAAGAGCAACGAACTGTAATGCGATATGAACAACACTTTAGCAAAGAATTACAGCCTTTGCACGGTGAACCCAATTAGAAGGATTTTCACAGTCGATCTAAACGATATTACCGTCAAAGCAGTAAATGCTCATCGTTTTTCCTGGTGTCTGCCAAATGAGCGCTGCATTCGATATTGAGAGTCATGGACAGCAGCTGAAAGAAGTCTCCAATGACACATTTCACAAGCCATGTCAATCGGACACTTCTTTCCGCAGTGGCCCATTTTTCAGTTGTGAAGGGTAAATATTTCTTGATAGTAGTACCGCCATCCAAAGTTAATTGTTGTTAAAGAATAAAACGTTTGTGGGGCATACCTTTTGTTATCTAAAACGGTAATTCCATTCTTATGAAACTGCTAATACCGCTCCCAAGTCTTGTAGTCATCTGTCCATAGTGAAAGATTACTGATTCATCACAAGAAACTTTATAAGTATTACTCTCTTCGCTCTCTGAACCTACTTCATATGTTACAGTTATCTGATTCTCGACGATGCCAGTTTTCAGAACTGTCGAATGGGTGGCAGTCCGTAATACAATACATTTCGTTACTTCCTCGTAAGTTTTTGGTTTCAGTTCTTTACTGAGTAGTAATTATTTCTTATTGTGATGGTGATTTTCTTATCTTTTCTGTCAGCAAGTTCACTTAAGAGGTAGGATGAGACTGTGTACTATAATGTCTATTGCCTATTCTCTCATATGAGGGCATGCTGGAAAATAATGCCTCCTAATTTTTCATGTAAAAACGTAAAGATTTTCAAATCAAATAAACGTTATTAACGTACTACACCTTTATTCTTCATGTCTACATATTTTTTTCTCAACATAGTCACTCTAGCGAGGAACACGTTTCTCCCAACTAGAGACCAGTTTATTGACACCGTCACTGCAGAGTGTAAGACTTTGATGACGGAGTGACCTCAATTCTGCTCGCACCACTACATCGCTGTCAAAGTGAAGCCTTCGAAGGTATTCTTTAAGTTTTGGGAACAGATGAAAATCGGATGGAAGCAAGTGGGGACTGTATGGTGGATGAGCGATGACAGTGAACCCAGGGCTTCGAGTTGTCGCAGATGTCGTAGTGCTTGTGTGTGGACTGGCATTGTCTTGCTGAAGGAAAATGTTCTCCATGCATGGACGAACTCTCCAAATTTGTGCTTTCAGTTACGTTACACTCTGCCACGTTTTACGCTACAGTTCGGAGTACTCTATCTACAACAGTTTGCGTCTTGCGTCAGGGAACCGAAAAAGTTCACTGAGTAAAATGCATGACATGTAACACTTCAACTGATATTGTGACCAGAATAAAACTTATGGGGGCATTTCTTGTCATCACGCCCTCTTGGGTTCTTCTTTTGACCTAATATTCATTTAGATCCATAATCCATGATAGGACTGCTACTGTCGATCTACATATACTAGTAACCATGCCTACAGGTTATCACACAGTATAATGTTTCCAAAGCCCTACTCCATTACGATCCTCTAGGCTGAGTTCTTACACAGTGTTTAGTTCAAGTACCTCCTATTTAATACCTCTAATACCGAGTCGACAAACTACATTATATCAGGTTAGGGGTCGATGTTGTTTTTCAGAGAATCGACGCCATACCATAGCTATATTTTTGTTAGTCTAATCCTTGACTAGAGCAAAGATTATTTTTATCCTGTTAGTTATCCACACTTTGTATTTGTTTCAGCTGATATCTTTGACGACCACATACTGCATGAGGTGGAAAACGTCATGGGATGCCTCCAAAGCTCGTGTCGGAGCTCCTTTTGCCCAGAATAGTGCAGCAACATGACGTGGCATGGACTCAACAGGTTGCTGGAAAAAAAGTTTCAGACATATTGAGCCATGCTGCGAACTGACCTCTCGATTATGTCCCACAAATGTTCGATTGGATTCATGTCGGGCGATTTGTGGGCCCTATTTTTTCGCTCGAATTTTCCAGACTGTTCTTCAAACCAGTCGTGAACAACTGTGGCCCAGTTACATGACATCGTTGTTTGGGAATATGATGTTTATGAATTAATGCCAATTGTCTCCAAGAGGTCGAACAGTACTTGTACCAGGGGCCCAATCAAATCCATGTAAGCCGGCCGAAGTGGCCGAGCGCTTCTAGGCGCTACAGTATGGAGACGAGCGATCGCTACGGTCGCAGGTTCGAATCCTAAGTAGTTCTAAGCTCTAGGGGACTGATAACCTCAGAGGTTAAGTCCCATAGTGCTCAGAGCCATTTGAACCATTTTTGAAATCCATGTAAACACAGCCCAAACCATTATGGAGCCACCACCGGCTTTGTACAGTATCTTGTTGACAGGTTGGGTCCATGACTTACAAGGGGAGGTCACGACGTTTGGAACGCGGATTTACTGCAAACTTCGTACGCTCGTAGTACTCCACGAGGACAACAAAATGTGTAAGCAGTAGCGCGTACTTCTCAAGCGTTATTGAGAAAATCGCCAGATAATTTCGGTCGTGAAATCTATACCTTTGCGTGGCCACTTTTACCTTGAAGCGGCGGCAGCCGAGTGGAGCCGGCACGGCAGCCCATCGTGTTCGGATAGAGGGTTAACTGCACTTTGTAATAAAAAACGATTCAACGGCTCAACACTGAACTTGGACGAGTGTCATGGGACATCGGCACCGAACGAATGCAACGAACGAAATGAGAACAACTAAAAAAGTGGTTAGCGTACTATCCCCGTAATCGCTGGAGTTTCTTTTTATTTTTCAACACAGTCATTTCCTTTACTATATATATTACAATTGATATAATGTAAAAAATACGTGTAATCCGATGAACTTGTATTAAATTTACAATGTTATTTGGCAGTCTGAAAATTTTTATTATCACAAGTAATATAATATTCATACTATCGATTAGTAAACGACCAAACGCATAAAGTGATACTGAAAATGTATGCTTGTCCGTGATTTGAGAAATCCCTAATACCTGGAAGGAGCTCGAAACGACTTGTTACCTCCAAGTTTTGACAGGCACAGACGGCTTTCGAAAGATGTACATTTAATCATCGCTTTGAACATTACGAGTACAAGTTGCAGGATGGTACTTTTCGTAAAAACGTGGAAAACAAGGTTAAATAAATGCTATGTTTCCGCATACGCAAGGTCTTTTGAGATTTTCTGTGGAGAAACAAACCTCTTCAACATTTTTAGAAACCTCTCTTTCAGCCGATAATTTGGAAGCAAACTGTGCATAACGCAGTATTTACTTAAATATCGTCGCTGATGATTGGTCATGGAGTATCGAATTTAACGGGTGATCAAATAGTCAGTATAAATTTTAAAACTTAATAAACCACGGAATAATGTAGATTTGGAAGTAAAAATTGACACACATGCTTGGAATGACATGGGGTTTTATTAGAACAAAAAAAAGTTCACAAAATGTCCGACAGATGGCGGTGGACAGCAAAACGTCACTGAGTGCGCATGACACTCGTGTATAAAAGAAGATGTAATGAGAGAGAGAATCAGATGCGCCAGCTGCGGCAGCATGTTGACGTTACCTGAAAAGGGTTTTTTAGGGAAGCTGTATTATCAGAATTGGGTATGTGCTAGTTCAGCGTTACGATCCTATCGCCATAGGAAGGGGATTCGAACGGGTAAAGGTCCGTTGACAAATGCAGCTGTGGTGAGAATGTTTTGGAAGTTCGAAGCCACGGGTTGTTTAGACGATAGACCCCGTAGTGGCCGACCGAGCACAAGGCTTAATGCTGCTGAGACAGTTCAGGAAGAAACGGAGGCTGTAGCGCGCTCGTCTATGCACGGCGAAGTCACCGCTCGGGCAGTCGCACGTCGCACCGGCATTCCATAGACTACTGTTTAGTTGGCACTTAGGCGCAGCTTCGGATGCTATCCGCACAAAATCCATCGGCATCATGAACTGTTAACTGGCGATTTAGTGAAGCGGAGGGCATTTGTGGTGTGGGCGTTTCAAAAGATGGCGGAAGATGACGATTGGTTGAGTAACGTGTTGTGGAGCGACGAAGCTCATTTCACGCTCCGAAGGTCTGTCAACGCCTACAACTGCAGAATGTGGGCTGCCGAAAATCCCAGAACTGTCGTGGAGACTCCATTGTATGACGAGAAAGTCACGGTATGGGTTGGATTTACCACATCTACCGTTATCGGGCCTTTTTTCTTCGAGGAAATGCGTGATTCTGGTTTTGTTCCTGTAAAGAACATCATCTTTGCTGTGTATTACTTTGTTATGCTAATGATTGCTAATCTGATCAGATGGGAGTGCCATCTGTCGGACATTTTTGTATTTTTTTCTAATAAAACCCCATGTTATTCCAAGCATGTGTGTCAATTTGTACTTCTCTATCTACATTATTCCGTGATTTATTCAGTTTTCAAATTTATACTGACTTTTTGATCGCCCTCTATTTTAATAGCGTCTTTACGAGAAGCAATTTCTCGTTCTCTTTCGATTAAATACGAACAATTTTGATGACACGGACAAGCATATATTTTCAGTGTCACTTTATGCGTTTGGTCGTTTACTAGTCGATAGTTATGAATGTTATATTATTTGTGATAGTAAAAATTTGTAGATTGCCAAATAACATTGTAAATTTAATAAAACTTCATCCGATTACACGTATTTTTCCCATAATATTAACTGTGATATAAATAGTAAAGAAAATGATTGTGTTGAAAATAAAAAACAACTGACGAACGGGACTCGATCCAGCGATCCAGCGGCTCGAACGCTAACCATTTTTTGTTTTAGTCTCATTATTGTTCTACATTGTTCGTTGATTTCTTCGTTGCGGACGTCCGATGACAGCCGTTTAGTGTGTTCGTTGATCCGTTCACTCCGATTTTTTATTACAGAGGGTAGCTTACCCTCTAACCGAACAGTTTGCAGCCAATCCGCTTTTCAAACGTTGTGGCCTCCCCTTGTTAGTGGGGTCTGCGCCACACTCGAAGCCTACCATCTTCTCCTACCAACTGAAATCGGGACTCATCTAACCAGGTCACTGTTTTCCGACTCATCTAACCAGGTCACTGTTTTCCAGTTGTCTAGGGTCGAACCGATATGGTCACAAGCCCAGGGCAGGCATTGTGGGCGATGTCGTGCTGTTAGAAAAGGCAATCGCATCGGTCGTCTTTTGTCATAGCGCATTAACACCAGGTTTCTCCGCATTGTTGTAACGCATATGTTCGGCGTACGTCCCACACTGATTTCTGCGGTAATTTCACTCACTGTTGCTGGTCTGTTAGCACTGACCACGCTACGCAAACGCCGCTGCTCTCGGTCGTTAAATGGAGGTCGCTTTCCATTGCGTTGTCCGTGGTGAGAAATAATGTCTGAAATTTATTATTCTCGGCACACTCATGATAATATGATTCCTCGACATATTGAATTCCCCAACGATTTCCGAAATGGAATGTCCCATGCTTCTAGGTCCATCATTCGCGTTTAAAGTCCGTTAATTTCAGTCCTGAGGCCATAATCACGTCTGAAACCTTTTCACATGAATCACCTGACGGCAAATGACAGCTCCGTCAATGCGCTGCCGTTTCATACCTTGTGCAGCGATACCACCGCCATCTGTACACGAGCGTATAGCTATCCGATGACGTTTGTCACCTTAATGTACTTGTACCTTTGAAAATTATAACATGTCATTTATTAAGTGCGAAGTTCTCACCAAACGTACATTACTGCAATTGTGCTAATGTACGGCAGGTTTATATGGATTATATTCACAAAGACTCTTATGGCACTTCTGTATGTTCTACATTTGGCTGTGTCACATTCGACGGAATGATATATTTTTCAACCGTTGGTGTATATTGTGTAAGTACGAGGTTTTTAAACACTTTTTTTAATTCCTACAATTTTATGTCGTCTACGTATATTTTAAATTCGTCTTCCTTTTGTACCTTAGAGTTCTTTTAACGTAACAGGAACCGGTAGAGAATAAATGTGTAACTCTGCAAGTGATGGCGAAAATACGCTTCTCTCAAAATACTTAACAGTCATAGACAGTCACCTAAGAAAATATTTATTATCTAATTCAAAATACGCCATTTCTAATTCTTCTTGAAGGGCACAAATCTTTCTTCCCTGTTCCGTGATTTTCTTGTCTCGATTACATAATATACAACTCCATGGAAGAGCCTCATCTGACACTTCATTTGCTTCCCCGCTACGTGAAATACCGACTAACACTACTGACAAGTACCTGCCACACTAAGTAAACTACCACAACATCTAAATTTGCCACACATGACTCTACTTTTACAGTAAACTAAAAAGCATTACAATAAACTTAAAATAATATAAAGCAATATTCACAGTAAACTAAAAAGCACTACAACACACTTAAAATATTATAAAGCGGTAATCAGTAAAAACTTATCTTTCGGTGAGGTGTGCAGCTAATTTCTCAGTTGCAGGCGGGCGTAAGAAATACGAGAAAGAAAACAGCACGCAGGTGTTCACTGAAGGTAAGTTTTATGTAGCAACTGACACGAAATGAAAGAAAACTAAAAATCACAATATTTTAATAACAATTTTAAACAGACGCTATAAAGCACTATAATAAATCCAAAACAGCACGTTACGAAAAGACGGAGGACAGACGTTAAGAGTAGATTGTCAACACACCAACGATATTCACTGAGCATTAATTTTAAATCACAGAAAACACGAAACAAATGAAAATTCAAGAAATTACGACGTTTATAACAACAGTATTAAATAGACAGTATCCAGAAATTGTGGAAAGCTCGGCAGTGCATCCTAATCGACACGTAGCGTTCCGCAGTTGCTGGTGTTCTGCCGTGGCGCACGGAGTGCGAACTTCCGCCGCGGTTACCAATTGCCGACTGTGATTACTTCTGTTGCCCCGGGATTTTAAACTAGCCAACTACTGTTGCTCATTCCAGTTGTTGCTCAGAAACGGAATAAAACTGCTACCAAAATGCCTTCAAACGCATAAATTTAAATGTCTGATACTTTGTCTTTTGGTGGCTCAGAAGGATAGAGCGTCTGCCATGTAAGCAGGAGATCCCGCGTTCGAGTGCCGATCGGGGCACACATTTTCAACTGTCGCCGTTGATGTACATCAACGCCTGTCGACAGCGTAGGGTCTTGATTTAATTATCATTTCAGAAGGGAACTGGGTTTGGACTCGAAGTGCGATCGCATAGCCAAAGCGTTAAGGCGACCGTCTACCTAAATCCGGGTTTGAGCCCTGGTCCGATACAAATTTTCACTTGTCGCCATGATATTTATGTCTCATTGTGACTAAGGTCGGGATTTCAATTTCCTCACGGTAACTTGTCATTACAGGAATTACAATATCTGTCAAGCATCTGTTGTTGTATTATTTTTAGAACAGGAACTGGTTGTAGATTAAACTACAGTGGAGGTCGGAAGCGGTCATTGTTTGACTAGTAAAACTAATATAGGATGATAGCTGTAACATGCTTCTATCGCGCGAACAGATATTGTTTTTTTCAAAAGAAAGCATGTGAGACAAAGAATTAGTGCCGCAGTTTTATGGCAGTGTTGGTCTCTACTGCCAACATATGGAATATTCTGTCATGAGTTAATTGTAGTACCTACTTAGACCGTATAACATATTCACCCATCTACAAAATTACACTCCTCAGCTACTGTAGTAACAAAATGTATCTCCTTGCGTGTGGCACCTTTTTCAGCCTATACATGGTGGAGACGCATTGTGACATGAAATCCACGGCCATCGGAATTATTCGACATGTATTCTACCCCATGACTGCTCTGCAGCAGCTTACAAATCAGATGGTTCAAATAGCTCTGGGCACTATGGGACTTAACATCAGAGGTCATCAGTCGCCTAGAACTTAGAACTACTTGAACCTAATTAACCTAAGGACATCACACACATCCATGCCTGAGACAGGATTCGAACCTGCGACCGTAGCAGTCGCACCTAGAACCGCTCGGCCACAGCAGCCTGCCAGCCGCTTACAATTCACCAAGATTGTTTACTGAATATCGTGGCGTCCCATAACAAAAGGAATGAGGACTGGCTACTTGATCGGACTGACACGACCACCTACACGGCCGGTTTTTTTAACCTCACCGAGAGGATTTTTCGAGCAGTTACGTGTCTTTTGTTATTTGTAAATTCGGAGCCCCACGGCCGAGATTCCATTTGTAAAAAAGGTTTCTATACTTCATTTCAAAGCTCAAAAATATTAGCGTTCTACAGCATAAACTAATCTGGTTAACCAGTTGAGACTGGTAAATCCATCATTAAACTGTAAAAGACCATCGTCTCTAAAGCAGAAATAGTACTGTTAAGGGTGAGAGGAACAAAAATGTTTCTGCCACTACTGTTTCCTCTTTGAAGATGAGAGCTATAGATTTGTGATAGCTTCTCAAGCCGAAAACCGATCAACTAAATAGGTTAATACTGTACAACCACATTTTCTTTTCCTTTTATAAATATGAAATTGTCATACCACACAGTGATAGAGTAATTAATCACCATTTAATATCATTGTGCACTTTACTAAGCCATTTCCTAATGTAGCCTAAACACACTTCCACAATTAACGACTATAAGTAAAATTTGATCCACCCAATGGTAATGGCGCAACTTCCTTTTTTCAAATCATATTTTTTTTTTCTTCTCTAGAGGTATCCGACCTCCACTTCATAACTTTCCATTTAGATTGCAAAATCACCTTATGGACTTTGGCATGAGCCGCAGTGAAAACAAAATCCCTGCTTCTTCTACTGTTGCCGGCCGGAGTGGCCCAGCGGTTCTAGGCGCTACAGTCTGGAACCGCGCGACCGTTGCGGTCGCAGGTTCTAATCCTGCCTCGGGCATGGATGTGTATGATGTCCTTAGGTTAGTTAGCTTTAAGTAGTTTAAAGTTCTAGGGTACTGATGACCTCAGAAGTTAAGTACAATAGTGCTCAGAGCCATTGGAATCTTCTACTGTTGTTATTGACATTACCGTTGTAAGTAGGCTGTTTACGTTTTCTTATTGGTAACGCCACATAGCGCTCTGTATGAAAAATAACTGGCTGTGCTGTACGCAGTCTGTGGCTAGTTTGCATTGTTGTCTGCATTGTAGTGTCGGGCAGCGGCAGCTGGATGCTAACAGCGTGTAGCGTTGGGCAGTTGGAGGTGAGCCGCCAGCAGTGGTGGACGTGGGGAGAGAGATGGCGGAGTTTTGAAATTTGTTAGAATTGGTGTCACGAACTGATATATATATTATGACTATTAAGGTAAATACATTGTTTGTTCTGTATTAAAATCTTTCATTTGCTAACTATGCCTATCAGTAGTTAGTGCCTTCAGTAGTTTGAATCTTTTATTTAGCTGGCAGTAGTGGCGCTCGCTGTATTGCAGTAGCTTGAGTAACGAAGATTTTTGTGAGGTAAGTGATTTGTGAAACGTATAGGTTAATGCTAGTCAGGGCCATTCTTTCGTCGGGATTTTTGAAAGTCAGATTGCGTTGCGCTAAAAAACTATTGTGTGTCAGTTTGAGCACAGTCGTGTACAATTTTTCTAAGGGGACGTTTCATATGTCGACCCTTAGCCGAGGATACCTCACTGGAATCTTCTGATTGTTTCCTTGTAGTTTGTGTAATTAGTGTAGCTTTTGTTTATTGCTAGCGCGTAATCATAGAGAGAATTTCCTTTGTAGTTGCAGTCTTTCATTGTTGTACAGTAAAATAGTTGTGGCATGCATGTAGTTTTGCACGAAGTATTTCGCAGCTGCGCTTGCAATTAACTAGATATTATTTTCAGTGCTATGTTAATGTGTTCTCTTATTTTTGTTCTTCAAATTGTGTTTTTCTGTGTTGTCGTGTGAAAAATTGTGACAATAATGGCGTGTGAAAAACGTAATACTAGGCTCCAAAGTAAACTGAGAAATGACAGTGAAGACGAAAGCAGTGTGTTAGCGCCACCATGTAATGAATTAACTAATGTTCAAAGTAGTAATTTGGTAATTGTGTGTAGGGAAATGGAGCGGGTTGCAAATAATGGTGTAGGCAGTGAAACAATTAGTGAACAGGGAAGCGTTATCGATCGATCGGCCGGCAACAGCTCGCCTCAGGATTCCGAAATGACAGGACACAATCTTGCAAATACTGTAGATTCAGATTTTGCGTACTCACCGTTTTCTCAAATAAATCAAGACACATTTTCTGCTTTTCAAAATGCGAATATTGCCGGTTCAAATGCACTGCCGAAAAGCACTGAGGAACATGTTTCAGACACCAGTGCACTGTTATTACAGATAATGCAACAAATGGGACAAAAGCTTCAAAAGTTAGACACAATGGAACAAAATCTTCAAAAGTTAGACACAATGGAACAAAATCAGAGACAAACACAGCAAAAGTTAGACACAATGGAACAAAATCAGAGACAAACAGGGCAAAAGTTAGACGCAATGGAGCAAAAGCTTCAAAAGTTAGACTCAGTGGAACATACGCTTGAACAAACACGTGAAGATTTAACTACTGAATTACATAAAATCGAATCGAAATGTCAAAAAGTCTATAATGGCGTAAAAACACAAATTTGTGAGCATTTCCAACCTATTTTTTCGCGGCATGAAAATGCATTACAGAATCACGAAGCAGCCATAAAAGAACTGCAAACAATTGTTCATGAAAATCATGAGACCTTGCAAGCTAAAATTGACTGAGTTGCATCTGCCGATTCGGTTACGCAACTTGCAAAAACTCAAGAAAACTTAAAGGACACAGTAGATACTCTGAAAATTGGTTCTGAAAGACACATGGAGGACATTAGTTCATTATCAGAGAAAGTAGTTGAACTTTCGGATCAGCTAAATAATTTATCTACGAAGGTAGATGATAATTTGAATGACACAAAACCGGTAGTCTTTAATGACACAGAAGAGTGCGAACAAATTAGGAAATTCAAACAAAATCAGAATCAAATTAATACACAACACCAAAGAGAAATCCGGGAAGTGCAAGATCAGCTGACACAGGTAATACAAGAATTACGTATTTCAGAGGACACTCGCGCTCCAACACGGGAAGAGGGACTTAGAAATACGGAACAGCCACAAAATAATAACACAGGGCACTTCGGAAATTATGAAAGAAATTGGCAAGGTACACCGAATTCTGAGATGGAACCGCCGACACGACGTAACAATGAACGATATGCTACCCGCCGACACGATGATTTTGACTATAAGCTGTTCATTACTGCACGTAAATTCAAAACATTTAAGAATTCTGGCAACGACATTCATCCACAAGCGTGGCTCCATCAATTCTCTCATTGTTTTCCTCCCAACTGGTCATTAGAGCACAGATTAGAATTTATGTGTGGCTACTTGGAGAATGAACCAGCTGTAAGAATGCGATCGGTCATTCACGGTTGTCATAGTGAAGGAGAATTTTATCATGCCTTCCTAGCAGCATATTGGTCTCAAGCTACACAAGACCGAGTAAAACATAGCATCATAATGATGAAACATTTCGAACAATCTGAATTTTCCAGTCTTGTCAAATATTTCGAAGACATGTTACATAAGAATCAGTATCTTTCAAACCCATACAGCCCCTCAGAACTCATCCGCATTTGCTTAATCAAATTACCTGAACATTTACGACATATTATTTTAGCAGGACGATGCAAAGACGACATTGAAGCTTTTCAGGGACTGTTACAAGAACTGGAAATTGACACTGACAATCGCGGAACGCGAAAACAGGAACACAACAATTACAGGTCACACCTGTCACAATTCCGCGATGACAGAAATAATACACGACAAGGCTATTCGTACAACGTAAATCGTGACCAAAACAGACACCACCCGTATGACAACCACTGGCACAGTAATAATTACAGAGAAAAATCGCATTTCCGTAGTAATGAATATGACAGAGACAATCATAGAAACAGACAATATGGCAACCAGAACTATTATTATCATGGGAGACAGAATAACTTCAGACGCAAGGGTCCACCACGCAGTGATAATTCAGGGAGAAATTCTCCACCACATGACCGACAAACAAGAAATTACAGGAACTACCGACATGACGACAGACGATATAATCATAATGACAGACCGGAAATCCATCAGAACTGGCGAGCTTCAAACAGGGTGGGGCCCTCTCGGCAAGGTGAATTTTTAGAAGTTAGGTCCCCTAATCCTATTAACGGCGCGCGCCAACAAAGAGACAGACAATGACTTACACCGCAGGCAGCCGCGTGCGCCGGCTGACTCAGAGAAAAATAACGTAGACGCTAACCTTCAGAAAAAATTTTAGCATTCGGTGCCTACGTATACAACATGATAATTACTTGGAAGCTGAAACTCTGCGCACTAGAAAGGGTAAATGATTGCACCGCATTTCACATGTAAAACCGTTTATTGAAAGATAATCTTTCCATTTAGATTGCAAAATCACCTTATGGACTTTGGCATGAGCCGCAGTGAAAACAAAATCCCTGCTTCTTCTACTGTTGCCGGCCGGAGTGGCCCAGCGGTTCTAGGCGCTACAGTCTGGAACCGCGCGACCGTTGCGGTCGCAGGTTCTAATCCTGCCTCGGGCATGGATGTGTATGATGTCCTTAGGTTAGTTAGCTTTAAGTAGTTTAAAGTTCTAGGGTACTGATGACCTCAGAAGTTAAGTACAATAGTGCTCAGAGCCATTGGAATCTTCTACTGTTGTTATTGACATTACCGTTGTAAGTAGGCTGTTTACGTTTTCTTATTGGTAACGCCACATAGCGCTCTGTATGAAAAATAACTGGCTGTGCTGTACGCAGTCTGTGGCTAGTTTGCATTGTTGTCTGCATTGTAGTGTCGGGCAGCGGCAGCTGGATGCTAACAGCGTGTAGCGTTGGGCAGTTGGAGGTGAGCCGCCAGCAGTGGTGGACGTGGGGAGAGAGATGGCGGAGTTTTGAAATTTGTAAGAACTGGTGTCACGAACTGATATATATATTATGACTATTAAGGTAAATACATTGTTTGTTCTGTATTAAAATCTTTCATTTGCTAACTATGCCTATCAGTAGTTAGTGCCTTCAGTAGTTTGAATCTTTTATTTAGCTGGCAGTAGTGGCGCTCGCTGTATTGCAGTAGCTTGAGTAACGAAGATTTTTGTGAGGTAAGTGATTTGTGAAACGTATAGGTTAATGCTAGTCAGGGCCATTCTTTTGTAGGGATTTTTGAAAGTCAGATTGCGTTGCGCTAAAAATATTGTGTGTCAGTTTAAGCACAATCGTGTATAATTCTTCTAAGGGGACGTTTCACCGTCATCACACTAATTTTGAAAAAAAATCTTGTATTTTTTGGACCAAATGCAGCAGTAGTTCAAAGTGACATTGCCATAGGTAATGACTTCATTACTTCCGGAAGTCAACATCAGCCTGTCTTCTTAACCATAATTTCCTGTTTTGGATTGCATATATTCATTTCTGGGTATTTTACTGAGATTATTAAACTGACTGAGATCGTCACGGCCGCTAGGAAAGAAAAATCAACTGTGAATATAGTTTGCAAACTAAGCTAAAAAGGCAATTTTCTTTTGCTGGGAGCAATTATATTACCTCAAGATGTGGAGCACGCAGTGTGTTGTAGTGGTCAGCGTCGCTGGCTGACGTTCTGTGACTCGATAGTTCATGTCCTACCAACGGCAATTATTTGGTATTGGAAAGGTCTTGAAATATCTTACATTTCACATGTTTCTATGTTCTGTGGTACTGGGTATATGTATAAATACCAGAATTCTGGAAGATTCGGAGTTTATATAAATTGCTTCACTCTCCTTCCAGGAAGTCAGTTCCCAACTGGCAGCACGCTGGTGTCAGTAGGAAACGTACTTTCAGTTCTTAGTGTTGTACTTCATTGACGAACCTGCCTTCGAATTTTGACATGACTGTGATTTTGATGTGAATCTACTAGCTGGGAAATATGGTTCCTTGATCGATACAATACTTAAACAATCGTCTTTATTCTCTACAACACGTAACAAGGGTCGTCGGAGTTTCATTCGTATAAATAACTTAATAATGTAAGGTGAAACACACATTTATTTTCAGATTTTTGTTGAGATCTTTCTTTGTCTTCAGTCGAATGTATTGCAACTTTAGTGATTTACTGTCCTCTATGAAACTGGGAGGCCACCTAAGTAGTGTACTTACGCAAAATTTTGTTTGATTTATATTCATACGTCAGAAACTGTGGACTCTATGTCTCATGTATTGAAAACTTCAAATTCAGTATTTGCTTATGAAAGTTTTTACACGACATGCCCTAAAATGATCCCAACTTTACACCATTTACGTCACTAACTCAGAACAAATTTACTTTCCGTTTTTTTTTTAATCAAGAAGAATATGAGAAAGTAGATTTCACACGCAATTCAGTATTTGCAGGACACCGCTGACAATTTTTCCTTGACTTTAAAACATCATAGACACTATTTTTTCAAAAGTACCATGCTAATGTTGTGAAGAACTAAAAACCGACCAAGATGTTTGCAAATCAGACACACGCTTTTTACCTGATTCCGTGTTGACCACTCTGATGATGCACTAGTGATACATGAAACTGTTTCTCGGTGGAATTTTGCAATTAACAAACTTTTCTCCATAGTCTGGCCGTGCCCTCAATTACGAGGGTTGCCCAGAAAGTAATGCACCACATTTTTCTTCAACGATTGTTTACTGAACATAATGAGAATTACACACACGAAACAATGGTGTTTCATCTACACAACCTATTTGTCCACGTAATCTTCGTCCCGTTCTATGGCCTTCCTCCAGCGTGAGACAAGGGCGTGTATGTCCGGTCGGTATCAATCCTTGTCCTGCTGGCGGAGCCAGTGCTTCACTGTGCTATTCTCAAAATGGCCGAAAAGAGTGGAAGTCCGAGGGGGAAGTCAGGTGTGTCAGATGAGATGGCCGCAGATGATCTCTCCGAGAGCTGCAAATCGTGGAGCTCCGCCGAACAGCCTTCTGATGACCTCCCATTGTTTTTTTTTTCAGTCTTTTCATGGATGGCATAAAGTGCTCCCCCCCCCCCCCCCCCCCCGATCCCCCACCCATCATTGCTAATGGGCGTTATCGAAAATGCGTTGGTATTGCTAGTGTTAAAGAGGACTTCGCCTATCACAATATTGTTAAAAATCTGGTTGATACCTTTTAATACACAAATTCTGGTGGTATTCCTTATAGTAAAGACGGAATCTATCTGGCCGCCATCTTCAAGTGAGAACGCTGTTTGCTACCTTTTGCCGGAACTGATTAATACCGTAAACGGCAGCTCCTTTACATGCCGCGGAAAGAAAACAGTGTTTGGACCAGAACCTGTCGCTGCTTCCCCCTATCCCCTGTGTAGACGGTGCCATTCGGTGAAGCAACGAATCTTTGGAATAATGTACGAAACAAAATCACCGTAATCTAATAGAGACCTACAGTGAAAAATATGTTTTGTAAATTATGAAAATGGCAGTGTTTGATGTATGCTTTTACCGAAATGAGCGGGAGGGATAGATACCATGGAAATATAAAATGCTGGCCGTTTGTGGCCGAGCGGTTCTAGGCGCTTCAGTCTGGAACCGCGCGACCGCTACCGTCGCAGGTTCGAATCCTGTCTCGGGCATGGATCTGTGTGATCTCCTTAGGTTAGTTAGGTTAAAGAAGTTCTAGCATCTTTTGCCCTGTTTCAAGTCGCTGTTATCACATAACTGCCATAAGCGACCCGTTGAAAAGTTGCTGTTCTTCCAAAACATTAGTTTTTTAATGTTTACTTTATTGATTTTTTTAAAAATGAAATAGCTTTGATTTGTCTCTATCATTACGTCATAAGTGGTGTGCAATAAAGTATCTGGAGACTATAGGTAACGGAAATGCAAAATTCCAATGTGAAGTAATAGCAAGTACTCAGATTCATCTGTGGATGGTGGACGTCAAATCATCGAATATGGATACCGGTCCCATAAACGCGTGTCTCATTATACCTCATTTCTTATCTCGGTTAGTGATCAGTGTTGACAAGAAACGAATGCGTAGAAAGCGAATGCAGATCGTTTGCATTTCTACCATATTCTGGGAATGTAACTTCAACCACACGAAGGGTTTCGAAACGATTAAATATTAAATTTTTGTCTGCCTGTCAAGGTCAGGTACGGTTAAAGACGATTTAAGTAAGTAAAGCAGTTACCATTTCGAAGATTCCTTTGAACGCCACAGTGTTTTATTAGACATGGTCATTTGTCTTCGTCCATCCTTTGAACAAACTGAACAGCCAGCTATAGGAGGCCCTACAGTCGTGGATTCCGAACCACGCTCTGGCGCGGCGTGTTTGACAGCAACAAACTTAACCATTCATGAAAGAGGTGATGAGTAACAGATAAAATTCCTGAGACTGACTGGTGATCGACTGCGACACATTTAGATTCGTAGTCTGACACTTTCCCACTTTTAATTTTATTTTGTTTTAGTATTATTTTGAGCTCTGATTTTAATATGTCAAACAATGTCTGCCTTTGTAGTAAGACATATGAAGCAAAAAAGAGAAAATTTATTTATAGCTTCATCTTCGAAAAATGTCAAAAAGAAATTTCGCAAACTACAAAAGCTTTTTCAGATACTACTAACTGATATTTAATACGTAAGTTATACAATTTGGATAAATGATGTGATATTAAATAAATAGATGAAAATGGATGAAACATTTTAAGTTTAACACTGTTACTATACACCTTCTTGGCCATCAGAAGCTGTAGTATCTTTTTTTGTAGATTCTTTCTTTTTTGCATCTGGAACCCACACATCCTGAAACTATGCAGCGTTTCATGTGTTACTGTGAGTATCGTTCAGGCATCTTCAGATTTATTTGTTGAAGTAGTCCTACACCCTGATCTTGAAAACACTTTTTCATTTGTGGTGGGAGACATTCTAGGAATTGCAGTACATCAAAGCCTCCTCAGGCAAGTCTTGCTTTACCTTCTTCTTCTTTGGCTTCAGCCAGAGCGGCCCTAGTATTCGCAGTTGCTCTTGCCTGAATCCTTTCTATGAATGAGCAGAGCTCCTTTCTATGAATAAGTAGAGCTCATCATCAAATGGTGTTTTATATTTCTTACAGTAAAGTCAATTTTTCTAAAGAAGGATCCAGCACATTCTCGTGCCTGAATATGAAGTTTTTGTGTCCATTCTAGTGTATACTAAATGAAAGTACATTGATGACCCACACGCTTCATTAGGTCATGTTTTTCGTCCATCTCCAAATTAATGTATCAAGTAACCAAAACATTTGCTGTATATTCACTTACAAATTCTGAACGATCCTTCAGGAAATGCTTGCTGCCATTATACCATCGCAGCATTAAAGAATTCTTCATGAACTTTTCATATTTCGCGACATGTCCTTTCAAACGTTTTGCTTGTTCCTCTTCAGACAAAACTTCTCGTTATGGTTTTGGAGCTGTGTTTATTACGGTTTTACCGAATCGATGTTTTCCTATGGTATCAACGTTCCATCGATAGAAGAACTGGTTTCAGCTTATCCATATTTTCTGCCCAATTCCTATTACGTTCGTTTGTTCATTTTTGTTCTGGGATTTTTAGTTTCTTCCCTGTATCGTCTTTTCTCTTGCAAGTGTTCTATTCGTCCCTGATGTCTCCAACGGAATAATGATGTCGTATCAATACTGGGATGTGCATCATTCTCATCATCGGAAGTCTGCTACGGAGGGCAGCAGCGACGGCATTTGTTCCACACAGTGTTTGTTTTCCGCAGCATACAAAGAGCTGCCATTTACGGTAGGAATCAGTTCCGGCGAGATGCAGCAAATAGTGTTCTCACTTGAAAATTGTTTTGTATTTTCTTTTAATTTCATTTATTATTATTTTTAAAATCTTCCTTTAATATGTCCTACACTGTCTGCCTTCGTAATAAGACATTTGAATCAGAAACAGACGTAACTGATGTTTAACTATACCTTTGAAAATTGTTTACGCAAAATAACGGATGTCTTCGGATTCTTACACTGATCATCTCTAACCGAGTCTAACGATGAATCACGAACGAAACCTCTTTTAATATTTTACCATTTGAAAATAATTCCTGTCTTTGAAGATATCCCACAGCAAATGATAGGAAAGCAAACAATCTATTGTAGATTTCCACTGGCTCCGATTAATGGCCAGTCGCCAAAGCATAGCACATGTGTTCTCAGTGTAGATAGTCTGCTTGAATACACATTTCAGACGTTCTGGTTTTTGTGTGAAGGGTTCAGCGTCCGAAGTAATGTAAGCGCTTCTGCATCAAGTCCTCAGGATCACCGTGCGTTGGTACTCACAACATGTGAATACGTGTCAGCATGCATTGGTTTTCTGTAAACACAGATTGCTTACAACCTGAGAAGACTGTAGTGGTAGAGCACTGTTTAACCGACGCACCCAGAGTGGTGTAAAATGAGACAAAAATGATTGGGACCAGTCTCTCCAACCATTGCGTTGTTATGCATCATCCACATATGCAGCTGAGTCATTACTGTTACTCCAAGTTAAAATTTAGCATTCACATTTCATACAGTCTCCAGGTATTCTACTGCACGATTTACTGCGTAAAGGTAGAGACAAAAATTTTAATAAAATAACAACAATGTCAAATAAAGTAAAGTTTTGGAAGAGCAGCAGCTTTCCTACAGGTGGCGCATGGCAGAAGTTTGAAAGGTATGGTAATATTCTTGTCGGTGGAGTATATGTACATCGCATATCATGACTGGTGCTACGGAACGTTACATTTTATACTACTAGTAATAAAAAACAGCAGAAAACTCGTAAAGGTAGCTGGTGACATATTCTACCCTCTATGCCAACAGGCACTCCGTTCAGCTGCGCACCATTCATCATTTAGGAGGTTCACATCCTCTTTCGTGATATTGCTTTCAAACAATATTGATTGTTGAAAATGGAAAACCAGTTCTGTAAGAAAAGGAACACACATTTCGTCACATCTTTGTCGCTGACTCATTACATGAGCAGCCATTACTACACCTGATTTTTGTAGACTTCTATTGTGTAACAGGGTTCATATAAACTATTTGTTGAGCAAAACATATAGATGTTAACCATAGCTTCCTACTACTGAATTATTTGACATAGTTATGGAAACCACTAAGACTGACCTCGGTAGCAAAAGTTGTAGGGAAACTCCTTACCAAGAGTCGAATAATTAAAGTTTCGTAATTTATTGATTCCAAAACATTTATAGAATACTATCTATATCTTGTTATGAACGTAAAATAGCTCAAAAACCAGCTGTTTAAGAGCAGCTTTCTTGTCTTTAGCGTTTGTCACTCAACATGAAATCTAAGGCAATTTTTTACCTCTTTATACTAAGTTAGAGGTAAAAACTGATAATCAGTTGCTACCAATTTTATATTGTATTTGTTCACTGCTTGTAGGAATATTCTTACCTGAGGAACTGAGATACAGTGTTGGTGTATGCAGTTGATCTTACACTGCCGATGCTTTTGAGTGCACAGATACAGGCAAATGTAACTTAGTTGGCTGAATATAAAACAGAAAACTAAATTTATGTGGGAAGTAGCTCTCCTTATTATATTTTTCGCTCGTCTGTAAAATGGCGCACCGTTTTCTACAGAAAATTTCTTTTGCATCTGAAACGATCTATCTAATTACAAGGCTCAAATGGTTCAAATGGCTCTAAGCACTATGGGACTTAACATCTGAGGTCATCAGTCCCCTAGACTTAGAACTACTTAAACCAAACTACCCTAAGGACGTCACACACATCCATGCCCAAGGTAGGATCCAAACCTGGGACCGTAGCAGCAGCGCGGCTCCGGACTGAAGCGCCTAGAACCGCTCGGCCTCAACGTCCAGCTAATTATAAGGAAATACCCAAAACTTCTCAGTTATTTTAAAACTTATGAACATATTTCTTTGAAGTAGGTGCTACAATCAGTTTGCTTAGCACGTTATAGTCTTGTACCAGCTATAGAACGGCTTCGTCAACAAAGTCTATCTTTAGAACAAGACTATTGATGGAAGACTCGAGCTGAAAGTATGTCATATGAGTTCCTCATGAAAGTGGAAATTATTCGGTGATGGGAAGGAAATAAATAGCACTACAGGCTTAAATCAATGGAAGCAATTGCCGATTCTGAGAAACGCTACGAGTCAGCAGAAGTAAATCATCGATTTATCAAAAAGCAACTGCTGCTCCATCTGGGAAAGTACCGTTACTCATAGCGGGAGTTTCGTACTTCAATCTGTTATAGTACTCACGATTTATAATGTGTACTAAACATAGCATAAGATAACAAAGGAAGAAATCGACAATATATAATGCCTGAGCCCCCTGTTGACAAATCTAAGAGAAAGTCTGGATTAACAGAAGTCAGAAATCGACTTTTCATAAAATTGTTACTGGTTCAGCGTAAGCTAGAACAGAGTGTCAATATTACTCATACTCTCTATGTATTATAATACATTTTGACATCTACATAATAGAAAAGAATAGCTGGCCGGGCGGCCGTCCGGTTCTAGGCGCTACAGTCTGGAACCGGCCGACCTCTATAGTCGCAGATTCGAATCCTGCCTCGGGCATGGCTGTCTGTGATGTCCTTACGTTAGTTAGGAGACTGATGACCTTAGAAGTTAAGTCCCATAGTTCTCAGAGCCATTTGAACCACTTTGAATAGAAAAGAATAAAAAAATTTCTTTCGAATTTTAGAATTGTGATAAGGAAATAACCCAAGTCAGATGAACTGCAGTTCTAAAAGAAAAACTATTTACAAAGTAACTGCACGTTAAATACGATGACAAAAATCTACGGACTTCAGACGGCGGGTATTTCACATTAGCTTCAGTGGAGTAAAAACTTGTTTTTAATCTTCATGTCTACTAGATGAGTACTAACACTGATTGTACTATCAATACAGCAGCTGACTGATTACATATCTGAATGAAAGAGCTAGTTCCGCGGGTATAACATGTTTCACCTGAGAAACGCATAACGTTTCGCACGAGGCTACACTCATCCGATATTAGTTATAGTAAAAATTGCCAAATATTGAGCCACATAAACTTCGTTAGCTAAAAAACCAAACGCCTAACCTTCAATATGTTCGGGATTAGTTGGAGAGATTTCGTGAGTTAAAAGAAAAAGGTAAACACACACACACTGATCCTGCTTTTATAACATCCTGGCTTCTTACGTAATTCACTTCCATGAATTCTTTTTTCATTATGATATAGACCAGAGGGACTATATGGTACTTTCTAATTCGTTAAAACGAAATACGAGCGTTAAGCTGATCTTTTGCCTGTCAATAATAAATGCAAGATGTCTCTTTTTTTTATTTTCCTTCACATTTTATTCCTCTAACCTTCACTTATATCCTTCCTTTTACTCTTCCAAACCGTCATTATTGGGGTCGGCTTAAGCCCCCTTTCACGCATGTTGTCTTCATCTAGTTCTGTGTTTGTAAGAAGACCCATTACCTTCAATTTTAAAACAAAAATTATTCAATCAGAAAAATTTTATAAAAACATTTCCTCGATATCTGTAACTCTTAAGTTAAATTCGTCATTTCTTTTTAGTAACATATACTGCATACTCGTTCAGTGGTGACAGTGCAACTGCGTTTCGTTCTTCTTTTCGTTTTTAATGATGTTATTTGGCTTCCACTCTCCGTTTATAACATTGTTTTTACTGTCCAGTATCGCCACTCTTGATGGCGTCTTCATTCAGCGTGAAAAATGCCTAATTATAAATGAAGCACACTAAATTGTGTATTTTCTACAATATTAATTTATATCGTTAACTGGTGCTCCACTTAGAAGACTATTATCAGTCAGATAATGGCTTTGAAAGCTGACAACCGGTTAATGAACTACACCGATGGCGGAGACCACATTCAATTTTGTGCATTTCACTTATATTTATAAAGTTGCTCTACCAAGTACGGAAGTAACAGATAACAAAACATGTCTTCATTTCTGTTAGTTTTTCAGTGTTGAAAGAAAACATTTCGTCATTAGTAAACAATGAGTTGATAACATCATTTTGTCGACAAACAGTCTTCCAAATAATTTAGGAAACTAACTTCGTGGTTCATTTCACTTCCACGAATGCTTTATTCATTTCTTTATATCACCCAGAGACTGTTGTGACTTCTTTAGAGTCGCCAAAAATAATTAAAAATGGCGTTATTTTATCCATTTTGGTTAGAGAAGACCGCATTTCGTTTTACAATCCATGCTCATCAGTATCCATATTCTACGACGTGGGCTCAATTTTCTTTTACAATCCATGCTGATCATTGAACTGAATTAAATACATGGCTGTAAAACTACATAATCACAAAAATTTCATTATGCTTTAGGACGCAGATATAAAACCATTTTTAAACTACACAATTACAAAAATTTTGCCATGTTTTAGGACGCAAATGCAAAACTTACAAAGAAGTCAATGCTGCCATTTGAAAATGGTATTTCCTGCTGTGTAAATAAAAATTAGCCTCAACCTGGCCTATTAGCATTCACTAGCACACTTGCCACTGTCCTTTCTTTTCGAACTGTTTTTTACTTTATTTCCTACACTTAGACTTCATTTTTACCCTTACAGCCTTCCTTTCACTCTCCAGAACCGTAACTAGTAACGTCGCTATCATTTAACATGAACACATGACTTCGCGTTCGGTTATGTTTGTAAGTAAAAAAGTAAATACGTATGTCCTTAATTGGACTCTACTTCTGAGACTTGTGCGCCCTCAACCTACCCCAGTAATGCTACTGGATAAAGATAAACTACAGTTTAATTTGGAATCCAAACCACGTGTAGTTCCTGGTGCAAGTTCACATTATGAGACCTGAAGGCTAGCGTAAATGCAAAATGGGAAATTCCAGTGTCTGATCTTGCTTCAGTCCCGCGACCTCTCGGTGTCCATCTTCGCACAATATCACTTTAGTTCTTCATTTACTTTTTTTTCGGGCCTCCATCCACCCCTACAGCCCGTCCTTTCCCTCTCCAGATTATGCTTTCATCAGCTAGCTTCCTTCAGCTATATTTGTATTTTCCATAATTTCATTGATTCTTCTTATTAAGTGCGTGTTATTAATTCATTTGTGGAGTCTACAAAGATTTACAAGTATTATAGGTATGTTCTCATTTTACTTGAAATTATGGAATTCAACTGAACTTGAACATAAACTCGAAACTATAAACGTTTTGAGATGTGCATACATTGTTTTTCTGATGTTAATTTTAAGCCGTGTTGTTATTAGTAACATCGTATATTTCATTTTAATCCACGTCCATTAGCTTAGGATTCTTGGAAAGCCTTTTGTTCGGAGAAGCACTGTGTCAGTCAAACCACAGTGTTCGCAATACGAATTTGACATGAATCTCACTTGGTGTCGTCGCTGGAAACAGATTCGTTAAGGAGGAATGCAGCATTGAGCCTATAGACGCATCCGAAACGTTAGACTACGCTTTCTTTCAGTTAATACAATTGTGTTTGATTTGGCCCTGTGGTGTGTGTACTGTTTCGTTCTGTAGTTCTCCTGTAATTCTTTACGTAATGGAGTTCTTTTCGTTTAGGAGTTTTTACAGACTTCTCGTTGTGATTTTGAGAGTATGAGTTATATATTTCGGTATCCGTCGACAAGTTCTACATCTTCTGGTAATTCGTCATACGAATTCCAATACATACGATTGTCTCGATGGTCGTTTCAAGGGGCTTTCGAGATTTTTAACTAAGAGAGCTGCGCATTTTTTCTCACAGTCTATTCAGCCTAATCCATCCTCATTTGATTGTTTCGTTAACTGGTATGTGGTTATACGGAGTAACATCTCTTTCCCCCTGGACCATCCTAAGTATTTCTTTATTCGAGCACCACATTTTCGCTCTGTGGGTATTATTTGGCTGTATAACATATTTTTAGCGGCAGCACATCGACGTATTGAATTTTTTAAATAGATATTACGTTTCTACTGCTGTTCACTATTAAGGCGCCTCTTACTTCCTACGCTATTGATTTTGAATTATTATGTAAGAGTTCGCCGTTATCTTTCACAGTTAACGCCAAACACGTCCACTTAGTAGTATTCTGTAAATGAATGTGGTATGGGTTATAAAATTTCGTTCAACCGCAGGCTTCCAGTGGGATACCGTGATGACTGCTCGATCTGTGACATCGGTCAGATTTAGTCCTCTAATCATGTTGTGTAGGGGTTGATCCTTATGTGGCTGCTTACTTTACAAGACAACTGAATTGTTCCCCCATATCTAACATCACGCTTTGCATGCCTCAGAAAGTTCGGGATTGTTTCACTAAGAAACTTTCATCTGCTAACTCTGCTATCTGGGGCATAAAGGATTAATATTTTAGTTTCGTTTGGTTTGGCTTTGACGACACGTCCATCCTGCTGCTTTTCTAAGTTCTCTGATTCTAGTCCCATTTTGGTTAAGATTCGGCAGCCCCAGACGCTAGAGACAAATTTTGTTATATAGATTGAATTGCGGGAGCAGGTTCATCTCTTAGCAAGCTATTTCTTGAAGTAAAGCAATGTTCACGTCATTGGTTTTTAAGAAATTCCTCAAAATCCTAGTCCTCGTTTCATTTGTTATTCCACAGACATGACGCATGAGTAGAGTCAGCATTGTCATATCGCTCATTGCAAGCTATTTGGAAGTTTTCCTGTTCCTTCTTATTCCTGCATTTAATTGTCTTGTTCGGATTCGCTTCAAATAAATTCATCTTCCGTTTCTCCCATCTCGTCGCCCTGATACTTTCTTGCCGGCCGCGGTGGCCGAGCGGTTCTAGGCGCTACATTCTGGAACCACGCGACCGCTACGGTGGCAGGTTCGTATCCTGCCTCGGGCATGGATGTGTGTGACGTCCTTCGATTAGTTAGATTTAAGTAGCTCTAAGTTCTAGGGCAGATGTTAAGTCCCATAGTGCTCAGAGCCATTTGATACTTTCTTACGGCACCTTTCTTCCATTATATTGATGAGGAACAGAAATTTTATGCACTCTGTTAGCTTTTTTCCTGGAAAGTATTTTTAAACTGATTTTTAACCGTTTCATTCTTTTCAGCGTTGTCCGATATCTCGTCTAGTGCGAATTTTTTTCATCCTAAATAAGGGATTGTCCACTGGACTCATTGGCAGTGTTCTCGGAGTTACCCGTTGCGTTACACGAGGGGACCATTCCCTGCCACTCTAGTCTTATCCGCTATTGCAGAATATTTCATAGAATGAAACTAGATTTAGGTAGTTTTCTCAAAAATTCTCTGGCTCAGTGCACACATGACATGTGGGAGTTTAGGTACTCCTTCTTTTTTTGTCAGGAGGGACATATCTCAGGGCGGATTAAGTTGTCTAGGAGGTGGGGGAGGAAGGGCGAAGGGCTGTGGAAGCTTTGTTGGGAGATTATGTGGATCACTGGAAACACGGAACTACCTTATATGAAATGAGCGTTGATAAAATCTTATATAACGTCTAAGTAAGAATGATGTCAGTCCCTTAATTTTTTTGTCCAATACCCACCGCAACGTATTTTGATTAGCTCTTTACAACTTATGTGGACGTACCTTTCCTTAGCGTACGGCTTCATTTCGACACAGGAAGCATAATATATCGCACTGTAAAATATTTTGAAACACTGATCGCGTCAAAAGCGAAAATATGTGATACTATTTGTTTCAATGTGTCTTTACAAAAATGTTTATAATGCTGTAATAAGCAGCAGGGATAATAATGACTCGTTACTCTGCAGCTATGGTACGTTCTTGTGATATTTTCTGACATATCAGTACTTTATACTTTTCATCTGTATCCCTCTTTTTAAACACCCATCTTGAAACTACAGTTTTCCTTTCACTCTCCAATATCACGACACCTGACGTCGGGCATGAACATAACATATCTTCTTGTTCTGATAATATTCTTGTCGGTTATGCTGCCTTCTTATACAATCATCTTGACACGATATTTCATGGGTCACCCTGGCCGCTATCTTCAATTGAGAACGCTGTTTGCTACGTCTCGCCGGCACAGATTAATACCGTAAACAGCAGCTCCTTTATATGCCGCGGAAAACCAACAGGGTGTGGACCAGAAGCCATCGCTGCAGCCTCCTATCCCCCGTGTAGATGGAACCATTCGGTGAAGCAACCAATCTTTGGAATATTTTACGGGATAAAATTACAGTAATCTAGTCGAGACCTAAAGGCCAATGGCTCTGAACACTATGGGACTTAACATCTGAGGTCATCAGTCCCCTAGAACTTAGAACTACTTAAACCTAACTAACCTAAGGGCATCACACACATCCATGCCCCAGGCAGGATTTGACCTGCGACCGTAGCGGTCACGCGGTTCCAGACTGAAGCACCCAGAACCGCACGGCCACACAGGCCGACACCTACAGACAAAAATACGTTTTGTAAAATATGAAAATGGCAGTGTTTGATGCATGCTTTCACAGAAATGAGCGAGAGGTATAGATCCCATGGAAATATAAAATGCTTAAGTGCAGTTGTTTTCAGGTGTATCCATATGTTACTAATCAGCAGAAGTGAACGTGGTGGATTACAGTAACTGGAAAGACATTAAAATATCTGACTTGAGGATGATACACATATTAATATTGATACGTCATCGTTATTCCGATGGCGATATCAGGCACGAATAGAACGCATGGAAGAGCAGAGACGATAGAAGGAAGAAACTGGAAACGGTAGAACAGCAAATGAAAATAAAACAAAGAAAATAAAAAATTAACTAAATTGAAAGGAATGAGACAGAAAATTTGGATAAGCGGAAACTAGCTCTTCTATCCATGGAGCGTTGATGCCATAGATAAATCAGGATTCGTCAGAACCATAATAAACGCAGCTCCAAAACCAAAACGAGAAGTTTTGTCTGAAGAGGAACAAGGAAAACGTTTGAAAGAACAATTTGCGAAATATGAAAAGTTCATGAAGAATTCTGAAATGCTGTGTTTCCTGAAGGAACATCCAGAACATGTAAGTGAACATACAGCAAATTATTGGGTTACTTGGTGGATTCGTTTGGAGATGGAGGAGAAACATGACGTAATGTATCATGTAGCTCACCTACGTATCTGTATTTAGTACATACAGGAATGGCACAAAAACTAGATATTAAGGCACGAGAATGTAATGGGTCCTGATTTATTGAGGTTACTGAAAGGAATGTAAAACGCCATTTGATGATTAATTCTACTCATTCAGAGAAATGATTCAGGCAAGAGCAACTGTGAAGCGGAAGACCACTCTGGCTGAAGCCGGAGAAGAGGAACGTAAAGTAAGACTTGCCTCAGGAGGATTTAATATACTGAAATATTAGAAACCCTCTCAAGACAATTGTAAAAGTGTTTTGAAGGTCAGGATGTAAGACTACTTCAACAAATAAATCTGAACGTGCCTGAAGAAGAAGCACAGTACCACATGAAACGCTGCATAGGTTCTGGATTTGTGGGTTCCAGATACAAAAAAAAAGAATCTACAGAAGGAGAAACTACAGCTTCTTATGACCAATACGTTGTTTTGATATAGTGTTAAACTTAAAATATTTCATGCGTTTTCATGAATGTATGTAATAGTAAAGTACTTACGCAAATATTATAAGGCAAATACTGAATATCAGTCAATAACATTTAATTGCAGAGATGAAGATATTTCTAATTTAAAGATAAATGTCTGTTTGTGATTTATTTGTCTTACTACAAAGGCAGACAATGTTTGACATACTGTAATCAGAGCTAAATACATACTAAAACAAAATTAAATTAAAAGTGGAAAAGTGACATATTCCAAATCCTTATGTCTCGAGTTCTATCTCCAGTCATTCACAGTAGTTTTATCTATCACTTATCACTTCTTTCACGAATGGAATCTTTGTTGCTGTGAAAAGTGACGAATCGCGACGTGTTTCGAAATCCACGTTTACTTTAAATTCCCCTGTAGATGGCTGGGTAAGACCATTAAAAAGTTGGAGGAGGCATTTGCATACCACCTCCAACAGGACCACGCCTAGTCAAGTACTGTGGGGTTCAAAGGTATCTTCGGAATGATGATTGCTTGACTTCAATAGAGCATCAGCCTAACCTTGGATTCCGAAAGAAATTCTAGTCTAACGTTTTACTCTTTGAAAACACTTCTTGTCTTTGAATACACGCTCCCATCATACACTGTGGTGACAGGACTCATGGGATAGCTCCTAACATCGTGTCGGACCCTCCTTTCGCCGGGCGTATTTCCGTATCTTGACGTGGCGTAGCCTGAACTAGTCGTTCGAAGTCCCCTGCAAAACTATTGGGACACGCTGCCTCTATAGTCGTTCGTAACTGTTAACGTGGTTCCGGTGCAGCATTTTCTTCACAAATGACTTTCCAATTACGTCAAATTCATACTGGATGGGCGATGTGGCTGCCAAATCATTCGCTCGAATCGTCGTGAATTTTTTTCAAACCAATCAGCGCTTCAGCATTTTATATTTCCATGGTATCCATCCTTCTAACCAACAAGAATATTATCAGAATAAGTCGAATACAAGACATCTCGATTTTTAGTTCGTAACTTTCCCACTTTTAATTTTGTATTTGTGTTTCTTTTTAATTTAATTTTATAGTTTTTAAAAATCCTGATTTTAAAATGTAAAAAACTGTCTGCCTTCCTAATAACATATTTCAATCAGAAACATCGTTTCTGCAGAAGTACTTTCCCAACAATATTGACTTATAGAATTTACCTAAGTAATGTAATATTACCCACATACATAAAAGTAAATTAAATATTTGAAGACCAATACTGATTCTGACACGAATGTGAGATTTGTTCAGTTATATTCAGAATTGGTACTTGAAAATGTTTTACAGTAAATCACGTTTTGTGCTTTGGGTTGGGGGAGGCATTCTAGGACTTCCAGTTGATCAGTTCCTCCTGGGCAAAGTCATACATAACATTCTTCTTCGTCGTCTTCAGCCAGAGGAACCTTGAACTTTACAGCTGCTCTTGAATGAATCTCGTCTATGGATGAGTGAGGTTCATTATCAAATGCTTTTTTATCTTCACTTTCAGCAATCTGAATTTGCTAAACAAGATTACAATATTAAAATAACTTATGGACTTGCAACCGGGTGACGTCGCCGACAATTGCCGATATTTCGGCAGGAGCACACGCTGCCATTTTCAAAGCACAACATTCAATACGACGGGAGAAACTAAGGTGTCCAAAAAAAACACATGCGACCTTCGGATTGATAACTGCTTTACTTACATAGATCATCTCTAACCGAGCCTAACGTTGACTGACGAACGAATCCTCTTTTAATATTTTATCTTTTCAAAACCCTTCCTGTCTTTGAAAAAACGCTTCCGGCAAATGGCAGGAAAGCAAACAACCTACATTAGTTATGCTTGAACAGACATGTAAGATATTCTAGTTCTTGTATCAAGTGTTCTGCGTCCGAAGTAATGTAAGCGCTCCTATATGAAGTCCTCAGGATTACCGTGCGTCGGTACAGTGGATGACAATTCACCGCAGCATTCAGCATTTAGGAAGTTTACATCCTCTTTCATGGCAATGGTTACAAACAGTATAGACTGTTGAGAATGGAAAATCAACTCCGTAAGAAATTAAACACATATTTCATCATATCTTTGTCGCTGACTCTTTACATGGGCAACAATTACTGCCCCTGATTTTTGTAGACATATATTGTGTAACAGCGTTCACATTAACTATTCCGTATGTGACAGATACTGAATTCTTTGACATAATTATGGAAACTAGTTGAACTGCCGTAGGTAGGAAAATTGTAAGGAAATTCCTTAACAAGTGTCGAATTCTTGAACTTTCGCAATTTAATGGTCCCATATAATTTTTAGAATACTATTTATCTCTTGTTATGAACCTAAAATAGCTCAAAAACCAGCTGTTTAAGAACAACTTTCTTGTCTTTAGCGTTTGTCACTCAAAATGACATCTACGGCAATTTGTTACCTCCTTATACTAAGTTCGTTGTAAGAATTGATAATCAGTTGCTACAGATTTTATATTGCATTTCTTCACTGCCTGTAGGAATATTCTTACCTGAGTAACTGAGATACACTGCTGGTGTTTGCAGTTTATCTTACACTACAGATGCTTTTGAGAGCACAGATACATGAAGGTGTAACTCAGTTGGTTGAACGTAAAAGAGAACACTAAAGCTATGTTGGAAGTATCTCACCTAATTATATTTTTTCGCTCGTCTCTAAAATGGAATAACGTTTTCCACAGAAAATTTCTTTTGGATCTGAAACGATCGTATAGCAAATTATAAGGAAATACCCGAAAATTTTCGCTTACTGTAGAACTTAGTCTGAACATATTTCGTTAAATTAGATGTTACACTCAGTTTGTTAATTTGTTCAGCACGTTATAGTCCTGTACCAGCTATATAACGGCTTCTCAAAAAAAAAAAAAATCTGCCTTTAGAACAAGAGGCATTACCGTTTATGTTAATAGAAGACTCGAGCTGAAAATATATCATCTTAATTCCTCATGAAAATGGAAATTGTTCGGTGATGGAAAGAAACAAATGGCATTACAGGCTTAATCCTATAATTCTATGGAAGCAGCTGCCGGTTCTGAGAAACACCACGAATCAGCAGAACCTGAGTATCTTCAGGATTATAGGGAAGCATTTCTTGAATAAGGAAAATAAAACCATAGATCCTGCCATTAAAACATCCTAGCTTCTTACGTAATTTTCGATATTGACTTTGTGATTCGCTTCACTTGCACGAATTCTATGTTCATTATTCAAAAGGTCTGGGGGACTATATGATATTTTCTAATTCGATGAAACAAAATCTGAGCTTTAAGTTGGGCTTTTGCTTGTCAATATCAAATCCAAGATAGCTCTTTTATCGATTTTTTCACATTTCATTCCTCCAACTTCACATATAGTCTTCCTCTTACTCTTCAAAACCGTCTTTATTGGCACTTTAAAACATGTTGCCTTCATCTTCTTCTGTGTTTGTAAGAAAACACGTTATTTTGAATGTTAAAACAAAAATTCTTCAATCGGAAAATTTTTATAAATCCATTTCCTCAATATCAGTTACACTTCAGTAAAATTCGGCATTTACTTTCACTAATATGTACTGCATCTTCATTCAGTGGTGACAGTGCTACTTCTTTTTATTCTTCTTTTGGTTGTTATTCATATTATTTGGCTTCAAATCTCCGTTCATAGCACTGATTTTACTGTTCAATATCGCCACCCTTGACACCGTCTTCATTCGGCACGAAAAATTCCTAACTATAAATGAAACACACTAAATTGTGTATGTCCTACAGTATTGATTTATTTTGTTAACAGATTTTTGATTTAGAAGGCCATCATCAGTCTTGTGGGCTGATAACCGGTTAATGAACTATACCGATAGTGTAGACCAAATATAATTCTATGCGTTTCACTTATATTTATGAAATTGCTCTACCAAGAAGAGACGCAAGTAACAGTTAACAAAACATCTCGTCATCTTCTGTTAGTTTTTCAGTGTTGAAAGAAAATATTTCTTCATTAGGAAGCAATGAGTTGATAACATCCCTTCTGCATATTTCTTCGCTTCTTAATACCCTGTATTATTGTAATGTTATCAGACTTATGTTTCCTTGATATCTGTGCTGCTTTTCCTTTTGCGTCTTCTTCGGAGTTTGTTCATTGATTTTCTGATGGCCTTTTTTTCATTTGCGATCTGGATTAGAACTGGAAGCACTATCATTTATCATGTCTAGTTCATTGTATTGGTGATGAACTGAAATTTGATGCACTCTGTAAGCTTTATTCCCGGAAAGTATTTTCAGAGTGATCTTTATTCGTTTCATTCGTATCAGCGTTGTCCGGTATCTCGCCTAGTCCGAAGTTTTTTTCATTCTAAATAACGGATTGTCCTGTGGATCATTGACAGTGTTCTCGGTGTTACCTGTTGCATTACAGGAGGGGGCCATTTCCTGCCACTTTAGTCTTATCCGCTATTGCAGAATATTTCATAGAACGAACACTTGATTTAGGCAGTTTTCTCAAAAAGGCTGTGGCTCATTCCGCACGTGACATGTGAGTGTTTACGTAATCCTTGTAAACGCCAATAGGAATGTAATATCGACGTAGCAAACATTCTGACAGACCCAATCCCATTGTACCACATCTTTCTGTCAATTAAACCACTTTTCAAATTCAATACCTTTTATTTGCCCACATTTAAAAAGTACACTATGAAGTTCTTGATGTTTAATTCTGGAGGAAGATTTAGCGTCCTGACAGTTCCATGTTCACTATTTGTGATACTTACATCAGTATTATTGATAGAGTAATCATGATCATGAATTCTTTTTTGCCTTGGATTTTCGGTAACATTCTAACACAACAGAATTATACAAGTTATCAAAAACGCAGTATTTCTCACCACCCGTTCGAATAAACTCACCATTATCACCAGAAATAACGAAATTATCATGCAGCCTATTATAAATTTAAAACGCTGTAGATTTCAAATGCCTTGTTTCCTGTAGAAGGCGAACTTCTGTGTATTTATGGCGATTCATTTGATTCAGAGTTCTCCGGTATCTCGTCTAGCTTGAATTTCTTTTCATCTGAAAGAAGGGATTGTCCAGTGGATTATGTGGGAATGTTCTCGTTGTTACCCGCTGCATTACAGGAGAGGGTCATTCTCTGGCCCTCTAATCTTATCCGCTATTGCAGAATATTTCATAGAATGAACACTCGATTTAGGCAGTTTTCTCAAAAATAGTCTGGCTTATTGCACACGTGACATGTGAATGTTTACGTAATCCTTGTAACCGCCTACAAGAATGTAACATCGCAGGTAGCAAACAATAGCACAGAACTTATCCCGTAGTAGCACAATCTTGTATCTATTAGACCACTTTTCGAATTCAATACCTTTTATCTGTCCACATTTAGAAGGTACCCGTATGAAGTTCTTGCTGATTAATAATGGAGGAAGATTTAGCGTCCTCACAGATCTAAGTTCACTGTTTGCGTTACATGGTTCAACAGTAATGACAGAGGCATGGAATTCACTTTTACCCTGGATTTTCGGTAACATTCGAAACAACAAAATTATACAATTTAGCAAAAACGCAGTATTTCTCACTACCCGTTTGAATAAACTCAGCATTATCACCAGAAATACCGAAATAATCATACAGCCTACCATATATTTTCAACATTGCACATGCCTTGTTTATTGTCAAATGTGAATCTCAATGTATTTATTCTGATCGAATACATAAGATGATTCACGGGTTATAAGCGGAACCTCTGTTTCACCAACGACACGAAAAAGGGGATGAACAATTAGGATTAACTACTCTCAAGTTCAGTGGCTTCACAAGGAACATGATATGTATATCTACATCTACATCTGCATACGTACCACGGAAGCCACAGTACGCGTTGTATGGTAGAGGGTGTCATGTACCACAACCTGTCGTTTCGTTTCCTGTTCCACTCGCAGACAGAGCGAGGGAAAACGAATGTCTATGTGCGTCCGTATGAACTCTAATTTCTCGTATCTTATCTTCGTGGTCCTGAGCTAAATATGTGTTGACAGCAGTAGGATCGTTCTGCAGTCAGCTTCAAATACCGGTTATCTAAAATGTCTCAGTAGTGTTCTTCGGAATGAATGTCTTTTTCCCTCCAGGGATTACCACTTGAGCTCACAAAGCATACCCGCAACTCTTTCATGCTGATCGAACCTAGCAGTAACGAATTTAGCAGGTCGCCTCTGAATTGGTTCGATGCGTGCTTTCATTCCGACGCGATGCAGGTCCCAGACCCTTGAGCAGTACTGAAGAATACGTCGCACTCGAGTCCTGTATTCGGTCTCCTTTACAGATGAACCACACTTCCCTAAAGTTCTCCCAATTAACCGATGTCGACCATTCGTCTTCCCTACTACAATCCTCACACGCTCGTTCCATTTCATATCGGTTTGGAACGTTACGCCCAGATACTTAAACGACGCGACTGTGTCAAGCAGGACACTATTAATGATGTACCCGAAGATTACGGGTTTGTTTTTCCTACTTATCTGCTTTAACTTACATTCCCCTACATTGTGAGCCAGCTGACATATATGAGACCAACTAGAAATTTTGACTGGGTCATCTTGTATTATCTTTGACACCTGACTGTGCACCACAGCATTATCAGCGCACGACCGCAGAGTGTTACCCACCCTGTCTGCCAGATCATTTTTGTGTACAGAAGATAGCACCGCTCAATATCAAACTTCCCTGGGGCACTCCTGATGTTACAATAACACTTGCTTACATGACCTGTCTGCTACACCACGAAGCGCTGCACACCAGACGGAGCATCGCAGGCTGAGCACTCGCCTGTGATTACTTTATAACATCATTTCTTCGTAATCACGCAGTTGTCTTCAGTACTTCTCCAGATATGTTTTGGAAGTTTAGTTTGTCAATTTACTGAATTTGGAGCAAGTTTTGTAAACATGTTAATCATTCGTTCTGTATAAGCACAGGAGAGCTTCAGGAAACAAGTTTTCATATGTTGTGATGCAATATTGCGTGTTTTATGTATACTACCAACCCAGAGAAGCTGAAACCTGGTACTTAGGGAAAGGCAGGTTTCAATGTGGACGAGGCTGTAATCAATTACCTTTGGTTGCTCAGTTTTCTTTTTTAAATCACGTACACTTTATTTGGAAACAATTGCAAATAAAGTTGACAATAAGGAACAATTATCAAATTTTGCTATTAAGACACACTGTCTAATTTAAGAAATTCTTAAGCAAGTTGTACTCGTGGATGAAAGCCTTATTGACCGGAAATTCAAATTCTTTGTCGACTGAAGGCCCCAATAGCAATAACTAAAAAAACACTTTGACGGCTGAAGGCCTAGGTAGCAAATTCTTAAGAACCGGTTAAACTTCTCCGAGAGATACTTAAATATTTTTTTAAAAAAAGACAGTCATCAAAATTTCACTATTAAGAGACAATATCTAATATAATTCACGGCTGAAGGCCTTATTGGCAAGAAATTCAAATTATTTGTTGGCTGAAGGCCCCAAGAGTAATAACTCAAGAGACAGTTTCATAGCTGTTGGCGTGGATGGCAAATTCTTAAGAACCAGTTAAATTTCTCCAAGAGAAACTAAAATACTTTTCAAATGACAATCATCCAAATTTCATTATTAGGAGAAAATATATAATTAAAAATTCTAAAGACCAATTGCATTCATAGCTGAAGGCCTTACTGACAAGACATTCAAATTATTTGCCAGCTGAAGCCCCAATAGTAATGGCTCAAAAAGACAATTTCATGGCTGAAGGCCTGGATAGCAAATTCTTAAGAAGAAGTTAAATTTCTACAGGAGATAGTAAAATATTTTTAAAACAGACAATCATCATAATTTCATTATTAAGAGACAATATCAAATTAAAAATTCTTAAGACCAATAGCATTCATGGCTGAAGGCCTTACTGACAAGAAATTCAAATTATTTGTCAGCTGAAGTCCCCAACAGTAATAACTCAAAAAACAATTTGATGGCTGAAGAACTGGATAGCAAAATTTTGAGAAGCTATCAAACTCCTTCGAGAGATAGTCAAAGAACAAGAACATTTCAATGTCAGGATATTTTGTCTAATTAAAATTTCTTAAGAAAAGTTGCACTCACGGCACAAGGCCTTATTAACAAGAAATTCAAACTTGTTGTCGGGTGAAGGCCCAAGCAGTTATAATTCAAAATTAAATTTTAAAAAAATCATCACAATCTGACCAAATCAAGAGAGAAGTGGGCCTCAGACAGCGCTCTAAGAATCGACCTGGGAGAGTCACTCAACTTCGTAAACGATGAGACAGGTAGTCAAGCGTTTTATTCATTTAACGGGATGGCATCTCAAGCTAGTGACAGTTTAAACGAAGGCCACCAGTCTTGCCAAATGTACCTAGCTTCTGATAACCAATGCAACAAGGCAATGACCCAGACAAGGCTCAACTGGCGGACAGCACTGCGTCTTCAGTATCCAGTGTTTTGAACATGCAGAAGCAGAAGGAACCACAACGACCAAAAGAAACAAAATATCTGAAGCACAATCAAGGAGGCTGTCGAATTACATGACCTACGGGACAGCAGCGGCAAGGCGAGGAAAGATACACTGCCGCGAAAATACGCTAACCTCCAGAGCAGATAACTGAGGCGTTAGAGGCCACAAGGCAGAAAAATAACGCTGGTTGAACTTCACCAATAATAACACAAGGGCCGGCCGGGGTGGCCGAGCGGTTCTAGGCGCTTCAGTTCGGAACCACGAGGCTGCTACGTCTCAGGTTAGAATCCTGCCTCAGGCAGGAATGTGTGTGATGTCCTTAGGTTAGTTAAGTTTAAGTAGTTCTAAGTCTACGGGACTGATGACCTCAGGTGTTAAGTCCCATAGTGCTTTGAACCATTTGAATAACACAAGGAATTCAATGATTAATAATAAGATGTGGAGGATGGTTAATTAATTTCACCGGCTGCAAACACTCACTCGTTGCTCTTCGTCTCAGCGACCCTGCGAGCAGCAACGCTTCAACAAATCATATGATTTCAAAATAGTGGAGGTTTCACAACTGGGTTAATGTTCACTCAACTGAAACGTCCAGGGTCCAGTGGACAATGAGGTTGTGGCCCTCGCAGCTACAGTTTCTCGCTCCGGCAGTGTCTGTGTGCCGCCAAGAAAAACAAATAAGTTATGAATTGTGGGAATATAGTCGATTTCAAGACTTATCGTCTGCATTCAGTCGTTTGGTTCGTGACTTCCTTATATGGTCGCACAACTACCGTTGTCGCGATTGCACAGATACCGCTTCGCCGTGCCGTTCCCCCCCCACCCCCCCCAACCCCCCCTCCCCCCCACCTTCGGCATTGGAGCTGATCTCAAACGTTTGTGTATATATTGCCCCGCCTAGTTAAGAACCATTCCCTGCCGTGTGGTTCGGGCATAAAACATCTCTGAATCACGTTGGGAATCTCGTCGTGTGAACTAGCAGTTGAAAATTGATCGCGTTTTTTCCAGAGATTTTTCATAGACTTTCAACCACGAAGGATTCAAAAACAGTTTTTTTTATCACTCTGGAGTAAGATATCAATTGAGTTCCAGTCTATTTTTAATAATTTAATTCCCTCAGTAATTTGATTTACTTACTTTAGCAGTCTGTGTGCACACATTGAATCCTATTACATCTGTTTGTAAAAAGGTTTATCAGCTTCCTTCAATAACCCTTGAAGGTTCACAGATATTACTGTCTATGTACTAGCTGATTATGGAATTTAGTAAACACAGGGAATGTCTCGTATATTTATGTTTTATTGGCACAATTAAGTTCTTAAATTAATGAGAGATGGTACCAGGGGATCAATGAAAGGAGAGTTGATCCTTTTCACTTCTCGCTTGTTAGCGGAATAACCTTGACAACGAGTGGCAATGAAACTAGTGTTAAGGTCCAAACTGTTTTCGGTCCCAATACTCTTTAATAATTCGCATACAGTGAATAAAGTCCTAATTCAACATAAAAGTTCCCTTGTTGTCAATAAATCTCTTCACAATCGGCGTAGCGTTTCGTTTAACATGTACAATTACGATTCACTTGAATATCAATGTTTGTACACACAATCACCTCTAATTGACTCCGTCTCTGAATTTATCCCTAAATAACATATTCTCCACCACTCCAATGTCTAACCCAGTTCTAAGAACGCAATTTAATTAGGATTCTAATCCCAAAATTCCGACAACCACCGAGGAACTGCGAACACACTCGCGACAGCTGAAAACAAAAACTGAAGAGAGCTAACAATGTTGCGCATTGGTTTATGTATGACATTCAAAGCAAAACGCAGCTCTGTTATGTCTTCCTTGGATTCCCTTTGTACTACTTCGCGTTACGCTATTTAGAATATATACTGCTACTGTTTTTTGGCTCGTAGGTAATTTCGTATTACAGAACTGAAACTAATACTCGTATCTGTATAACCACACTCTAAAGGGCGGTTACACTTACTACAAATAAGTCAATCAATTAAGCTAAACTAGGTTAAATGACAAATTAATTTAAGTTAACAAAAGAGTTGTGACTATTTAAATAGAACTCTTCTTCTACCAAACGGTGTCGGTGAAGCAAAAATTAAATGTGTTTTTGCATGAACAACAAAACTGCAGCAATTTCCTGAAGCTCATTGATGTTAATTTAGAAATTATTAATGTGTAATTACTTCCTTTGGTACAGCAAGTGCGGTGTTGCGATGATGTACTGAATGCCAGGGTAAAAGCAAAAAATAAAAGTGAAACATTACGCTACAGCTCCAGCAGACTGTTAAGACATTTCGTCACACATGAAGATGAAATATCGCATTTAAGCTCCACTGAAGGACGAAGTTGGGACTGTGTGTTTCCTCCTTTTCGCTCCGCTTTTCATCTGTTTTCTCCTTCTTTACAAAACATTACCTTATACTGGTTCAAATGGCTCTAAGCACTATGGGACTTAACTTATGAGGTCATCAGTCCCCTAGAACTTAGAACTATTTAAACATAACTAACCTAAGAAGATCACACACATCCATGCCCGAGGCAGGATTCGAACCTGCGACCGTAGCGCTAGCGCGGCTCCAGACTGTAGCGCCTAGAACCACTCGGCCACTCCGGCCGGCATCCCCTTGTACTTTCCATCTTCTCTCGGACATTGCCTTCTGTGGTGCTAACTTCATCCAGCATGTAATTAATGATCTTTGAGTTATATTTTTAATTGTATTATTCTCAGCTTCAAGACGAGACGACTTCTATTTTCAGGCAACGAAAACAGTTTTGAAGCAAACACTGTCACAAGTGTTGGCTGTATAACATTCTTAAGTCGACATCTACCTGCGTTCATAGACATTTTAGAAACACATATTTTCTAGAATGGGATTCAATATGATGTGTTCTTTTGTTGTGTGCTCTTGAGATCACTCACAGGTAACGTAGATTCTCTTGTCTAGCATGCCTTGCAGAAGTTCCTCAGACAGTGTATAAATCTATATTTAAGTTGCTTGCGATCTACAGTTACTTTCTTTTGTGTTTGGTATGATACCTTTTCCTGTAAGACACCACTATTAACGGTTACGTCTCCCTCGGCATTTATTTTGTGTTATCATTGTATTTCTTCAGAATTTCTCAACTTATTTTACTGCATAGAAATTGATGACTGAAGCAAAGCCGCACTAAAGGTTAGTTTTCGTTTTCTCAGATTCCAGTAAACACACTGTCACGTTAGTATCAGATTGCAGGTCCACAACACGTTATGAAAGCGCCTAAAACGACAGTCAATGTTTTCACTTTCTCCACAAGTGGATACGTAGTTCATGATTAGTGTCGAAATACGTCGTTGAAACTCCTGAAGGTCGTTATGGCCACCAGGGGAGCAAAAGGAGTGATGCACATCATCTATATGCCATGTCCACCAGCTCCTTTTGTCCTCCTGGGAGCTCTGCTTTTAGTCGATACACATGGTTCCTTTGTCGTGATGCATAGAAAAAACCCTGATTAATGTTTCCTAAATGAAAGGTTTCTGGCGAAAACATTATGTGAGTTGATAACTCAAACGTATAATGAAATACGGTACACAATTTCGATTCACCTGTCTCCTTTCGAATTTTATGTAACTTCAGCATCCCGCCCACTCACCTAAGTTGTGAGGCCATCTTAATCGCACATGTGAAAGATAAATGGAACTATTAATATTCTCTGTGTTATTTGCAAGGGTAAGGGCTCAGTGTATTCTATGTATAGTTACTTAAACACCTACAGCCTATGTTCACTAATGAAAGATTTTCAAGCATGATATATCATTTGAGTCGAAAGTAACGCACTACGTCTCATTTGGACACACCGCTGTATATTTAATTGAATCGTAAACAAGTCATTCACTAGTTGGTAATTCACTTTGTTCTTGTCCTCAGTGTTTGTGATCACGTATGTTTCCCACACAATTTGACTTGGCATATTTGGGTGACAGCGTGGAAACTTCAAAATTCTTAGGGATCCATATTGATGAAAATTTAAAATGGAAAAAAAAAAACATTCTGTAGCTCCTAAAACAACTTAGGCCTAGTTCAGCCACACGTGCACTTAGAATCATTGCAAATCTTGGGGAGAGACAAATCAGTAAGTTGACATACTTTGCATATTTCCATTTAATAATGTCATTTGGAGTAATATCCTAGGGTAACTCATCTTTAAGAAAGAAGGTCTTCATTGCACAAAACCGTGGTGTTAGAATACTATGTGGTGACCATCCACAATCATCTTGTAGACATTCTGACTACTGCTCCAGAGTATATTTATTTCCTCATGAAGTTCGTCGTAAATAATACACTGCAGTTCAAAAGCAACAATGAGATACATAATTATAGTACTAGAAGAAAAAATGATATTCATTACTACACATTAAAGTTGTCCTTAGCACAAAAAGGAGTGCACAATGCGGCAACACAATATTTTTGACCACTTATGCAGTGGTATAAAATGACTGCAAAGAAAAATTTCATAACAGACTGGGAAAGTTTCGCATTGACAATTCCTTCTATTCCGTAGAAGTATTTCTATTGCTGTAACGTGTAAAAGGTGGTGGGCACATCTGTATATCTTCTTTTCTTTTTGCAAAAAGAAAAAATTCGTTTCGGAATATAAAGGTATATACAAGTCAATTTGCGATGTGAATGTAAAATGGGTCGTTCCACATCATTACGATCTATAGCGCAAAATGATCCATGCCACGTGTAACTAACAAACTAACTATTTACCGCACTTGAAGCTTAACATAGCATTATGGTTAAGGTATCTTTCAATTTCTTGAACGTTTTCTGATCTTTTGATCATGTCACTGGTTTCACATTGTGGATCATGCCAACTGCCGACGAAAGCAGAGAAATGCCGCAGTTTCTGTTCCATATTTGCTGAACAGTAAGGAATTTAAAGTGATATAAATACTCATCAATGATATTTTCCACTCATAATAAGAGAGAAGACAATATGTCTTCAACAGACCTCAAGTTCCTGCGAGTTTCATTATATGTATGTGAGGCACCGTTCAAAAAGTTTCCTTGTCTATAAAGTTTCACAGATTTGTTCACTGTGAAGCATTACTTCATTAATAGCCTTAGAATAAGTAGATTTTACCGTCAGTGATACACTTTTAAATAGATATGCTATCGGATAGTCTAATTACTGGAATTTGGCCTGCTACGAAGTTTTCATGTCTGTTATCGAATCGTGCATTGTTGTTAAACCGGCTTAACATATTGTGTAAAGGGAACAACCACAAATCTGTTTCTTTACTCCTGCGTCTACTGCTATTGTTAGCAGGTACGTGGTGATAATTGCAACAACAATTAATTTCATAGCTATAAAATATCATGAAGTGTTCGCTGTAGAGTCTGAAAGAAACCATGTCAGTCATATTTCACTGAAGATGATCTTATCCATTATCGACGCCGTTACAGAAACTGAATTTTCAAAAACCTTTACAATTTGCCTCATCTTATTAATTAATGTCGAACTTTATGTTTCCAGACCAAAGATAAAATATCCAGTCCGATACTACATACCGTTATAGAAAGTGATAAGTTAACAGGCAAATCGAATCGACAACTTACTCTCGCACAGCCTCATGTATACAGAAAATGCTCAATGGCTAACTTAAAACGCTCAAAAATTCGTATAATCGAAAATAAGTTTTGCTTTCGCAGAAGTCGGCCGGTAATAGATTGCAGCACTAGCTAAACAGTTACAATTACTCCAAATTGTAATTTCATATTGACATTTCTTATATCTCCAGGTACTATAATGCATACTAATAATAACATTACGATTGCCAAAAATCAGAAGTTTTTATTAATCGAACACATCAAAGCATATCGAACTCCAAACCGAAAAAAAATGCTTCATCCACTAACAAAAATTATGATTCTTGAACAAAATTCACAGGATGTAAACGATTATCTTTTTTTTTTTGTTTACACAAGAGAATCGGATTTAGTGCTCCAGTTCACGAGCAGCATGTGGATGGACGTACGTGAACACATCATGTACAGTCCACGCACATCAACACCCTCACCCGCTCTGGTGTACTTTTATATTGGTAAATATAAAAATTTCTTCAAGATATTAGTTACTAACTTAACGTCAACTGTTGTTAATAGTAGGAAACAGTAATGGTGGCGAACGACCGTGAATTAAAATGGTATTACGTAAGAATTTAAACATGCGTTAGTTCACAAGTTCCGGGCTGAGTTTTTAAACAATAAGGCGCTGATTAACTACATAATTAGGAAAATTTTCTACCGTCAAATTCTTTCTAACTCTGAATGAGCTACAGATGGTACAGTGGTTGATTCAATGTCATGGTTAGAGAAACAAACTAAAATTCTTCTCTCTACTGGAATTTGTCGAAGAACACACACAACCACCAGTTTCAAACTGCAGATCAGTAACTAATCCGATACAATACGGTGCCACAAAAGGATGAAGAGATAGATCATGGTTAGTCTTTACGTAGCTCAAAAGTTCGAAGAATCTGTTTAAAATCGTCATGGCAGCCAGTAGCATAAAAGAAGCTGTAAATGTCGTCTATACCCCATGTTAAGCAGCTAATTTCCTCCTGCTGGGAACGATGTTTTTAATGGGAAACATAGATCCTTCCCCATGATGTGTGGAAACAGCCGTCATTATTGTTTACGGAATGAGATGTTCGTGGTAAAAGGTTCCGTGAATGAATAACTCACAAGTGTAACCACATGCAGACTATATTTTTAAATTTATCTTGCGAAACTCTCGTTGTACATATCACCACATTAACTGTAGAGTTTCATCAACATCAGATAAATTTTGAGGGCATCTAAATATCGCAGGTAAGCGATACAGCTAATATATCTGAGTTACTTTCAAGGGGTTAGGGAGTTTGCATTCAGAGTAACAGTTATTCAAATATCGAGACCCTGTCTTCGCCAGTGAAAGTGATACGAACGAGGTACGTACAGTTGTTACTTTAAGTAACGCACCACGTCCGTATTTTGGCTGCACAGGTGCATATTTCACTGAAGTCTTAATAACTCGTCAACTAGGTGGTAATTCACAAATCTTTACCATTACGATTTGTCAGAATGTATGCCTTGTGCACTATTTAACTTGGGTTATTTCGGAATTACTTATGGAGAGTTTAACACGTTGCATTAAGGTTAAGGGGGTAAAGTCAGCTCTAAACGCCAGCAAACAAACACGTCTTAATTGAACAGTATTACACTTCAGGCAGTATTACGAGTCATCAGTGACATCTTCCACTCGTCATATGAGATAATGCTCAATTTCCTTAATAAACTACAAGTGCATGTCGCAGAGAAATTCATTCTATACATGTGGGGAGCAATTGAAAAGATTTCCTGTCTTTAAAACTTCATCAGTTTCTCCTTTGTGAGCAATTAATTCATTACTGCACTTTCAGTAAGTAGATCCAATCTCAGTGACAAACTTTTTATCAGTTTTGACATCGGATACTCTGACTACAAATATAAATACATAATACTACGATACAGTAAACATTTCGTGGATGAAATTCGAGCAGTTACTGTTTTTGTGCTTCAGCTATCGAATTGTGCACAACAGTTAAATTTGCTTCGCACCATTTATGAATGCAACAATCACACATCTGTTATCTTACTCCCGGCTTCATTCTAGAGGTTACGGTAAACAGTCACTGGTGTATAGTGATAATTCAAACTAAAGTTACTCACGTTGCTGTCAGTAGAAACAGAAGTAAATTTACAGATCATCCAGGGTTCGCTGTTAGTCTTGAAAAATACTGACTATGCTCCCTAAACCATGGCAGTCATGGTTTGATAGAAATTATCTTATCTCTTGTTGATGCCATTAAGAAATCCCAAGTTTTAGAAACTATTACACATTATCCTGAACCTATTAATTAGGGCTGTACTTACGTCCATAGACCAGAAATAAAATGCGAGTGGAGGCTTTCTCAGCAAATTTCATGGATGAAATCCTCTCGGTTATCATTAAAGTTGTTACGTCTTGTGCTCTCAGCATATCGACGAGTTTCCTACCCGTCAGCTTCAGTCGGAGATGACGAGTCGGAATCTCTTTGAAACGTTGCAACAACACGACGCCACGAGTCGGCTGATAACGCGAAATGATTTCATCAACAGAAATAAAATGTTTAAATTGAAAACGGGTACTGGTAGTGGAGGTGATACACCAATGGAGAAATACATAGTATCTAGGAGAAACACAAATACCCTGTCCCATACTTAAACCCCTCAAATCATTTTTCTATTCGGAAATAAGCCGCGCATTTGCATAAGTCAGTCGGTTACGGATTCATCACTACTCGGCTGCAGATCCATTTAAGAAACTGAAATTACTTCAGATTGCAATTTCGTATTGACATGTGAGAAAGTCACTAGTCATTATAAGTTTCCGGATGGAGACTATAAATCCTCATTTTTTTGTTGCAATTTTACACATTTTAATAATGAAAAATACACAAAATTAAATCAAATATCAACTAGAAAAGAGCTACACCTTATCAACTAACGGCAGATTAAACACCGTTCACAGGTCACCTTCATTTTACTATGAATATAGTAATTAGAGCTAATACAGAGGCTAACCGAGAATAATTCTACCCACGTGCCAACCGTGAATGGAACAGGGGTGGAGCTCTGTTAGTGGCACCAAAAGTGCCCTTCGCCACACACCGTCAGGGGACTTGCGGATTAGTGATGCAGATGTAGGTGTAATTTTTACGGCTGGGAGCCCAACTTGATGCTGGGCAGTAGCTGGATAGACGAACGGTAACCGACCACATATTCTACAGTCCGTGTACATGAGACATTCCCATCCGCTGCGCTCCACTTTTAAATTCGAAACATAAACGCATCTTCATGATAATTATTTCTAACATACGTCAATCTATAATAATAATGGGAGACATCTAGGACGACGAAAACCTGCACAGGAACTTAAACACACGTTATATAAGAAGTCCTAGGGTGTTTCCTCAAATATTAGGTGTTTGGTTAATAATGTACTTAGGAAAACACTGTTCCCATACCTGAATTACTTACATGTATTAGAGGTGCTAGATCAGTTACACGGTTCCCGAAGCAAGTAAAAGCTGCTCCTCTAGTGATAGTTGTTGGAAAGAGAAATTATAAAAGTGCTGAATGTTCGACAAGTCAGAAAAATATTTAGCCTGATTAGGTATTTATCTCATTGTGTTATCCTTAAGTGCCTCAGTCACAAGTTTCTCATTGACAGCTTTTGAATATAGTGGTTCTGGATATAAAAACAATTTAATAAATTGCACAAGTTCCCTAAAACAAAGCGAGATGCGGATGATAGAAATATGGTGTTCCTTCATTTTGTGTGCGGCGTATTCTAGGTTGAAAGTGTACCGTACCTATTTCTCCACCTGCCACAAGATGCAATATCGATTATGTTCATTGCAGGTTGGGGCAGGTGAAGAAATCGGCCGTGGCAGAGCACGCACTGAATGAGACCGACCACATAATAAAATTCGCCGACACGGATTTCTGGCTGTAGAGAAGCACTATCACACGCGCTTCTTCAGAGAAGCTGTAGAAATACAAAAACACGCGAACAGCTTCAACAAGAAAGAGGAAAGCCTTAAGGTAAACGGATCCTGGCTTCCCGTACTGCAGTCAACGACCGTCTCAGGTGCAAGAGGAGAAGCGCACCGGAAATGACCGCGGAGAAGCCCTCGCTCGTTGGCGCGCCAGGTATATATTGTCTGCTGCCGCGAGCAAAAAAAAAAAAAAAAAAGAGCTCTGCTCCAGTTCACCACCGGCAATGGAGGGTGAAGCTTTGACAATGTCAGCCACTCGTGCTGGCGAAACGTCAGTAAAATCATTAGATGAACGTCGGCCGAAGAACCCGAGACAGAAGTCAATAGGCAGTTTGTCATCCTGGAGACTGCCACCATGATACTGTCGAATGAGAGTAACACATGAACGGGCAGGATGTTTGTGATGTACCGTTGTGTTGTCGGAGTTCCCTCAATCACTGCCAGCCGTGACGAAAATATAAAAGAAAAATTACTGTGTCATTGTAAAAGTTTCAACTGCGGTCAGCGTAAAGCTTGATTTGAACACCACAGTCCTCCACTATGTATAGTTTGTTGGAGATGGGGTTCCATTTCCATTGTCCAGTTCCATTTATGGTAGTATCTACAGTTTAATGACGACTCCAGTGTTAAGTCAGTGCTTTCCACATCCACAAATTATTGCCAGAAATAAAATAATTAAACGAGGCCGGGAAAAATTAAACAACCGGTCGGAGAATGAACTACGGAACTTCAGATTTGCAGTCAGCCTGCTTCTTTTCTTTATTATTTTTTTTTTTATTTGGGCCTCCATCCGCCCCTTTAGCCCATCCTTCCGCTCACCACATTCATGCCTCCAACGGCGAACGTCATCAGGACTGGTTTTATGCCTTCTAAGACTTTCTCCCTTGAGAACAGAGAAGTTCTTCGCTGTTTTTTTTTTTTCTTATTTGGCCTCCAGTTTACGTTATATCCTTCATTTCACTCTCCGAAGGGGCCTTATTAGGAGCCGGCATCACACGCCGTGATCTTCTTCTTCTGTTTCTAATGAGAACTCATAATATCCTCACGGCAACACGAGCTTGTCCTTCTATACTTTTTTGAAGGAATAAGATTCTAATAGAATTTCATTTTCGCATGTTTTAAGTCTCTCGTGTAACTGAGGCCTTCCCAGCTATTTCATATCTTAGGAGGACGGACGGATGTTTTTTCTTAGTTTTTCCTCTTGAGTACTGTATTATGTCCTACAATTTAATATACTCTGTATTATTGAATTTATTCATTCAAATAATTATTGCTGTTTTGTATACTAAATTCTCAATCCTTTAACTTAATGTGCCGACAAAATAACATTTCAGTTTTCTCACTCTTTATCGACTGTTAACATTTCTGTCGACAAAGCGACTAACATCCCAACAAGACTGTGACAGTACTCGATTGGTCCTTAAACACTCTCATTTCGAAGAAACATTAATTAATCACCTGTGCGTATCTGTTATTGTTTAAGTGTTTTGTAGATATTACCACGTCCTGATGGGGTTGGATCGTTTTATATCAGTGCTGGGAAACCAGAGAGTGGGGAGGGAGTTTTTGCCAGTAGATAATGCGGTCATCAAGAGTGCTTGTTACGAATGAGTTTAGATTGCGTTCCCCTACGTGCAAGACGTACGGAAGATGTCTACAGCAACCTGGTAGTACAATGGATAAATATAAATGGTAGTTTGTTAGATCTTGTACTTCAACGGTACATTTCAAGACATTATTTTTAGAGGTTTACGTCGATTTACAATAAGACGATTAATGAATTATGTCCCTAAGATAAGTCAATCTATTCCCCTATAATTATTTAAAATTCACTTTTCAAGGCATCCCAGACATGCACAATAATGTTCATGTCTGGGGAGTTTGGTGGCAGCGTAAGCGTTTAAACTCAGGAGAATTTTTCTGGAGCCACTTTGTAGCAATTCTGGACGTGTGGGGTGCCGCATTGTCCTGCTGGAACTGCCCATGTCCGTCGGAATGCATAATGAACATGAATGGATGCAGGGGATCACACAGGATGCTTACGTATGTGTCACGTGTCAGGGTCGTATCTAGACGTATCAGGGGCTCCATATCATTCCAACTGCACACGCCCCACCCCATTACAGAGCATCCACCAGCTTGAACAGTCCCCGCTGACATGCAGGGTCCATGGATTCATGAGGTTGTCTCCATACCCGTACATGTCCATCCGCTCGATAAAATTTAAAACGAGACTCATCCGACCAGGCAACATGTTTCTATTCATCAAGAGTCCAAAGTCAATGTTGACGGGCCCAGATGAAGCGTAGATCTTTGTGTGGTGCTGTCATCAAAGGTACACGAGTGGCCCTTCGACAACGAAAGCCCATATCGATGGTGTTTCACTTGTCAGCACTTGCTGATGGCCCAGAATTGAAACATGCAGCAATCTGTGGAAGGGTTGCACATCTATCACGTTGAAAGATTCTCTTCAGTCGTCGTTCGTCTCGTTCTTGGAGGATGTTTTTCCGCCCGCAGCGATGTCGGAGATTTGTTTTACCGGATTTCTGATATTCACGGTACACTCCTGAAAAGGTCATACGGGAAAATACCCATTTCATCATGCCGGCCGGTGTGGCCGAGCGGTTCTAGGGGCTTCAGTCTGGAACCGCGTGACCGATACGGTCGCAGGTTCGAATCCTGCCTCGGGTATAGATGTGTGTGATGTCCTTAGGTTACTTAGGTTTAGGTAGTCCTAAGTTCTATGGGGACTGATGACCTCAACAGTTAAGTCCCATAGTGCTCAGAGCCATTTGAACCATTTTGAACCATTTTATCACTACCTCCGAGATGCTGGGACCCATCGCTCATGCGCCGACTGTAACACCACGTTCAAACTCACTTATATCTTAATAAAATGCCGTTGTAGCAGCAGTAACCGACCTAACAACTGCGTCAGACACTTGTTGTCTCATATAGGCGTTGCCAGCCGCAGCGCCATATTCTGCCTGTTTACATATCTCTTCTATTTGAATGTACATACCTATACCAGTTTCTTTGTCGCTTCAGTGTATATATAGAGAGAGAGACACTTTCACTTTGTTAATAACATCATTAGCATATACGAAGGTTGGAAGTTAAATAGTGGCAACTATTTATTCACAACCGATATAAAAAGAGTTGCATGTTTACACCTGTTACTGTCCTTCAAAGTAGTCACTTGCGTTTTGTTGAACCCGTTGACAGCGATGGGGAAGGCGTAGTACACCGTTAGCAGAGCTCGTTCTGCTGATGATGAGAATAGAGCGGTCTATTGTCTATCGAATCTCAGGAACAGTTCTGAAGACAATGCCACGAAGTGGTTCCTTTATCTTCCGAATCAAATCAAAGCCACAAGGACTTAAGTCGTATTGCTGTTCGTGCTTGGAGCATCTTCTGCGACCAGCTTTGCGAAAGAAGCGGCGACACTTTCTGCGCAACCTACCCATCATTTTGCACGACAATGCGCGGGCTGCTCTGTTCGGTCGATGTGACTGAGAAGTACTATACCATCTACCATACTCCCCGGACTTAAATTCATTGTGACTTTTATTTGATTCTGAAGATGAAGGAACCACTTCATGGCATTCGCTTCAGAATTATTCCAAAAATTCGACAGGCAGTAGACCGCTCCATTCGCACCATCAATAGAACAGGCTTTGCTAACAGTATACTACGCGTTCCCCATCGCTGGCAACGGGTTCTACACAACGCTCGTGACTATTTTGAAGGACAGTAACAGGTGCAAACATGTAACTCTTTTGTATCGGTTGTGAATAAATAGCTGCCACTATTTAAGTTCCACCCCTCGTATGTTCCTAAAAATGACTTACGTAATTCTACCCCGTACCTGGTATCGATACAAAATTGTCATAATTTATCCCAACACCTATCATTTACTTTATGTTTTTGTATCTTTTATTGCGTTCCCTTCCCTCAGTGGTAGCACGCTTAGTCATTCCTTTATTCCTATCTACCTTATCGTTTTGGCTTTCCTTTCAGTTTGATACAAAACACTTCCCAAATAACTATGAGTATTTGTGCTTATACAGACGCTCTCAGTCGCTTCATATGTATTGCTCATAGTATTCGTCACATTCCATCAAAATTATCGAATTTAATACATACCTGATTATGCAGATATGTGTGCAGACGTAAACGTATTACATGCCTGTTATCTGCTACCAACAATAAAACCTTCTACTGATATAAGGAAAAGCATAGGCCAAAGCTGCGATTTTGCTCAATATGTCTCTTGGCAGTCTAATTTAACAGCATACTTAATCACTTGATTAACTAAGATTCAGTATTTCATAGTGATTATTAACTGCAGCAAATAGTATGTCACCTGGCCAAATAGCGTCCTATTAACAATATCAGTTTCGCATTACTATTCCTCAACTTACAGGGGCATTATCAAGGATGCTTATTGCCGGACAGTTACAAAGAAGCTACAAACAAATTATTTTACTGGGTCTTTGGCACCAGAAAGATTAATACTTAGTTCCAGTAGACTACGCGGACAAATGCACAGCATAACATGTATCCATAACTCAAAAGTACACCTTTTAAAATGGTGCAAAATGTAACACCGACTCAAATCACTACAGTGGGTTAACGGTTTACTGTCGAGGAAGCGGCACGTTTTGTGGTAAGGTTAGGAGAACGTTGCTATCAATAGGTGGAGCTGAGATGGTACTGGATCTATGTGTGCTTCAACAAGGGTTCTTTGTGGCAAGGAAAGAAGTTTTGTGGTAAGGTTAGGAGAACGTTGCTATCAATAGGTGGAGCTGAGATGGTACTGGATCTATGTGTGCTTCAACAAGGGTTCTTTGTGGCAAGGAAAGCAGTTATGCTATTACTGTTAATGTTATCATTATTATTATTATTATTATTATTACTATTATTATTATTGCAATTATTAAAGATTATCGACAAGTAGAGACTCATTGATCCAGAAGTGACCACAGAGCAGAAGTGACCACAGAGCGTATAAGCTCCATTGTTTTCGATTTTACAATCACCAAATTGTCCCAATTTGTAGAAATTGTACTTAATATTTTCACCGTGTCTATCACGAAGCACTTCTATCATTCTCTTGCTGATCCTCATTTGTGGCTTTCTAATGACAATCCCCACCCATTGCAATCTTTTAGGTTTCTGAAACAAACATAAGTCGAGCGTTGTTTCAAACATAAACTAGTTTAAAGCATAATATATACCATTTCAAGGAAATAGGAATATTTAATTCATTCATATTTAATTATACATTGAATCATTTCAAAAGTAGAGCAACTGAGAGCTTCCAATTTTTTTAAACTCAGTCTTAATACTCATTTAATTCCATTTATTGATACCATCATTCAGTGAAAGAAACACGTTCGTGCTGTTAACATATGCTTCGCTAACCTCAGCTGACTTGGAATCTGCAGACGTGAGACAAGGCTGATGCGATTTCCGTAGAATAATAAACCTGCATCTTCCATTAACCACTTATCTGGTGACAGGATAAACAGATGGATGCTGTCTCGAAAGAAATGTAGGTCGTCCCAGATCAGGAACATACAATCCAAAGCATTCGTTCTCTGAAATACAAAGCCAGCATTCCGAGGGTAGCTTTTAGTTTCATCCTAGAAAAAGTCGTATACAGTTCATTGGTTACCATAAATGACAGATATTAAACTTCAGACATAGTTTGCCGACCGGAGTGGCCGTGCGGTTCTAGGCGCTGCAGTCTGGAGCCTACCAACCGCTACGGTCGCAGGTTCGAATCCTGCCTCGGGCATGGATGTGTGTGATGTCCTTAGGTTAATTAGGTTTAAGTAGTTATAAGTTCTAGGCGACTGATGACCTCAGAAGTTAAGTCACATAGTGCTCAGAGCCTATTGAACTAATTTTGTCAGTGTTTACACAACTATTTACATTAATAGAAACGACAGACATTTTAGGATTAGAATCTACTGTAAATACAAAATGTTTCTCCCCTCTATGCACATGCCATGGAATGGCAGTTGAATCGAATCCTTTCAATGAAAAATTATAAATTTTACTACGCAAGGCTATTAGACGTTTCACTATAGGCTCATGTTCTTCAAAATACAATTCAATAGTCCCACCACCACCAGTAGTTTTTTTCGACATGTAAAGGGATATGATATATATGTAGAGAGAGAGATAGATAGAGAGAGATAGAGAGAGAGAGAGAGAGAGAGAGGGAGAGAGAGAGAGAGAGACTCCCACCCTGTTAATAATAGCTTTAGCATGTATATTTCTAAAACCAGCTTACGTAATTCAACGCTGTACCTGGTATCGATACACTACTGTCATCATTTATCTATAGATACATTGTTTACTTTCCTTTTCTACATCTTTTCTGGCATTCTTTTCTCTCAAAGGTGTCGCACTCATTCGTTTCGTTATTTCTATCTGCCTAATTGTTTTGAGTACCCTTTCGGTTTCTATAAAACACTTCCCAATAAGATACAATTACTGAAGCTTACACAAACACTATCAGTCCATTCATATGTTTTCATCATAATTTTCTTCGCATTCCACCAATATTATAGCATTTCCGTACATTCCCTGTTTTGTAAAGATGCGGTTGTTATACGCTGTCGCCAATAAAGCATTCTGGTAATATAAGGAAAATCACACCCCTAAAGCTGTGCCTGTGGTCAATAAGTCTCTGGACAGTCTAATTTAATCAAGCTTCAGTATTTCATGGTGATTATTAACTGCAGTAAATAATCGGTCACCTGAACAATAGTATCATAATAACAATATCAGTTTAGAATTACTAATCCTTAACTGACAGTATGTTTATGGATAAATTATGAAAAGGAAGTTGGAGATGGCTTATTTTACTGGGTCTTTGGCACCAACTGTACAGCTAGACACTGTAACATGTTTCCAAAGCTCACACAGGTACCTGTTAAAATGGTGCAAAATGTAACTTCGAAATACGTCACTACAGTAGGTTAATCTTTACTGTTGAGGAACCTGCAGTCTGCAGTTGGTGTGGTAGTGTTAGGGTAATGTTTCTATCAATAGGTGGAGCTAAGAAGGTATTGGATGGATGTGTGCTTGAACAGGGGTTCTTTGTGCAAGGAAAGAAGTTATGGTATTTTTGTTATTGTTACTGCTATATTATTATTGTGATTATTACTAAGCTTAACGAGAAGTAGAGTCTCATCGATACAGATATGACCACAGTGCATAAAAGCTCCATTATATTTCTTTTTCCAATCACCAAACTGACCTAGTTTCTACAAATCGCACTTGAAACTGTCAATGTATCTATCATGAAGCACTTCAATGACTTTCTTGATGAACCTCATTTGCGGCCTTCTAATGACAGAATCCATCCACTGCAATAGTTGGGTTTCTGAAACAACCACAACTGGATCGCTGTTACAAACATACATTAGTTTAAGGCATTATATATGCCGTTTGAAGGAAATAGGAAAACTTCATACTTAATTTACATTGAACCATTTCGAAAGTAGAGAAGCTGACGAAATGTTACATATTTTAACGAAATCTTTGAATATACAGTGAAATACAGTTCTCATCACCCACCACTCAACTTATACAAAGCGTCTAACAGTAGCCTTCAATATTTAAATGTATTTAAAGTAATAATAATTACCTGTCACAACAGAACTTCACAGATATTACCACGCAAACACAATTCTATTGTCATATTATGACAGATGACTACATATGTTGACTAGGAATGCCATAGCTTATTAAAATCTTAATTTTCTACTAATTTAGCTTGAACTTGAAGACCCTCCTCAAGCCGCTTATACAGCATGATTTGAAACACATGAACGAGGCTTCGGCATTAGAATATGATTTGCTATCTTATAAACAATGATGGGACTTCAAAAACAAAATGAACAAGACTTCGGCATTAGGACAACTCTGCTCTTTTATTAATATGAACAGGACTTGACATTAGGACAAGGTCTACCATCTTAATAACATAGCCGTAGTCACTTAGTATTGATACGAATTATACATAAGCACTGATGAGATGTTTTATCCCGCCTTCACTTTCAGAGACAAAACAAAAGTGGAGGTACTAAGCTGATCACACCAAACCCCACATCACTCGCAACTCACGATATTCATTCCAAATGTCGCTCCAAAGCATCGATACCGCTTCCAAAACCGTGACTGGTGTGAAACTACCTGGCAGTTTGAAACTGTCTTCTGGACCTCTAATCGAAATAGTCACCTTTGCTTTTCGTATGCAACTGCTTTACCGACTGTTTTACTATTTTATTTATTTATTGCTCCTATTATCAGAATCACTAATCTTAATAATATAGCCCCAGTCAGTTAGTACTGAAATGAACTAGATGTAAACAAGAGTGAGTTTTTCCATCGTGCTTGCACTTCAAGAAACAGAACTTAATTTCAGGTACTAAACTCATTACACCCATTCCCACATTAACACAACTCACTATAATTTTTCAAATGTGTCCCAAAAGCCCCGATATCTCGCCCAAATGTGTCACTGATGTTAAAAGCCCTGGCGGATTAAAACTGCGTACCGGACCGAGACTCCAACTCTGCAGCGTTACCTTTCCAAAGCAAACTTCTGCCGCGTCTTTTATTTTTATTAATTTACTTACTGCTCTCATTATCAGATTGACTTGGTGTGTTGATCAGCTTTCAGACCACCATAGTCAAAATCATCATATAATATGAGTTGCAAATTCATTTCCAGATAATTATTATAAACAATAGACGAGAAAAGATTATGATCAACGTGGAAAATAACTCACAACCTATTCCATCTCTACATTGTTATTATTCTTTTTTATACGTGCGCAAGCAAGAAATGTAACCAAAAAATGGCTTCACGTGATTGGGTATCTGGAACAGTGAGGAATAAAAGACCACACCGGAAGTTAACGTACACGTTGTCGATTAAAGACAATAAAATACATATGTGCAAAAACTGCTCGATGACGAGATTATCGCAGACATTTCCATTTCGTGGTATCCAGATATTGGTGAAAGACACGAGGAGCAAGGTCTTCCGCTCCTTCAACAACACAGTGAACAATGTGAATCAGTAGGCAGCGGATCATAACCGCTATCGTTTTACAAAATAATGATACGCCAGAATTTACAAGCAATTCATCCGAAAGGCCCTCTGGAAACAAAACCTAATTGTCGACGAATCCAGAGCCAATGTTCCAGTCCAAATAAGACCATCCTGTTTAATAAGATGTCAGTATGATAAGATTCGTCCGGCTGAGCTACCTGAGCGCAACTGACACCTGTCATCATAGTATTACCTCCGCCAGTACCTCATCTCCTCCCTTCGAAACTTAACAGAAGATCTGTACAAAACCTGGTAGGCGAGCACTCATGGAAGAATGGATCTTCCGGGTAGTTGAGTTAGATTGGAGAATTTCTATGTAGTTTGGAAAGAGGGATATGAGTTACTACCGGAAGTAAGGCTATGAGGAAGTATATTAGGTCGTGCTCAGGTAAAGTTCCTGACCACGAAAACCGAGGTGCTGAGTTCGAATCTCGGTCCGGCACGCTGTTTTCTTTTGCAAGAGAGTTTCATATGAACACACACACTTCTGCAGAGTGAAATATTCATTCAAAATATTAATCCTACTTCGTAAAGAAAATGGTTGTCACGAGGACTGATGGTAACCGTAGGAGAACGAAGATAAATCTCGAACTGGAATTCGTCTGACGAGTATTAAGCTATTTCCTTTCACACAACTATGACAAAATTTCTAATTTTATAAATAGATTCAATGCATGTCCCCAAACATAGTAATCACACTAATAACTTTACAGCATGAAATCTTACAAATGTCCACAGTCTCCAGTCTGCTGAAGTTTGTAAAGTAGGGATCATAACCAGATATGCCGACCATAATACACTAGTGCAAACACAATTTCACTCTTCTAGCGCTCCAGATGACTAGTTATGTTGACTGGGAATGTACTAATTCAGTATGAATCTGGAGACACAGATAGCCAAACGAAGATCATCTCGGCATTAGGACACTCTCTACTACCCTATCAATACGATAGGAGTTCAAAATCAACAGGACTTTGTCTTAGGACAGGAAATGTTCTGTTGTCTTATTAATACGATAAACCTTCAAAAACCAAATGAGCTGGGCATAGGCTTTCATACACAGTCTACCATTTTATTAAAAAGGTGTAACTACGAAAGCCAAATGAACAGGAGTTTGACAATACGACATTAGGATTGTCTTAATAATATAGCATCACTCTGTTAGAACTAATATAAACTATACATAAACACAGATAAGAGGTTCTATCCTGCCTCCACTTCAAGACACAGAACTGAAGTGGGGTTGCTAAGCTGACACACCCAATCCCACATTACTCACAGCTCACGATAACTGTAAAAATGTGGCTCCACAGCACCAATATCTCGTCCACAACCGTCACTGATGTTAAACTTCCTGACGGGTTTAAACTGTGTATCGGACCTATATTCGAAATCGGCACCTTTGAATTTCGCAAGCAAATACCTTGCCGACCTTTTTATTTATTTAATGCTCTTATTATCAGATTGACTTGATATTCTCATGAGCATGCAGATCACCATTGTCAGTAGGTAGGTCAGTCTATAGAGCACTTGACCAAGAAAGGTAAAAGTTTCAAGTTCGAGTTACAGTCCAGCACACAGTTTTAATTTGCCGCAAACTTTCATATCAGCGAGTACACGGCTGTAGAGTGGAAATTTCATTCTAAAAATTAATGCTATTTTTTATAGGAACTTGGTTGTCAGGATGACTGAATATAAGTCCTGGAGAAGGAAGTTAAATCTCCACGTGTAATTCGCACGTATGTAGTAGTAGAGTCGTCTATCCTATCGATTCGTCACTTGGAATCTAAAATACCCATGTGTATGTACACACAAATTTAAGACAAAATATGTACGGACTGAAGGCAACATTTAAACATTTAGAGTTTAAAACATCTGACGAATATTAAGTTGCTTCCTTTGAGAAAACTATAAACTTATTTCTAATTATAAAGCTCGTTAAAAAGCTTTTTCCCAAACATAGCAGTTACACCGACGACCTTACACCAAGAAAGGTTTTACTTGTCTACGACCTCCAGTATGTTGTTATATGTAATGTTATGATCACAACCAGAGAAGCCCATACTCAAAGATCTCCACAAACCCAATTACACTCTCCTAGCGATCCAAAGGACGAGATATGTTGACTGAAAATGCTTTGTTTTACTATAGCCTAATTCTAGTCTAAAATTAGGTTCCTACCAATTTAGTGCAAATCTGGAGACACGAACAAATAAACTCATAGTACCTCGGCATTAAAACATGGTCTGCTACCTTATAAATAAGACGGGACTTTAGAATTCCAAATGATGAGGACTTTGGCATTAGGACATGGTCGAATGTCTTATGAATATGATAAGATTTCCAAAAACCGATTGAATAGGATATCGGCATTACGACATAGTCTACTATCTTCTCAGTAAGTTGGTCTTACAAGAGCCCAACGAAAAGCAGTTTATCATTACGACATGATCTACCATCTTAATAAAATAGCCCCTGTCAGTTAGTACTGATATGAACTGTATGTAAACACACATGAAATATTCTATACTGCTTGAACTTCAAGAGACAAAACTTAAGTTGAGGTGCTGAACTGATCACACCAATTCCCACATTACCAAAACTCACTATAAGTGTTGAAATGTATCCCCAAAGCCCCGATATCTAGCCCAAAAGCAATACTGATGTACTAAGTCCTGGTGGATTAAAACAGTGTACCAGATCGAGATTGGAATTCGGTACCTTTGCATCTCCAAAGCAATTCCAGTACCCTCTCCTTTATTTTTATTACTTTATTTACTGCTCTTATTATCAGACTGACTTGGAGTGTTCATCAACTTTCAGATCACCATAGTCAAAATCATCATCTAATATAAGCTACTCTACATTGACATTGTTCATTCTATATGTGTGCATAAGTAAGAAAAGTAAACAAAAAATGGCTTCACGTGACTGGGAACCAGAAAAAGTAAGGAATCAGAAACTACAGCTGAAATAAATGTACGCCTTCTCGATTAAAGACAAGAAAATTCATATTTGCAATATTTGCAGTGTGCGGTCTCCAGTTATTGGTGAAATACACGAGGATGTGGGTCCTTCGCTCCTTCAGCACATAGTGATCGAAGTGACCCAGGAGAAAAAAAACGGTACGGAATTGATAATAAATTCATCCGAAAAGGACGTCGATGCCCTTTGGAAACAAAAACCAATTGTCAACGAATCCAGAGGCAATGATCCCGTCCACAGGAGACCATCCTGTGTAGTAAGATGTCAGTGTGATGAGATTCGTCCGGTTCAGCTACATAAGAGCAACTTACGGCCTGTCATCACTGCATTACTTCAGCCAGTACCCCATATCCTTCCTTATAAACTTGACAGAATATTCCCAGCGATAACTGCAAGACGTGGACTCCTGGAAGAATCGATCATGCGAAGACAGGAGTGCTTCCGTGAAGTTTAGAAAGTAGAAGATGAGGTACTGGCGGAAGAAAGGCTGTGAGGGAATATAGCAGTTAATGCTTGAGTATGTTTAAGGGCATATCACCTGACCAAGAAGGGCGAAGGTACTGAGTTCGAATCTCGGTCCGGCAGGCTGTTTCGGTTTGCCGAGAAGTTTCATATCAACGCACGCTCCTCTGTAGAGTGAAATATTCATTCCAAAAGGTAACCCTGTTTCTTAAAGAACTTTGGTTGTCAGGATGACTGATGGTAACATGTCCAACTGGAATTCATACTTATGCGGAGATCCAGCTGTCTATACTATTGATTCGCTACATGGAATCCCAAATACAAATAACAGGGTCGATGTTGCATATATATGCTAATTTAAGGCATGATAATATCGATAGAAGGCCACAGGAACGAGTCGTATATTTAATTTATATTCACTTATTTAGATTTTAAAATATCTGACGAATATTAAGTTATTTCCTTTTAAACAACTATCAGCTAATTTCTATTTATAAAATTAGATGCGATGCGCGTCCCCAAACATAATAATTACACTAAAAACATCTCCACAAACCCAATTACACTCTCCAACTGATCCAAAGGACTACTAGATATGTTGACTGGAAATGCCTTCTTTTCCTATAGCCTAATTCTAGTCGGAAATTAGGTTTCTACCCAATTTAGTGTGAATCTGGAGACACAAACAAATAAACTCACAGAATCTCGGCATTAAAACGTGGACTGCTACCTTATTAATACGACGGGACTGAATAATTCCAAATGATGAGGACTTTGTCATTAGAACATAGTCGAATATCTTATGAATATGATAAGATTTTCTAAATCCGATTGAATAGGATATCGGCATTATGACACAGTCTACTATCTTCTCAATATGATGGTCCTACAAGTGTCCAATGAAAAGCAGTTTATCATTACAACATGGTTTACCATCTTAATAAAATAGCCCCTGTCACTTAGTACTGATATGAACTATATGTAGACAAAGATGAGATATTATATCTTGCTTAAACTTCAACAAAAAGAACTTAAGATGAGATTCTAAACTGATCACGCCCATCCCCACATTACGACAACTCACGATAATTTTTCAAATGTTGCCCCAAAGCCATGTTTTCTCGCGCAAAACCGTCACTGATGTAAAACGTCCTGACGGGTTAAAACTCTGTACCAGAACGAGACTCGAACACGGCACCTTCACCTTTCCAAAGCAAATGCTCTGCGGGATCTTTAATTTTTCTGAATTTATTTAGTGTTCTTATTATCAGATTGACTTGGTAATCCCATCAACTTTCAGACCACCATAGTCAAAAGCATCATGTAATAAGAGCTGCAAATTAAATCCACATAATTAATTTAAACAACAGACGAGAACAAGATTCTGAACAACCTGAAAACTAACTCACAACCTATTCCTTCTCTGCTTTGACATTACACTTTCTATATATGTGCATATGTGCATAAGCATGAAAAGTAATCAAAAAATGGCGTCACGTAATTGGGAACCAGAAAAAATAAGAAAGCAAAGACTACAGCTGAAATTAATGTACACCTTGTCGATTAAGGACAAGAAGATTCATATTTGCAAAAAATGCTCGATAACGTGACATCCGCAGATATTTCCAGTGGGCGGTCGCCAGATATTGGTGAAAGAAACGGGGTCAGGGTCCTTCGCTCCTTCAGCAACATAATGATCAAAGTGACCCAGGAGACAGATAATAATAATCGCTATCGTCTGAGGAAAAAAAAAGATACGTCGGAATTGATAATAAATTCAGCCGAAAAAGAAGTTGATGCCCTTTGAAAAAAAACCAATTGTCGACGAATCCAGAGCCAATGGTCTCCAAGAGACAATCCTGTGTAGTGGGATGTCGGTGTGATCGGATTCGTCTGGCTGAGATACCTGAGCGCAACTCACGGCCTGTCATCACAGCATTACCTCCGCCAGTATCTCACCTCCTTCCTTCCAAACTTGATAGAAGCTCCCCTGCGAACCCTGCAAGACGAGCACTCCTGTAAGAGTGGAGCTTGCGGAAACATGGTTGAGACAGAAGTACTTCCTCTGGTATTTGGGAATTAGGAGATGAGGTTCTGGCGGAAATAAGGCTGTGAGGAAGTATAGTGGCTCGTACTTGGGTACGTTAGTAGAGCACCTGACCACGGAAGGCAAGGTGCTGGTCCGGGACGCTGTTTTAATCAGCCAAAACATTTTATATCAACGTACACTCTGCTGCAGAGTGAAGTATTCATTCAAAAAAGTTATCCTATTTCGTAAATGAACTTGATTGTCAGGATGACTGATGATAACAAATACACATAACAGGATCGGTGTTGCTTGTATACACTAATTTATGACACGATGTATATCGACTGAAGGCAACTGCAACGAGTCGTATATTTATTTCTCATTAATTCATTTAGAGTTTAAAACATCTGACGAATATTAAGCTATTTCCTTTGAAGCAATTACCAACCAATTTCTAATTACAAAATTAAGTATAAAGCCTGTCCGCAAACATAGTAATCACACCAACAACCTTACAATATGAAACCTTACACTTGTTCACAATCTAGAGTATGATGAAGTTTTTAAAATGTGATCATAACCAGGGAAACCGATCTTCAAACATTTCCACAAACATAATTACACTCTCCTAGCGATCCAAAGGACTAGATACGTGGGCTGTGAATCCAATGTTTTACTATAACTTAATTCTCTTAGAAAATTAGATTTCTACTTATTTTGTATAAAACCGGACACACAAATAAAAAACGAACGGCATCTAGGCATTAAAACATGGTCTACTACCTTATTAACATAACGGGACTTTAGAATTCAAATGATGAGGACATTGGCAATATGACATAATCTAATATCTTATTAATACGATAAGATTTGAAAAACCAATTGAATAGAATATCGGCATTAAGACACAGTCTACTATCTTCTCATTAAGGTGGTCCTACAAATACTCAATGAACAGCAGTTTATCATTACGACATGATCTACCATCTTACTAAAATAGCCCCTGTCAAGTAGTACTGTTATGAGCTACATGTAAACACAGATTAGATGTTATATCCTGCTTACACTTCAACAAACAGAACTTAAGATGAGATTCTAAACTAATCACACCCATCCCAACGTTACTACAACTCACGATAATTTTTCAAAAGTGGTCCCAAAGCCACGATATCTCGCCCAAAAGCGTCACTAATATAAAAAGACCTGGTGGATTAAAACTGTGTATCAGACCAACACTCGAACTCGGCACCTTTGCCTTCCAAAGAAAATCTTCTAGCTTTTCTTTTATGTTTATTGATTTACTTACTGGTCTTATTACCAATCTGATTTGGTATTTTCATCCACTTTCAACCCACCATAGTCATAAGCGTCATGTAATATGAGCTCCAAATTGAAATACAGATAATTATTAAAAAAGGGAAAAAGATTTCTGAACAACCTGGATACTGACTCATAACGTATTCATTCTCTACATTGCTTTATTCTTTTCTGTATGTGCGTAAGCAAGAAAAGTAAGCTAGACATGACTTCACGTGACTGGGATGTAGAAACAGTAAAGAATCAAAGGCTACAGCTGAAATTAATGTACACCTTGTCGATTAAAGAGAAGAAAATTCATATTTGCTCGATACCGAGACGACCGCAGACATTTCCAGTGCGCGGTCTCCAGATATTGGTGAAAGACAGTGAGATCAGGTTCGTTCACTCCTTCAACAACGTACTGAACAAAGTAACCCAGAAGGCAGATTATCACAATCGCTAACGTCTGAGAAAATAATGATGCATCCGAATTAATAAGAAATTCACCCGAAAAATCAGTTTGAGGCCCTATGGAAACAAAAACCAATTGTCGACGAAAGCTGAGCCAATGATACCGTCTACAAGAGACCATCCTGTGTAGTAAGATGACAATGTAATCCGATTCGTCCTGATGAGCTACATGAGTGCAACCTACGGCCTGTCATCACTGCATTACCTACGCCAGTACTTCATCTCCTTCCTTTCAAACTTGACAGAAGATCTCCTGCCATACCTGGGAGAATAACAATCCCAGAAAAATAGATCATGCCGAGACATGGTTCATACAGTAGTGCTTCTGTTTAGTTTGTAAAGTAGAAGATGAGGTACTGGCGGAAATAAGGCTGTAAAGAACTATAGTGGGTTATGGTTGGGTATGTTAATCGGTAGATCACCTGACCTAGAAGGGCGAAGGTTCTGAGTTCGAATCTCGGTTCAGCACGCTGTTCTCATTTTCCAGGAAGTTTCATATCAACGCACGCTCTTGTGCAGAGTGAAATACTCATTAAAAAAATTAATCCCATTTCTTAAAGAAACCTGGTTTATAGGACGACTGATGGTAACATCAGAAGAAGGAAAATTAATCTAGAACTGGAATTCAGACATATGTAGAGTTCCAGCTATTTATACTGTTGATTCGCTACCTCGAAGCTCAATTGAAGGCAACAGGAACGAGTCATATATTTAAATCCCATTTACTCATTTAAAGTTTAAAACATCTGACGAATATTAAGTTATTTCTACATCTACATACATACTCCGCAATCCACCATACGGTCCGTGGCTGAGGGTGCCTCGTACCACAACTAGCATCTTCTCTCCCTTTTCCACTCACAAACAGAACGAGGGAAAAATGACTGCCTATATGCCTCTGTACGAGCCCTAAACTCTCTTGTCTTATTTTTGTGGTCTTTCCGCCAAATATAAGTTGGTGGCAGTAAAATTGCACTGCAGTCAGCCTCAAATGCTTGTTCTCTAAATTTCCTCAGTAGCGATTTACGAAAAGAACTCCTTTTCTCCAGAGACTCCCACCCGAGCTCCTGAAGCATTTCCGTAACACTCGCGAGATGGTCAAACCTACCAGTAACAAATCTAGCAGCCTGAGGCTGAATTGCTTCTATGTCCTCCCAAATCCGACCTGATAGTGATCCCAAACGCTCGAGCAGTACTCTAGAATAGGTCTTATTAGTGTTTTATAAGCGATCTCCTTTACAGATGAACCACATATTCCCAAAATTCTACCAATGAACCGAAGGAGACTATCCGCCTTCCCCACAACTGCCATTACATGCTAGTTCCTCTTCATATCGCTTTGCAATGTTACGCCCAGATATTTATACGATGTGACTGTGTCAAGCGCCACACTACTAACGGAGTATTGAAACATTACGGGATTCTTTTTCCTGTTCATTTGCGTTAATTTACATTTATTTATATTCAGAGTCAGCTACCATTCTTTACACCAATCACAAATCCTGCCCAAGTCATCCTGTATCCTCCTATAGTCACTCAACGATGACACCTTCCCGTACACCACAGCATCATCAGCAAACAGCCGCACATTGCTATCCACCCTGTCCAAAAGATCATTTATGTAGGTAGAAAACAACAGCTGACCTACCACACTTCCCTGGGGCACTCCAGATAATACCCTCATCTCCGATGAACACTCACCATAGAGGACAACGTACTGGATTCTATTACTTAAGAAGTCTTCGAGCCACTCATATGTTTGGGAACCAATCCGATACGCTAGTACCTGAGTTAGGAGTCTGCAGTGGGGCACCGAGTCAAACGCTTTCCGGAAGAGCAAGGAATATGGCATCCGCCTGATACCCTTCATCCATGGTTCACAAGAAATCATGTGAAAAAAGGGCGAGTTGCGTTTCGCACGAGCGATGCTTTCTAAATCCGTGCTGATGCGTGGATATCAACTTCTCTGTCTCAAGGAAATTCATTATATTCGAACTGAGAATATGTTCGAGAATCCTGCAAGAAACCGATGTTAAGGATATTGGTCTGTAATTTTGAGGATCCGTCCTTCTACACTTCTTATATACAGGCGTCACCGGCGCTTTTTCCAGTCACTCGGGACTTTACGTTGGACAAGAGATTCGCGATAAATGCAAGCTAAGTAAGGAGCCAATGCAGTAGAGTACTCTCTGTAAAACCGAATTGGAATCCCATCAGGACCTGACGATTTGTTTATTTTCAACACATTCAGTTGCTTCACAACTCCAGGGATGTCTAGCACTATGTCCTCCTTACGGGAACCTGTACGAGACTCAAACGGCGGTATGTTTGTACGATCCTCCTGCGTGAAAGATTTCTCCAATGCTAAATTTAAAATTTCAGCTTTCGTTTTGCTGTCTTCCGTTTCCAGGCCAGACTGATCAGTGAGTGACTGGATGGAAGCCTTCGACCCGCTTACCGATTTTACGTAAGACCACAATTTCCTTGGGTTTTCAGCAAGATCTTTTGTTCAGGTATGACGGTGGTAGTGGTTTTATGCTTCGCGCATTGCTCTTATAACAGCAGCAAGAATCTCTACTAACTTTTGCCAGTCCTCATTCTCCCGATCTTTCTTGTACCGCGATTGCAGCTGTCTTTGCTTCCTAATCGTTCTCCGAATTGCGCTGTTAAACCACGGTGTGTCTTTTCGGTCCGTAACGCACTTTTTCGGCACATACTTCTCCAATGTGTGATTTACAATGTGATTCAGATCTGCTCATAATTCTTCCACGTCCATCGTACCGGAAGTAAATGAAGTGGATTCATTTACTAAGTGGGATGCTAACAACTGCTTATCTGCTCTTTCTAGTAAGAATACTCTCCTAGCCTTCTTGACCGACTTTTTAACTTCTGTAACCATAGTCGTAATGACAACATCATGATCACTAATCCCTGTCTCAACACTGACACCGTCGATGAGGTCTGGTCTGTTCATGGCTACCAGATCTAAAATATTTCCAGTACTTGTTGGCTGTCGATTTAGCTGCTCAAGATAGTTTTCGGATAATGTGTTCAAAAGTAATTCACATGACTGCTTGTCTGTACCACCTGCAATGAATCCATAGACATCCCAGTCAATACTAGGTAGGTTGAAGTCGCCTCCGAGTAATGTAGCCTGATCCGGGTACTTCTGCGATACAGAATGTAGACTCCCTTTGAATGATTCTATAACTGTCACGGTGGAACCTGGTGGTCGGTAATAACACCCAATAGTTAACTTGATTTCTCCTAGCCCTGTTAAACGTGTCCAGATAACTTTACAATCACACTATACTTCGACCTCAGTAAACACAATATTTTTGTCAACTGCTATGAAGACACCGTCCCCTACGGTGTCTAATAGGTCTTTTCAATACACGTTCCAACCCTCGCTAAGTATTTCAGAACTTCCTATCTCAGGGTTCAGCCAGGTCTCAGTCCATAGAATAATTTGCACGCCATACGCTTCCTGGAGTGCAGTAAATTTAGGAACTTTATTCCGAACACTCTGAAAATTTACTGCTAATATCTTGATAGCTGAAGTGTCTTTACACTGAGCGCGTCCTGATTTCCCTGCCTGCATGTCGACTGATGGGTGTTCATCAGGACACCTCGCACTACTGCCTAGCCTAAAAAAACCCATGTGCACGCCACAAGAACTCTGCTACCCGAGTAGCAGCTTCCTTTGTGTAGTTATTTCCTTTGAAACAACTATCATCTAATTTCTAAATATAAAATCAGATATAACGCATGTCCACAAGTATAGTAATTACACTAAGAACCTTACAGCATGAAACCTTACCACTGTTCACAATCTACATTCTGCTGAAGTTTATAAAGTAATGATCATAACCGGATACACCGACCTTGATACATCTGTACAAACTCAGTTCCACTCTCCTAGTGCTGCAGAGGACTTGTTATGTTGACTGGGAAAGCCAGGATTTATTATAGCCTGGTGCTAGTCGAAAATTAGGTTTATACTAATTCAGTATGAATCTGGAGACACAAAAACGAGACTAATGTCATCTAGGCTTTAAGATATCACCAACTACTTTAGTAGTGTGATGAGATTTCAAAATCCAAATGGAAAGGACATTGCCATTAGGACATGTTCCACTACCTCATTAATACGATGAGATTTCAAATCTAAATAAACAGGACTTCGGCCTTAGAACATGGTCTACCATCTTATTAATAAGATGAAACTGCAAAATCCAAATGAACAGGAGTTCGACAAGAGGAAATTAGGACATTAAGATCATCTTAACAATACATACCCAGTCAGTTAGTAGTAATATAACCTATACGTAAACACAGATTAAATGTTCTATCCAGCTTTCACTTCAGGAGACAAAATTGAAGTGAGGCTTTTAACCTGATCACAACCAATCCCACATCACTAATAACACACGATGATTATCTAAATGTGGCTCCAAAGTACGAATATCTCACCCAAAACAGTCAATGATGTGAAACTTGATGGCAGGTTAAAACTGTGTACAGGGTTTGTATTCGAAATCGGCATTTTTGTCTTTCGTACTCAAATGCTCTACTGACTTTTTTACTTATTTATTTATTGCTCTTGTTAGCAGACTGACTTGGTTTGTCATGAACATGCAGATCACAATTGTCAGGGTGAAGTTCAGTCGATAGAGCACTTGCCCACGAAAGGTAAATTTTTTCGAGTTCGAGTCACAGTGCAGCACACAGTTTTAATGTGCCACGAACTTTCATATCAGCGCGTACTCGGCTGAAGGGTGGAAAATTCATTCTAAAAATTTATGGTATTTTTAAAGAAATTTGGTTGTCAGGATGACTGAATATAAGACTTTGGTAAGGAAGATAAATTTCCAAGTGGAAGTCATACACATGTAGTACTAGAGTTGTCTATGCTATTGGTTCGTTACATGCAATCTGAAACACACGTTACTGGATCGATCTTCCATATATACACTAATTTAAGGCATAGCATTACAAACCAGTATACCTTAATTCTGTTTGCGGCAAAACCCTTGAACAGATTCTCCGTTCGAATATTCTAAACTTTCTTGAGGCTAAGAAGCTTACGTCCACGAATCACAATGTTTGCAGAAAGTATCGCTTTGTCCGAAGCTCAGCTGATCCTTTTCTCACATGATGTACTGGGAACTGTGGATGAAGGGCAACAGGCAGATTTCATATTTCCGAATTTCCAGAAAGTATTTGACACGGTGCCCCATTGCCGGCTGTCAACGAGGGTACTCGCATATGGAATAAGTTCACAGCTATGTGAGTGGCTCAAAGACTTCTTAAATAATAGAACCCAGTATGTTGTCCTCGATGACGAGTCTTTTGTCAGAGACAAGTGTATCCTCAGTAGCGCCCCAGGAAGTGTGTTAGGACCGCTGTTGTTCTCTATATAGATAAAAGTTTCGGCGGACAGGGTGGGCAGCAGTCTGTGCTTGTTTGCTGATAATGCTGTGGTTTACGGTAAGATGTCGAAGTTGACTGACTGTGGGAAGATACAAGACGACTTACCCAAAACTTCCAGTTGGTGTCATGAATGGCAGCTAGCCCTAAATGTGGAAAAATGTAAGTTAATGCGGATAAGTAGGAAGATCAAATCTGTAATGTTCGGATACGAATGTATTAGCGTCAAGCATAACACAGTCAAAGCGCTTAAATATCTGTGCGCTACGTTGCAAAGCGATGTGAGGTGGAACGAGCATGTGAAAACTGTGGTAGGGAAGGTAGACTTCGGTTTCTTGGGAGAAATGAGGAAAGAGTGGTTTACCTCTAAAGGAGACTGCACATAGGACGCTGGTGCGACATATTCTTGAGTACTGCTCGAGTATTTGGGATCTGTACCAGTAATTCAGGGTAGGGATGCTAGATTTGTTACCGGCAGGTTCGAACAAAACGCAAGTGTCACGGAGATGCTTCGGGAACTCAAATGGGAATCCCTGGAGGAAAGGCGGCATTCTTTCCGGGAAACTCAATTGAGCAAAATTTAGAAAACCATATTTGAAGCTGCCTGCGAACGATTCTGCTGTCACCAACATATATCGCGCATAAGGACCACGAACACAAGGTACAAGAAATTAAGGCTCGTTCGGATGCGTGTAGACAATAGCTTTTCCCTCGATCTATTTGCGAGTGGAACATGAGGGGAAATGACAAGTAGTGGTACAGGGTAACCTCCGCCAAACACTTTACGGTGGCATGCTGAGTGCCTACGAAGATGTAAACTACAGGCAAAATCTATACATACTTAGAGTTTAAAACATCTGACGAATATTAAGCTACTTTCTTTGAGAAAACTATAAATTTATTTCTTATTATAAAAGCATATAAAACGCATGTTCCCAACCATTTAAATTATACAGACGAGCTTACAGCAAGAAAGCTTACGACTGCCTACACTCTCCAGGATGGTGATACATGTAATGTAATGATCATAACCAGAAAACCGATCTTGAAACATCTCCACAAACCCAATTAGACTCTCCTATCGCTGCAAAGGACTAGATATGTGGACTGGGAATCCAATGTTTTACTATAACTTAATTCTCTTCGAAAATCAGATTTCTACTTATTTTGTATAAAACTGGAGACACAAATAAAAATACGAACAGCATCTCGGCATTAAACCATGGTCTGCCACGTCATTAATATGACGGAACTTTAAAATCCAAATGGAGAGGACTTTGGCATTAGGACATCGTCAAATATCTTGTTAATATGATAAGATTTAAAAAAAATGAAAGGACATCGGCATTAGGACATAGTCTACCATCTTCTCAACATGATGGGCCTATTATAGCGAAATGAACAGGAGTTTGGCATTACGAAATGGTCTACCATCTTAATAATATAGCCCCATTCAGTTATTACTGATATGAAGTATATGTAAACAGAGATGCGATATTCTATACTGCTTGCACTTAAAGAGACAAAACTTTTTTTGTGGAAGTAAACTGATAACACCAATTCCCACTTTACCAAAACTCACGATAATTATTGAAATGTATCCCCAAAGCCCCGATATCTAGCCTAAAAGCAACACTGATGTACAAAGTCCTGGCAGATTAAAACAGTGTACCAGACCGAGATTCGAAATCAGTACCTTTGCCTCCCCTACACTACAAGCTCTTTTATATTTATTAATTTGTTTACTGCTCTTATTATCAGACTGACTTGGTGTGTTCTGGTATTTCAGACCACCATAGTCAAAATCATCATCTAATATTAGCTTATTTATATTGACATTGTTCTTTCTATATATCTGCATAAGCAGGAAAAGCAATAAAATATTGTTTCACGTGATTGGGAAACAGAAACAGTAATGAATCAAAGACTACAGCTGAAATTAATGTACACCTTCTCGATTAAAGACAAGAAAATTCATATTTGCAAAAAATACTCGATAACGTGACGACCGCAGATATTTCCAATGCGCGGTCGGCAGATATTGGTGAAAGACACGGGGATCAGGGTCGTTCTCTCCTTTCTTTCAGACAACCATAGTCAAAATCATCATCTAATATGGCCTTCTTTACATTGACATTGTTCATTCTATACATGTGCATAAACAGGAAAAGTAAACAAAAAATAGCCTCATGTGGTTGGGAACCAGAAACAGTAAAAAATCAAAAAGACTACAGCTGAAATTAATGTACGCCTTGTCGATTAAAGACAAGAAAATTCATATTTGCAAGATATGCTCGACAGCGTGACGACCGAAGTTATTTCCACTGCGCGGTCGCCAGATATTGGTGAAAGACAAGGGGATCAGGGTCGTTCGCTCCTTCAGCAACATCGTGATTGAAGTCACCCAGGAGACAGATGTTAATAATCGCAATCGTCTGAGGAAAAAACGATACCTCGGAATTGATAATAAAATCATCCGAAAAAGAACTTGATGCCCTATGGAAACAAAAACCAATAGTCGACGATTCCAGAGCCAATGATCCCGTCCGCTAGAGACCATCCTGTGTAGTAAGATGTCAGTGTGATCGGATTCATCCGGATGAGCTACCTTAGCGCTACTCACTGCCTGTCACCACTGCATTACCTCCGCCTGTACCTCATCTTCTTCCTTCCAAACTTGACAGAACATCCCCTGCGACACCTGCAGGACGAGCAGTCCTGGAAGAAAGGATCTTGCAGAGAAAGGAGTGCTTCAGTGAAGTTTGGAAAATAGAAGATGAGGTACTGGCGGAAGTAACGCTGTGAGGAAATATTCTAGTTTATGCTTGGCTATGTTTATCAGTAGATCACCTGACCAAGAAGGGCAAAGGTTCTGATTTCGAATCTCGGTCCTGCACGCTGCTTTCATTTACCAGGAAGTTTCATATCAACGCAAGCTCTTCTGTAGAGTGAAATATTCATTGCAAACGATAACACTATTTCGTAAACAAATTTGTTTGTCAGGATGACAGATGGTAACATTAGGAGAAGATAAATGTGCAACTGATATTCATACTTATGCGGAGGTACAGCTGTCTATACAATCGATTCACTACACGGAATATCAAATATATATATATATATATATATATATATATATATATATATATATATATATATATATATATATATATACTCCTGGAAATGGAAAAAAGAACACATTAACACCGGTGTGTCAGACCCACCATACTTGCTCCGGACACTGCGAGAGGGCTGTACAAGCAATGATCACACGCACGGCACAGCGGACACACCAGGAACCGCGGTGTTGGCCGTCGAATGGCGCTAGCTGCGCAGCATTTGTGCACCGCCGCCGTCAGTGTCAGCCAGTTTGCCGTGGCATACGGAGCTCCATCGCAGTCTTTAACACTGGTAGCATGCCGCGACAGCGTGGACGTGAACCGTATGTGCAGTTGACGGACTTTGAGCGAGGGCGTATAGTGGGCATGCGGGAGGCCGGCTGGACGTACCGCCGAATTGCTCAGCACGTGGGGCGTGAGGTCTCCACAGTACATCGATGTTGTCGCCAGTGGTCGGCGGAAGGTGCACGTGCCCGTCGACCTGGGACCGGACCGCAGCGACGCACGGATGCACGCCAAGACCGTAGGATCCTACGCAGTGCCGTAGGGGACCGCACCGCCACTTCCCAGCAAATTAGGGACACTGTTGCTCCTGGGGTATCGGCGAGGACCATTCGCAACCGTCTCCATGAAGCTGGGCTACGGTCCCGCACACCGTTAGGCCGTCTTCCGCTCACGCCCCAACATCGTGCAGCCCGCCTCCAGTAGTGTCGCGACAGGCGTGAATGGAGGGACGAATGGAGACGTGTCGTCCTCAGCGATGAGAGTCGCTTCTGCCTTGGTGCCAATGATGGTTGTATGCGTGTTTGGCGCCGTGCAGGTGAGCGCCACAATCAGGACTGCATACGACCGAGGCACACAGGGCCAACACCCGGCATCATGGTGTGGGGAGCGATCTCCTACACTGGCCGTACACCTCTGGTGATCGTCGAGGGGACACTGAATAGTGCACGGTACATCCAAACCGTCATCGAACCCATCGTTCTACCATTCCTAGACCGGCAAGGGAACTTGCTGTTCCAACAGGACAATGCACGTCCGCATGTATCCCGTGCCACCCAACGTGCTCTAGAAGGTGTAAGTCAACTACCCTGGCCAGCAAGATCTCCGGATCTGTCCCCCATTGAGCATGTTTGGGACTGGATAAGCGTCGTCTCACGCGGTCTGCACGTCCAGCACGAACGCTGGTCCAACTGAGGCGCCAGGTGGAAATGGCATGGCAAACCGTTCCACAGGACTACATCCAGCATCTCTACGATCGTCTCCATGTGAGAATAGCAGCCTGCATTGCTGCGAAAGGTGGATATACACTGTACTAGTGCCGACATTGTGCATGCTCTGTTGCCTGTGTCTATGTGCCTGTGGTTCTGTCAGTGTGATCATGTGATGTATCTGACCCCAGGAATGTGTCAATAAAGTTTCCCCTTCCTGGGACAATGAATTCACGGTGTTCTTATTTCAATTTCCAGGAATATATATATATATATATATATATATATATATATATATATATATATATATACGCTAATTTAAGGCATGATATATATCGATAGAAGGCAACATTCAACATTCACGAGTCATATATTTAACCTATATTCACGCATTCAGATTTTAAAATATCTGACGAATATTAAGCTATTTACTTCGAGACAACTATCAGATAATATCCAATTATAAAATTAGTTATAACGCATGTCCCCAAACATAGTATTTACTCTAACAACCTTACAGCGTGAAACCTTTCAACTGTCCACCATCTCGTCTTCTGAAGTTTCTAAACCATAGATCATAACCAGATATACGGACCTCGATGCAGCTAAACAAACACAATTCCACTCTCCTAGCGCTGCAGATTAGTTATGTTAACTATGAATGCCAGGATTTCTTACAGCCTTATGCTAGTCAAAAATTAGGTTTGTACTAATTCATTGTGAATCAAAAGACATAAAACGAACATCATGTCAAATTTAGGACATTGTCTACTATTGTATTGATGTGATGGGATTTCAAAATCCTAATTTTGGCAGTAGATGTTCTATTATTTTATTAATATGTTTAGATTTCCAAAACCAAATTAACTGGACGTCGGCTTTAGGTCATGTTCTGCCAACTTATTAATAAGATGTTACTACAAATGTCAAATGAACAGGAGATTCGCATTAGGATCTTACTAATATAGCCCTAGTCAGTTATTAGTAATGTGAAGTATACGTAAACACAACTGAGATCTTCTATCCTGCTTGCTCTTCAAGAAAAAAAAACTAACGTTGGGGTGCGAAGCAGATCACATCCCACTCCACATCACTCGCAGCTCACGATAATTCTGCAAATGAGGCTCCAAAGCACCGATGTCTCGCCCTAAAGCTGACTGACGTAAAAGTTACTGACAGACTGAAAGGAACTGTGTACCGGACCGAGATGCGAAATCGGTACCTTTGCCTTTCGCATGCAAAGGCTTTACCGACATTTTACCTTTTTATTTATTAATTTATTGCTCTTAACATCATACGAACTCGATATTTTCATGAACATTCAGCCCAACATAGTTTAAAACGTCATATGATAATTGCTGCAAACTGACAACCATATAATTACTAGAAACACACCGAGCGAGTCGGCGCAGTGGTTAGCACACTGGACTCGCATTCGGGAGGACGGCGGTTCGAATTCGTCTCCGGCCATCCTGATTCAGATTTTCCGTGGTTTCCCTACTTCGTTTCAGGCAAATGCCGGGATGGTTCCTTTGAAAGGGCACGGCCGGTTTCCTTCCCCATTCTTCCCTAATCCGAGCTTGTGCTCCGTCTCTAACGACCTTGTTGTCGACGGGACGTTAAATACTAATCTCCTTCTCCTCCTCCTCCTAATTACTAGAAACAGAAGAAGAGAAATAGATTGTGAACAACCAGGAAACTAACTCCAAACCTATTGTTCAAAACATTATTACTGTTATTATTATGGAGTACACATCTAAATAGAAGAAAAGTGAACAGATCGAGGATTCACGTGATTGTGCACCAGAAACAGGAAGGAATTGAACATCACTCATAGGATCACAGCTTACACCCTGTAGATTAAAGAAGGAGAACAAACGATGTTGCAAACAGAGCTCATTAACGTGGCATTTACAAAGTGCGACCTCCAGATAATGGTGAAAGACACGGAAATCAAGGTCCTTGGTTTCTTCAACAACATAATAGACATAGTGACTCAGGAGCGAGACAACTGTATTCGTTTTCGTCAGTGAAAAAAAGGATGCGTCCGGATGAATAACCAATTCACCTCATAAATGGATTTAGATCCTCGGGAACGAAAAGCCAGCTGTCGACGAATTCATAGTCAATTATCCTATCCACAAGAGGCCAGCCTTTGTAGTAAAATTTCAGTGTGATTATATCCATCCGTTTGAGTTACCCAAGCACAATTTACGACCCGTCATCACAGTCTTACTTTAGCCAGTGCCTCATCTCCTACATTAAAAACTTCACAGTAGCTCCCCTGCGAAACCTGCAAGCCTAATACTCCTCGAAGAAAGGATATTGTTGGGACATGACCTAGCCACAGCCTGCAGTATGTCTCCAGAATAAGAGTGGAGAAATTGCTGATAAGAACCATCCGCCGGCCTGGTGGTGGAGCGGTTCTAGGCGCTACAGTCTGGAACCGCGCCACCGCTAGGTCCCAGGTTCGAATCCTGCCTCGGGCATTGATGTGTGTGATGTCCTTAGGTTAGTTAGGTTTAAGTAGTTCTAAGTTCTCAGAAGTTAAGTCCCATAGTGCTCAGAGCCATTTGAACCATTTTTGAACCCTCCTGGCAGATTAAAACTGCGTGCCGGATCGAGACTCGAACTCGGCACATTTGGCATTAGCAGGCAAGTGCTCTACCGACTGAGCTACCAAAATTCGACTTATAATGCGTCCTCATAGAAATGCTTCCGCCAAACCCCACCTCCTACCTTCCAAACTTGACTGAAGCTCTTCTGCGGAACTTGGAAGATTAGCACTCCCGAATGAAAGAATGTTGCGGAGAAACAGTTTAGCCAGGAGAACATCTGTGTATTTTGGTAACTAGGAGATGATAGGAACGACCATTCGAAGCAAAAACGTCTGGTAAGAACTGGCGCTAAAATGCACGCGTTATGAACCATGTGCACTTGTTCAGTAGAAGAGATGAGTTTCACGATAGCGAAGATGAAAAAATTCTCATAGGTGTTGAGGAGTGCGTTTCAGAGCTCATGCTTACTAGGTTAATTTGCTTCGAATGATCGTTCCGGTCATATCCCTGAATAGCAACCTTCCTGGGACAAGCTGTGTGTATGCACAAAACGGTCGGTTCGTCACGTCATCAGCCCGCTGCCTAAGAGCGCGAAGTCGTGTCTACTTATGTAATGGAGTTTGTAGTGGCAAAGAGTTGGCGCTGTTTGTTTTATTTAGCACTAAGGCTCTCAACTTGTCTAATATCAGTCCTCTTCTTTTCTCTCAAAACTGTTTTTGTGCTCTTGAATTTCTGTGTCCTCTCTGTACTTCGTAGTATACTAACGATTACTTCTTCCGTTACTCTTGCTTTAACAACGTCCTATCAATTATGGTTTCATTCTTTCTTTAGCCGTACAGCGCCCCTGATAGCCAACCTTCCACTCTCTATGTTTGGCCTTCATTGTCGCTGGCTTTATCCACCTTTTAAAGCAAAATATCTTCTGCTTCAGTTTCTGTAGTTGCTAAGATCGCCATATTAATTGTAGATCCCTTTTTCCTTTTGTCCTCTAACCTCACCTCATATCGTGCTTTTCATTCTCAAAAATCCTCTGCCTTGGAATATACAGCTTTAGGAAAGTTAACAGCTCTCTGTAAAATTTTCAATACACTGTACATAAAAAAACATTCTGGGATGAAGTGTGTAATATGTTGTGCCAATTAGCTGCGTTTATTTTTTGTCATGAAGCATGAACAGATCACCAGCTTGCAAAATGGAAATGGTAGAAGCCGGCCACGGTGGCCGAGCGGTTCTAGGCGCTTCAGTCCCATAGTGCTCAGAGACATTTGAACTATTTTTTGAAGTGTTAGAAGACACTACATTATCGTTATGTCCTTACAACAACAAACTAACAATAAACCGTATAAATGGCTACTCTCTCTCATCAATGTCAAATGCTAAGTATACCGTGTAATACGGACACTCAAAGACTTGGCCACTGGTTTATCACTCCAGAACATACGATTTCCTTGCTATAAACTAAAGTTGGGTTTTGTGATACTTTTCCGTGTTGAAAGTAACCTCCTCTCACAATACTACTCTTGCCTTTCCTCATTCAGCACCACCTTACTTCACATTCACCGGTATATGACACAGAGACTTTGTAGACTCATTGTGTCACGCAACAAATGAGTAAGGAAACGGGAGAGTAACATTTTCTAAGTTCGAACGGCCGCACAGTGGTGTTGTATCCTCAAAACGTGAAAAAATGAGTTTTCGATTCTGGGATTTTGGTGGGGTGGGTAGGGTAGCGGAAGGATTGGTGCATCTCACTCTAAAAGGATAAGTCCCTGCCTTCGATACATGTCGAATTACGTCAGTTCAAAGGTGACCCTGACTTGGGTCTCTGTGACAGCTAGGCAAATCTACGCTCAGTTAGTGACTGGATATTTACGTAGTGAAGTGAAGAAATTCAGTTCTACACCACGGAATCGATTGCTACAGGTATGTAGAACATATTCATAGATTAATGTAGTCTACATCTCATGGTTATCCTATTTATATTATATCTTTTTCGATGCTTGTACAAAAAGACCAAGATTTGACGAACTTGCATTTTCAGCGAGAGCAAAAGTAGCGTATACAGCAATGTACCGCGAAGTTAAAACTCTCAGACTACAGACTGATCAATTATCTGATGGAATTGACAAGAATCAACTGCCTAAATGTGCCAACGGTCTTGTATAATGAATGTTTCCTCGGACCCGTGCATCCCACATATTGTATCACAACATGGTCCGCGCGTGGCGCAGCAGGCTTCAGAACTACGTTTCCCGTGCGACATGTTTACGATATTTGACTATTTGTCTGTACTTAATTTGTTGCTAATGTTAATATAATATTTTTCACACAGGCTAGGATGAAGAATACGTGAAATTCACCCGGCAAGAAATATTCAACATCGTTAAACACCGGTTCAATGATAGTCTACCTGCATTAACCCCTTGCTTGGAGGAACAACTTTCCGAGAAAACTGGTCGATCGTTGCAGGTACCGGAGGATATGAAAGCCTCTCTCTCCTCATTGTTTGGTAAATTGAGGACAAGGTGGCAAAAGGCCAACAGGGCAAACGCCCCTTTATGAAACAAAACAATCTATGGCTTAATGCACCAGTTTCATTTCCGGCAACTATTGTTACTGTCAAGTATCAGGCTGACTGTGATCGACCATCGACTAGTAAATGCAGTGGCGTCCTTCTGGGGAGTTTTCGTCACTGAGCAAGAGGTCCAAACTCTGAGAAACCCAGTCAGCCCTTGAAATTTCGACGCAGAAAGAGTCGGCTTATGCTACTCGAATGAGCCTGCACTTAGCAGGTCAGTTGGATGCTGCAAAAGTTGTTAGTGAGACAACATTGACAAATCCATCGACAGCGTCGAAGTATCGACACGCCTTTGAATCGGCTGCGGCAAGTGAGAAAACTTTGTCCGCAGAAGCCGCATTTTCACAATACGTTGAATACAAATTCACAAAGAGTAAGTGTCAGGGATAGGGAACGACAAGTGAGGAAATAACTGTAAGCTGTATCCTTCCTACAAGAAATTGCCGGCAACCGACCGTATTTTATTTTAATATGCCAAGAGGATATCTTTCGTAGTCAGGATCAAGCGAATGTTAGCCACATGCAAATCATAAGCTTAGGGATTGATGACCTTAGCAGTTAAGTCCCATAAGATTTTACACACATTTGAAAATTTTGATTTTTTGACAAAGTAAATATAAAGAAACATTTGAGGATGAGCGAGTGTCAGATGCGGATGTATTTTTTACAACGGTGGTATCCTTGCAACTCATTTCTGTGGATCCACAATCAGAGGCAGCTGTCGTGATTTGGAAGAATCCTAGACTTTCGTCCCCTCGATTTTGTAGACCATTGAGACTACAATTCTTGCATGAAAGCACACAAACTACGGTCAGAGAGGTACGGTATACTGAAAAGGCAGATAAAGTCACTTGTTTCCTTTAAAAATATAGTGCATGGAAAAGAAATCACGGTTTCGTACAATATAGCGTTCAAATATATTGAAAAATCCGCCTCAGTTGGGAAAATTTTCTGGTCTTTACCAAGGTTTAGGCTAGATTTTCAATAATGCGAAAATTTTCTGGTCTTTACCCAGGTTTCGGCTCGTCTATCACAGTTGCTGACGGGGCTGCAATATGCTAAGAATTCTTATATATGGCGTTCACAATGATCGATGGCAAAGTATGCAACGCACTCGCATCAACAGACTCTTCGTGACGATGATAATTATGTGGAAGTGCTAACAAAGATTTCAGTAACATCGATGATGTTTTACAAAAAGAAGTCAACGAACAGAATCTGCGGTTTGGACTATCACCATTACATAATTGTATCAGGTTTTTCGAAAGCTGCTTGCATTTGTCATAGAAACTGGGGACTAAAAATTGGCGAGCACTCAGTACCGAAGTAAAAGGAATGGAAGAAACGCAGAGGAGATAGAGAAGACTGGACAAATGTGATCTTAAACATCCATTAGTGGATATGCAGCAGCAGAAGAAAAAGAAGAAAAAGAAACGCGCAAGATCATTCAAAAGGGATTCAGTTCAAAACTGGGACTTATTGGCGATCGTTCAAAACCTGGCTATAGAAGTGCCAGCTCGATGCTTTTATGAAAATTCAAAAACATGTGCTCTAATAACATCATTGGACATAGATTTCATTGAACGGTTTCATGTCATATTACAAGTCACTTCGTGTATACATGAAATCAATAACGTTAAGCTCCACAATTATGCCCTAGCAACTGCGAGAAAATTCGTTGAGCAGTATCCATGGTATTATATGCTCATTACAGGGCGTAAGCTATTGAGTCACAGTCCACAAATATTAGATCACGCATTGCTACCAATCGATCAGTTATCCGAAGAAGCACAAGAAGCGAGAAACAAAGATATTAAAAGATATCACGATGACTTTTCCAGAAAGCAAAAACAATGGAAGACGTTTTCAAGAGGTTTCTGGTAACTTCCGATCAGTATATTTACAGTATTAGAATACTGCCACAAAAACATATGAACCGTTTGCCGAAGGAGGCAATAGAGCTATTACTGCAATTCCACTCATACCACGACAGTCAATAGAAGATTCCTACGTGACTGTGAGGACTTGGAGAGCGATACTGATTCGGATTGATAGGTAGAAACCAATCACTAAATTTTGTATGCAGCAGAACAACATCTTCAGCATCAGTCAGATTACGTTTTGAAAGTTAGCTACTGTTATAATAATAATAATGATTATTGTCATCATAACTGTTGTGTTCTGCCCACTCGTATTACATAGGATGCCTACGAAAGCTGCTTTCTCGGATCGCTAGACAATAATTCAAGCAAATCGTATTAATGTAGTTTGTCACAAAAGAATGTGATTAAAATACTTAACTTTATGAGATATAGACGTGTCGCAAGCAAGGAACGACTGACAAACATAAGCAAGCTCTTCAGTATATACAATTCGTAATAAAAGTTAACCAATACAGTTTCTAAGTCACTGCTCTAGCGTTCGTGGGTGGCTCGACTTCAACTCGGGCCGCGGCGCTTATACGAGGGGGGACCCAAAAATAACCGGAATTTCTTCCTAGAAAGCATATACTTGATTGTTTTCAAATACAACCTTAATCTCCTTCGAAGTACTCTCCATTAGCATTAATACACTTGTCCAAACGTTCATTCCAGTGTTTGAAGCACCTTTTACATTATTGCTCTTTGATACCTGCTAGCACTTTCATGACATAGCGTTTTACGTCTTCCACATCCCAAAACGCTTCCCTCTCAAGTCTCTTTTCATCCTCGGGAATAGGAAGACGTCCGAGGGTGCTAAATCCGGCGAATAGGGCGCGTGGGTCAAGGTAGTCGTCTTCGTTGAAGCCAAAATCTGGCGAACGCAGGGAGCTGTGTGAGCGGGAGCACTGTCATGATTCAGGAACCACACGCCAGAATCCCACAAAGCCGGACGTTTTCGCGACAAACTTCTGCGAAGCCGTTTAATAACCTCCAAATGGTACTGTTGGTTTACTGTCTGGTTTTCAGGGACAAATTAAGAGTGTACGATTTTTACATTCGATTTCACTTGTCGAGCTTTTTTTTTGGTCGAGGTGAGACATGTGACTTCCATTGTGATGACTGTCGTTTACTTTCTGGATCGTACCCGTAGCACCATGACTCATCACCTGTAATGATTTTGTTGAAAAATGTGGATCATCTTTGAACGCGTCCTTTATTTCGAAACAGGCTTTAACGCGACGATCCCTTTGATCTCCGGTAAGGAACTTAGGCACGAATTTGCTACCACTCTTCTCATCCCCAAATCGATGGTCAAGATGCGCTGAATTGAGCGCCAGGACAACCTGGACAAGTTCTGGAGTTGGTCGATTGTCCTGCGTCGATCTTCACTGATGAGATCACTGATTTTGTCGACGTTGTCTTCGCTTCGAGCAGTTGAAGGTCGACCGGAATGGGGCTGATCTTCAACCACCATTTCTTCCTTTTTAAATCGAGAATACCATTCGTACACTTACGTTTTACAAAGAGCATGGTCTTTGTAGGCTGTCTGAATCATCGCAACAGTTTCTGCTGCGTTCTTGACGAGAAAGAAACAAAACTTCACTGCCGCACGTTGTTCGTAAGAACTAGCCATTAACTCGTGTCACGTCTGCACTGTACGCACACTCAAAGAACTGCCATAGAAACCACACTTCTCACTGTTGGGTGACGCCGCGTGGCAGAATGACTCAGCAGAGCTCCTACTACAACCCTCTCGCGGCGCAACCTGCTACTACAATTACACGAAGTGCAGCATTATGATTCCGGTTACCTTTTGGGTCCCCCATCGTATTCTCTTCGTGTAGAAGCCGCTCCTGTTTCGGTCTCGTCCTACAGAGGGTTCCGTCAGCGTACTATTGGCTGACGTCGTCTCACAGCCCTCTCTGCCGGCGTGCCGGCACTTGACGTTACGCCGAAACAGTAACAATTACCTCTATCGTTGATTATACTATTACGCGTATTAGTTGTACTTAATCACCCACTTTGAAGATTGTTCCACTATATTATTGTATGGCAATTTGTGTGGTATCGAAGAAGTATTATTCTCCAATACATTTACGACGAATATTCCGGTATTTTAGTTTAATAAACAAATCACGTTCTCCTTGTGTTAATTGTTATAATGACTTATCTCCAAATCCTCTATATGAGCTTTTATTAATGAATTATGACGGGTTTTCATGTGTCTCGCTGCTATATTGGATTCGCCATTTTGTTTAGACAATTTGTAACTTCAGATTCGTACTCAGCGACCACAAAAACACCCGTGTGATGCGTTTTGTCTGAATTAAACGTCTTCTTGGGGTTTCGGCCACGTTTAGGGGATTCGACCCCACTGTGAGCCGGCGTTATTCAATCACAGGGAAATATCAACAGCCGCTAGTGGGAAACGTAATCATTTCAACACCGTTCCTCGGTCAGGAAGACGCCGGCCTCGACACTCTTGTGTGCAACTGCGAGTGAGCTCAGCGGAAAATGGTTCAAAGAGCAAAGACCGAACTGTCTTCGTTACTCTCGTAACGTTATGTACGAGACTATAGGCAGCACACAACGCCACCTAGCAGACGTTTGACTAAGTAGTAAAGACACTGTAACAAATTCTTTAAGTACATGTAGCGGAAATGAAGACTGCTGACAACTGCTCATTACGAATGACGTCATAAATACTCCATCCCAACTAGTTTAGAGCACTTTAATCAGTAGGACCGATGGCGGCCATGCCGTTCACACTACATTGTCTTGTTATGGTATGGTAACGTTTAGCGCATGGGATTGTTCTAGTTTTGGTCTTACACTTGCTGCCTCACGAGATCAGCGACCCATAACCACGGATAAAGAAATCTAGCATCCAGCACCGAAGTCAGCACAACAACCATCTCTAATGGATAGTCTATGGGTCTACCAACACAGCTCTGGTGCAGGCGAGAAGCTGCCCTAAGATTACAGCGTCGCACGAGTCTGGCTGCCTACCATACCGGTCGGCCACGTTCAGCATTCAGCGTGACGTCACGACATCCAACATCGCAGTCCACCTGAGGGACAACACGAGCAGTGATCTGGGAGGGACTGAGTACTCCATGAAAATGGCGTGTGTGTAAAAACCAAACACATTACGGTCACCGCCATCTCCAAGTTGGGGTACCGACGGGGCGCTCCTACCTCACCGGCGAGCGGCAGTCCGCCGCACTAGGGTGTCATCGACTTCCGCTCACGGCTGATGCAGCTTCCTCGGCAGCTGTTGGATTCAGCAGACTCCTCTCCGGATTACATAGACGCAAGCCATTACCGAAGACACTGACGCGACATTTCTTCTGATTAATAAACGGAATTATCCACACAGTTCTCGGTCTGGATCCCGACAAAACAGCAATGGTTTCTAGCCCGGCAGTGGGAGATCCTTTGAAGAAAACGGTTCTTGAAGTTTTACTATGCCGTGAATTTGCAATCATAAAATGTTTAAAGGAAAACTGAATGACGTAAATTAATACTGTATAAACCCGGATAACCCGTTTTACTTCCGGAAACGTCAAAGTAAACCTCTATAGTATCCCTGTCATTCCAAGTACCATTCAAATGTTTCAGTCTATTAATCAATCTTTCACAATGTCCCCCATACTCTCTCTGTTTTTCTCCTATCATACCATGGAGCGGTCTTAAAAGCCCCTATAACACCACTTTGTTTCACTTTGGATCAGTACTCTCATGTAAAAGCTCACTCAAATTCGTAAAAAGTTTCATTTATATTGGGTGCATCTGCCCCCAAATCTAATCTCTCACTTTGTAAATAAGCACTGGCCCTTCTTGGCTTGTCTTTTCTGTCCAATCTGCTGTGAACTGACTTTTCAAACTATTTACAATGGACATCGGATGTACATTCCCTTTTGGGATCAAACAAAATATTATTAAAGCTACTACCATTTCTCACATACACCACTGAAGCAGAAGCTGTACAATATCTGTCCTGTACTGTTTTTATAGCGTCCCTACCCTATTCTCAATCACAGAAGTGGCCCCTTTAATCTCTTTCACTTCTGCTTTAGTTTTTTGCCTATGTTCCTCAACAATGTGATTACAATACTTCTTTACCTCAGTCTTTCTTTGTTCACATTCTTTAGCTTAGGTTTCCACATCTTTATTCAAGCCGTTTAGTTTTTCCTCCACCATTTCCTCGAATTTCTTTTGTTTTTCCTTTAACCCGAGTTCTGTTTCCTTAAAGGCCTCTTTCAAATCATCCTTAAGCTTTTCAAAATATTTTCCCATGTCGAATGTGACCTCAGAACTTCTTCTTTCCAATCCCTCTTCGAACTCCTTTTTTAAAACCCTTCAACCTTTATTCAAATCTCTTCTCTAGGTTTCTGAGTTCTTTCCGCACTTCCTTTTGAGATTTGCAAATAACTTCTACTTTGTTAGTAACAGATTCTACCTTTTCATCAATAGCTTCTATTTTTCCACCCAGATCACTGTTACCAGGTTCTATTCTTCCACCCATTTCTTTGTTACCTGAATCTACCCTTCCACCCATTTCTTCCACTGCTGCTACCAACCTAGCTACACTCTTCCATTCTGCTCTGTTTGCTCTTCGACACCTGGTTCCACTTCAATATTTGCTCCTTTACCCCCTTTCTCCGTAACAAATTCTGCTTCTTCGTTACCTTGGCCACCTCCCTATACCTTGAAACTAGCTACTCGCTCATCCTCTTTCATCGTCATATTGTATTTGCTGTAAAGACAACACCACCAAAGAAATATCTCGTATTGCCAGATAAACTTCGATCTGAAGATAGCAAATTCGAGCAGACAGCATCCACATAATACTGTCCAGTCACTACACGGTCGAAGTATTTGAAGAAAACGGTTCCTGGAGATTTACTATGATCGAGAATTTCTAATCAGAAAATGTGTACAGAAAAACTGCATGAAGTGTATTAATATTGTATAAATCACAACCCCTACAATTGCTTCGGAGGTAGCTGTATTTAAAAAGAGGACTTCCTCTGGCAGGTCTTCCTAGCGTCTTTATAAGGGACAGTCAAATGAAAACGAGACAGATGGACAAGAAGTAGTAAAACTGTTCATTACTTCTAAATTAACCGACATAACTGTTCATGCATTTCTTCCACCTTCCTGGAAAAATTATTGCTGTTGCCTACGGAACCTTGATTGCAACCTGGCATGCAACTTCTCGTCCGAAGTAAATCGACGGCCACGAACGTCTTTCTACAGTGCTCCAAAAATATGGAAATCATGTGATGAGTGGGCGGGACTATATGGAGGATGTGTAAGGGCTTTCCAGCGATACTTCTGCATCTTACAGAAAAAGTTGGCAACATGTGGGAGGTTGTTTCGACCACGCTGCAGAAGTTTCGCTAGGAAAACCTTACACACTCGCCAGACATTCCCGACTCTCTGTACCCGATTTTAATATTTTTGGAGACCTGAAGAAAGACTTACGTGGCCATCAATCTGCATCAGAAGAATAGGTGCACGCCTAAGTACAAACATGTTTCCGTAGGCAGCTGCAAACATTTTTCCATGAAGGCATTGGCCGTCTTTTCTCACAGTGGAAGAAATGTAGTGACAGTTACGGTGATTACTTTTGAAGAAATAAACATTTACTTTACTTTTTTCCGTCTGTTTCGTTTTCATTTGTGTACTCCTTATAGATCCTGCAGTTGTTTCCTGAATATATCCTAGGAAGGTGGACACTAAACACATTAATTATCAGAAATGCTATTTCTACGCCTTATGCGAATACTTGCTGATTTTTAAGAATAGAAATATCAAAATGCAAACGAATAAAAAGTTTTACTCACCGAAGTTGTCCCACGACGGCAACTGATCGACGACCTGTTAACAGAGAAAAATACCTGAAATTTTGGCATTTTCAATGATATTTTTACGCACTGAAGAGATCATAACATATATAATGTGATTCTTACAATATTACAGTTGTAATTTTATGGGATTCAGTAAATGAGCCAATAACCCATTAAGTTATTTTTGTGCAGCTTGTATATTAAGAGACGTTCATTTGCAGGAAGAACTAGAGAGGATAGATGATTGGTACAGGGACTGGCAGTTGCTTCTCAACTTAAATTAATGTCACTTATTGTTCAAAAGCTGGTGAAGAAATCTGTCAGTGTTCGGTTACACTATTCGCTACATATCTTTGGAAACAATAACAAGTACCGCAAAATACCCAGGAATAATCATCCGGAACGAACTGGTGTAGAACGACCACCACAAATTGCAGGGAAAGAAGATGCTGGCTGAGATTCATTGCAAGGAAATGCAATTCATCCACGAAGGAAGTGTCTTACTAAACATTTGTTCGTCCAGTTCTTGAGTGTTGTTCATCAGTCTAGAATCAGATAACATCCAACGAAGAGAGGCACATTTCGTCACTAGTCGGTGCAAGCGTGTTATGAAGATGCTAAACAGACACTGATGGCAGGGCTTCAAGAGACGTGTTGGCATCATGTTGAGGATTTTTCTTGCAATTCCGAGAGAGTATAATCCGGAAGAGTCAGCCAGCACGTTATTTATTCACACATATGTCTCGCGAAGTGACCACAATGAGAAAATCAGAGAAATTAGAGCTCATACACATCTTTCCTGACAGCCATTCGCGATGAAACGGGGAACGGGGAAAAAAGATAGTTGGACCAGAAATACCCTCCCCCATACACCGTAACGGTGCTTGCGGAGTGAAGATGTAGATGTAGCACTATTTTTATAAAAGTCGAAGATGATAAGACAAATGTATTCAGTTGTTTCTTGAGCAGCCTGCATATTTATCGAAATACTTCACGGTCACAGGTACTTTGAAGTAAGAAGTTTCAAAACTTCTGTGTGACGCTACCTTTTAGTGGCATGTGATGACGTATCAGCCAAGAAATTATGTTTCACAACTCCGTGTGTTCTACTGTCACCTGATAGAAAATTCCTCGCCTTCTCTCTAAGCCGGCCGTTGTCGCCGAGCGGTTCTAGGCGCTTCAGTCCGGAACCGCAATGCTGCTACGGTCGCAGGTTCGAATCCTGCCTCGGGCATGGATGTGTGTGATGTTCTTAGGTTAGTTAGGTTTAAATAGTTCTAAGTCTAGGGAACTGATGAGCTCAGATGTTAAGTCCCATAGTGCTTAGAGTCATCTTCTCCATAAGACTAAAAGCAGGTTATATGGATGTCTACAGGAAGGTAGCAATGCCACAATACTGCAGCGATTTGCAAAAGGTCCTGCACAGAACTGATGAATGGTGCAGTCACTGGCAGGTGACCCTGAACATAAATAAATGTAACACACTGCGCATACATATAAGAAGAAATCCACTGTTACAGCACTACAGTACTGACGGCAAACTGCTGGAAACAGTATCCACCGTAAAATATCTAGGAGTAAGAATGCGGAGCACATAAAACAAAGTACATGAGAAGCAGTTGCTAGTCTGACAAAGGAATGGTGCAATAAGACATGTCACCGGCCGGTGTGGCCGTGCGGTTCTGGGCACTACAGTCTGGAATCGCGAGACCGCTACGGTCGCAGGTTCGAATCCTGCCTCGGGCATGGATGAGTGTGATGTCCTTAGGTTAGTTAGGTTTAAGTAGTTCTAAGTTCTAGGGGACTGATGTCCTCAGCAGTTGAGTCCCATAGTGCTCTGAACCATTTGAACCATTTTTGAACCAATAAGACATGTCGAAACCTACCCTGAAATTTTTACACTGGAAGAAGACAACGAAAGAAATGCACTGCCAAAATTTTAGCTGCTAAGAGGCTCTGAAAGTATTTTGTTAAAAATGTTGAAATTAGACAGTTATGCTGCTCAAAAAACGACTAATAACATCAGTTTGTACAGCCCTGCCCGCTCAGTGCTCGATTCGGCGAGTCACTCATGCACCGCCGTGTAGCGGAATTATTGGGAGTTCACAGAAACCAATTTTAAGCACGTGAAGCCTGATCTGCAACGTAGCGAATGGAAGGGAACACTTGCGATTGAGCATTTGCAGAAAATTGTCTACCATCCGCTTGTATATGGGTAGAATCGTTTATACTAGAGGGAACGGAAGAGAACACGATGTAGCGAACATTGCCTGTAAACGCTGTGATTTCAGTTTTTAGTTTTTGTAGCTAATATTCGGCATACAGGATACGACTCTATCTTGTTAGAGCCACAAAGCAAAACTATGCTATTCAGTGAGGATTATCTAGCATGGCGAGCGCATTGTTCTTGACCGAGTACCCAAAATGGCGCAGGAAAGGAAGAATTTAAGTGTTTCAGTTTGTATGGAAGAGTGACATGCGTGGGGACCGTGCACTTTACATGGAATAGCATCTCCACCTCTGCTTAGCACTGGTCCAAAATTTTCCATGTATGCTGGCTGCCATTTTTCCCTGGCTTCTCATTACCATTGAGGGGAAATTTACAAACATAACACTAATTACCGACGTCGAGCATCATGTCAAGAGGTGTATGATCTAATGGTCAAATTCCTTTTTTGTTTTTTCTAAAACAAAAATGGTCTAGTGACAAAGCGTTCGCTTCGTGATCCAGAGAGCGCAGGATCTAATTCCGTTCAAACCCTAACAACTTTTTCACTGTGATTTTTAACCGAGCATTCACTTCTCACAGATGTTGCAGTGGCCACGAAAGACATATGGTTCGGATTCCACGTTGAACTGCAGGTCTCCATTTTCCGATTAGGTAACTGGGAAAGGATAGGCACACGTAACTAGCTGCAGTGGCGTCCAGTTGAAAGACCTGCAAGTGGCCTACCAGGTAAACTATCAGAATTCTCTTTTGCTCGTGCTTGTTTGCTCCCGTGGAAACCTGCCTTAAACTGTACAAACATTTCTTTGAATAACTTCATATCGACAGTTCAATTCTTGCACATGTAATTCTTATAAAAGTGGCTTGCAGAGAAAATAAAATCATGCCAGTGTTTGATGTCACAAATGACTTCCATCATTGAGCACATGCTACTTGTTGAAATGAAATGTGTCTTGCAGTAACACATTTTATAACAATTATTGTAGATAATTCCTTATAATAATTTTTGAATGTTGAGCATTAGACTATCCTTAGTTTATTCCCTGTAGTCGTCACAAAAATGTCTGTTGAATGACAAAAACAAACATTTTTCTTGCACCAGGCACACAGGACAAAGGAAATATTGATGCAGTCAGGCACTTCCCATTAACCACTAATTGTATGTAGACAGAACTGGGATGGATTTATAAATTGTCCCTGCCGTTGTTCTGCATATTGCGCGGCATACCAGGCATACGTGATCAAATTCGTAAAGCGTGGCGAAGAAAACTGTTAAATGACTGCACAAATGACTGGAGATTAAGAATACTGTTCCGCTGATATACCTGAAAAGAGAGAGAGGTATCGAAAAGTATGTTCTCTGATAATTTCCTGCCGGCCGCGGTGGTCTTGTGGTTTTAGGCACGCAGTCCACAACCGTGCAACTGCTACGGTCGCAGGTTCGAATCCTGCCTCGGGCATGGATGTGCGTGATGTCGTTAGGTTAGTTAGGTTTAAGTAGTTCTAAGTTCTAGGAGACTGAAGACCACAGCAGTTGAGTCCCATAGTGCTCAGAGCCATTTGAACCATTTTTTTGATAATTTCCTGAAACCTACTTTCCACCGTCAAAAAAATGCTTTCCGAGAGGCTGAATCGCATTAGTAGTTCCAGGCGGGATCCACATTACATCTACAGGTTTTTCGCCGTCCTCCACAAAAACAGAGGCGTTGTTATGTCCAGACCATGAATCCAACAAAAGCAATGAATTACTTTCTGCAGCTAGTACGAATACGTTTAGAACGAAATGTTGAAAATTATTCTTTCCCATTTTTCCAGATTCTGATATGTCGATTACAAAGTTTTTGCAACTAAACATTCAATTTTTATATTTTTTGTCCTAATTTGCCTTGCGGTTCTTGAAGACAGATATACAGCTGCGGAAACAATAAACCACTCATACTTATGACTGGCATTACCGTATATGAATGTTTTATTGCATTTATTGATTAGGCAACTGACTGCTTCTTTTTTTCACCCCGAAATGATTAAGTTCTGTGTGCATGCAGTTCTTTCACGAAATCTGACTATTCAGCGTTACAAACAGCAGTTGCAGGGTTTACAGCAAGTTTCGTCTTTACGTCAGTTAAGAATTTCTCTATAGCATTGTCTGTCATTGGCAGCTGCTCTACACGGTTACGTGACGTAAAGTTGGTAATTCTGCGACTTCCTATTCTGAACGTTTTCTTGAAAATGCATAGGCAGGTCGACGAAGGCTGGAAGATAGCAAAGTTAATGTCAGATGCAATTCGGAGGGCCCAGTCTCCTAGATTTCCATCGGTAATGGTGCATAGCCTCTCACGAGCAGCTCTAAATCTTTAGAACAGTTGATACTTCCTGGCAGATTAAAACTGTGTGCCAGACCGAGACTCGAACTCGGAACCGAGTTCGAGTCTCGGTCCGGCATTCAGTTTTAATCTTCCAGTAAGTTTGACATTTCGCACACATTCCGCTGCAAAGTGAAAATTTCATTTGGATTTTCAAACAGTTTTCCATTCAGATGGGTTCTGGTTTCAGCTTGGCGCATATTTCTTACTTCATTTAATTCATTTTTCCATTTGTACAGTTCACGCTCCGGTTTTACGAAACGAAAACGCCTTTGCACACTGAGTAACTTCAAGCGTTTCTTCCCTCCTTCGTTTAACCAATATATCACTGCCTTTTCATTGTGGCTGAAAGCTGTTGCAGTACTTTTTTTTTCTTGCATGGTATTCTTCTTCAGAACTGTTGCTGGCACAACTGTCGTCGTTCAAACCGCAATTCATGGCATCGTCACAGTTATTTCTTGTTTCTTCTAACGCATCCACAATTCCAAACGTACGACCGGGTTGTATCGTTTTTCCTGTTGAGAAATGTACCGCTGACATCGGCTGTGTGTGTGTGTGCGTGTGGTGTGTGTGTGTGTGCGTGTGTGTGGCTAGCTGCGCATGCGCAGTTGCTACAGCGCCATTAGGGGTGTACATTGCTACTGCCGCCTGCCGCGCTACGAATTTGGCAATTTTCAGCTATTTTTAATATAATTTCAGTGCCTCTTAGCAGCTAAAATTTTGACAGTGCATTTCTTTCCTTGTCTTCTTCTGTACAAAAAATTTCAGAGAAGGTTTCGACATATCTTAGTGGACCATTCCCTCGTGAGATTCATAGGAACAATTACTCCAGGCAAATTAGTAAGAAAATCAGCAAGTGGGGGAAAAATGTAGATAGTTTTGAAACGTCTGGAAAACACTCATATGGGGAGTAGTAATAAGAAACAGAAAAGGTCCCCTTCGTAGGGGGACATGGCCCCCTTTTATCCCCTCCAAAAGTCAATTTGTACCATATTTTAAATTTAAACTCAAAAAGGCTTATTTTTTGAACAGAGCTCTTAGTAGTAAATAGATTACTCGCAAAATTGTACACAAAAAAGGTATTGTGCGCCTTTTCATTTATAGGAATAGAGATTGAGGTATAAGAATTGGAATGGAATTCTGTTAAAGTAATAGTTTGCAGTTTTTGTTACTTAGCAAAGTATTTAAAAGAAAAGCGTAATTAAGTGTATGCAAATACTTCGTTGCTCATATATTCTACTTGATGACATTTCTTTTGCGATCAGAATTGTTGAAATCAGGAGTACGTGCCAACAATGAAAACGTCAAGTTCCCTTTCCCATTCACTCAGCGCTTCCCTACCACTACTTCGCTGGCCAGTGTCCAGTTCAGTTTAGTTAATGTTATGAACTCTCATAGTAGTGCCTGAGAGTTCTGTTTTATTTATGTTAAATCTGTTTTGGAAGGAGAGACATCAATAATCACGAAGGGCTTGTAAACTCTGATACGAGTCAGCAAGGAACGGAACGATGGGGCTCATAATATTCTACAGAACGCAGGACTGATTGAGGTACATAAAGTTTGTCGACGTGAATATACTATGGAATGTAATATAGGTAAACTAATTAATCAAAATGTTGCACAAGTAGATGATTTGAGATCCTTTTCCTCTGACCCATTCAATTTCAAAAAAGACTGTTTCATATGTAATCATTCCGAATGGATGGTAGCCTGATGTTTCGTATGTGCTGAAAAGTGTGACACAGAAACACAAACGCCGTGGAGTGTTTGAAGTTCGCTCTTTAACTGTGAAACACAGGCTGCTTAAGAAAGCAGAGAAACGCGATGATGATTTCGGTAGAAAGGTTGCCAAACGCATCAACAGTGTCTTTTGTTTAGCTGCAGAAGCCCGTTATCATCAAGATTGCTATGCTAAATTAGTGTCGAACCCCTCCTCCATTCGAAAAAGAGGCCGCACTCAAGATACCAACATTGATGCCGCTTTTCAGGAATTATACAAATTTATAGATAGTTCAGAGGAATGTCAATTTTCACTGCTCTATTTTTTGGAGAAAGTTAATGAATGTCTCCCAGGAGGAGAGACAATGACTATAAAATTCTTAAGAAAAAATTGACTGAACACTTCAGTGAATGTGGTCTTGTTTGCCACAATGCCGAAAAATCCCCCAGCTGTATGTTTTAGTGGCGATGGCCACAAACTTTTGGATCAGAGATACGATGAACAAGTTGTTAAGGAAAAAGATGAGAGAAAGAGAATAGTAGAAGCATCAACATCTATCATCCGTAAGAATGACTCCTTAGAGTACTGACGATTATTCAGATGTCAATGACTTGACAGAGAATGCTGAAGTTATAGTTCCATACCAGAATTTTTTAAGGTTGTGATTTTGTCAGAAAAGAAAGGTAGTGAACAGCCCACTTTAAAAAATGTACAGCAATATCCTATGCGATTGTGTCAGCTACAAGGCTTCGTTCATTTATCTCCCCACTACAACTATGTCTCGCAGTGTACTTGTTTCGTAAAGTGGGATCAAAAACATTGTAGAAATTGTTTCGAATGTGGATCTCTGCTCTTCATATAGCACTGTGACTGTATTTGAGGCTTCTGCCGTTCAGCTCTGGAAACCAAATATTTCGAATGATTCGTTCTCGTAGTTCGTTTTCGATAATGCTGACTTCAATAGCGCAACAATGAAGGGTAAAGATACATTACATGCTGTGGATGAAGTCAGGTGTGTGACTCCTAGAAGAGTGACAGAACGTCAGAAAGTAACGAAACTCTCTGTCATGCCGAGCTCTACTGAAACACAAAGTGCCCAGAAATAGTGTTGGAATTGTAGAAATAGTCTGCAAATTTCTACTCAGAACAATCTTTCACAAAAGCGCCTGTGACTGCCAGTCACGATTTTACTGGCTGACGGGAAAGTTTTTACAGCTTTCTGTTCCTGCATGGCAAGGTTTTATGGAAAAAATCGCTAGAGAACCTTAAAAGCAAGCAAATGTATTAGCCCTTCCATCCATCAACAATCCGCCCATAGATTATAGTATCATTTAAACTGCTTCTACTTATACCATCATGGAGAGTAAGAAGACCACACAGTAAACATGTATCCCTAATTTTGAAAACCACTCTACATGAAAGCTAAATATATAGCTGCAGTGGAGGCTAATGGAGGGAATGAACTATTCACTAATGCATTTATTCGATTAGGAGACTTTCATTTCATAATGTCTTTTCTATGAGCAATAGGATTCTTAATTAGAGAGAGTGGATTCTCTCATCTTTAGGAGACTGTATATGCTGCATCTTCTGTTCCCTGTGTACTATCTGGTAGTGCATACACGAGAGAAATTCAGGCTCACCCTGCAGTCATGTGTGCTGTTTCCATCATAATACTGGAGGGAATGGCAGTCATGGAGGAGGAGAAGCAACAATTTACAGACTGTATTTATGATATGAGTGGAAACGGTGCATCTTTCGACGAACTGGAAAAAAATCAAGCGATTGAAAGGCTGAAAAATAAATTTGTCAACACAATGGACTATATTAAGCAAAGAGGGAAAACTTCCCAGTTATGAATACAATACATTCAGCTTTTCATCTTGGCATTACAATTCACCCAGGCAGAGCGTATGAGAAATTGGGAGCTCCATAGAGAATGAGTGAGAGCTATGCTCCCAGTATTCCATACAACTGGACACTTTCCTGATGCTAAGGCGTGTCATTTTCACCTCCATGACATGGAAAAACTGAAAGAAACCATGAAAACCGCGGAGTTCGATAAATTCACTAAGGACAGTCTCTTCATGGTTCAGCGCTCTGGTAAGTACTGGTGTGGAGTATGGAACAACATGATGATAGAACAAGCGCTTATGAAGAACCTGAAGAGCGTTGGAGGTGTTTTACAAGGAAGAGGTTTCATCGATGGTATCTCACGTATGTAAAGCTATGGAACACTTCTGCGATTTACATTAGATTTCGAGTGATCAACATGTTGAACTGATATGTGGGAACATAGAAATTGACGAGCAAATTCGCAGAATATTTCAGCTATGGTTGTAACAACACACTCCATTTGTTAATAAGGAGCAATTGTATTCATTAGGACCTGGATTAGTAGCTTCTCAGAAAGTACGTGTCATTCACCTGATGATTTAAAGGATTGCTTCACGTACGAATTATCGAGAGTAACAATTCCTCTGTTTGACAGCAGTGGATTGAGGAGAAAAACAAAAAAGTCGTCACTCTACAATCTTTCCAATCAAGTACCTGAAACGAATATTGACAATAATGAATAGAAGTTCTTTGTTACAGATGGAGTGTTTCTTATCCACCATGTCGCGTGGCTCTAGAATGGAACTTTTGCTGACGTTTATAAAATCATAATAGCCTATATTCAGAGACATTATAAAGATAATGTTGCTGTTGTATTTGACCGATATTCAGAATGTTGTTCTGGCGTCAGCTTCAAATACCAGTCCTCTAAATTTTCTGAACAGCGTTCCTAGAAAAGAACGTCGGCTTTCCTCCAGGGTTCCCATTTGAGTTCCCGAAGCATGGTCGTAACACTTGTGTGTTGTTCGAACCTACCGGTAACAAATCTAGCCGCAACCCTTTGAATTGCTTCCATGTCTTCCTTTAATCCGACCTGGTGCCGATCCCAAATGCTCTAGTGACTCTATCGACAGGGGATGTCAAACTGAATCCATATTTTTAGATTTCCAGAAAGCTTTCGACACTGTTCCTCACAAGCGTCTTCTAACCAAACTGCGCACCTACGGAGTATCGCCTCAGTTATGGGACTGGATTCGTGATTTCCTGTCAGAAAGGTCACAGTTCTTAGTAATAGACGGAAAGTTATCGAGTAAAACAGAAGTAATATCCGGCGTTCCCCAAGGAAGTAATATAGGCCCTCTATTGTTCCTGATCTATATTAACGACGTAGGAGACAATCTGAGTAACCGTCTTAGATTGTTTGCAGATGATGCTGTCATTTACCGTCTTTAAAAGTCATCAGATGATCAAAACGACTTGCAAAATGATTTAGATAAGCTATCTGTATGGTGCGAAAAGTGGTAGTTGACCCTGAATAAGGAAAAGTGTGAAGTTATTCACATGAGTACCAAAAGAAATCAGCTAAATTTCGATTACGCGATAAGTCATACAAATCTGAAGGATGTAAATTCAACTAAATACTTAGGGATTACAATTACTAATAACCTAAATAGGAACGATCACATAGATAATATTATGGGTAGAGCAAACCAAAGACTGCGATTCATTGGCAGAATACTTAGAAGGTGCCACAGGTCTGCTTAAGAGACTGATTAACCCACGCTTGTCCACCCTATTCTGGAGTATTGCTGTGCGGTGTGGGATCCGCATCGGGTGGGACTGACGAATGACATCGAAAAAGTAAAAAGGACGGCAGCTCGCTTTGTATCATCGAGAAATAGGGGAGATAGTGTCACAGACATGATGCGTGAATTGGAGTGTCAATCATTAAAACAAAGGCATTTTTCGTTGCGACGGGATTTTCTCATGAAATTTCAATCACCAGTTTTCTCCTCCGATTGCGAAAACATTCTGTTGGCACCCACCTACATAGGGAGAAATGATCATCACGATAAAATAAGAGAAATCAGGGCTCGCACAGACAAATTTAAGTGCTCGTTTTTCCCGCGTGCCGTTTGCGAGTGGAACGGTAGAGAGACGGCTTGAATGTGGTTCATTGAACCCTCTGCCAGGCACTTTATTGTGAATAGCAGAGTAATATCGAAGATGTAGATGTAGATGTAGCAGTGCAGCAGAATAAGCCGCACTAGCATCAGACACGTGGTCTCCTTTACACATGAACCACACTTTCTTAAAATTCTCCTAATAAACCAAGGTCGACCATTCGCCTTCCCTACCACAATCCTCACATGTTCATTCCATTTCATGTATCTTTTTGAAAGTTATTCCCAGATACTTAAATACTAATACTGTATCCGAACATTGTGGGTTTGTTTTTCGTACTCATTCGCTTTAACTTACACTTCTATATTTAGAGCCAGCTGCCATAAATCACACCGTCTAGAAATTTTGTCTAAGTCATCATGTATCCTCTTACGTCAATCAAGTCCAACACCATCCCGTACACCACAGCATCATCAGCAAACAACCGCAGATTACCGTTCACCCTGTCCACCAGATCAGTTACGCACATAGGAAATAATAACGGTCCTGTAACACTTCCCTGCGGCACTCCTGACGATACCCTTGTCTCTTATGTACACTCGCCGTCGAGGGCAGCATACTGGGTTCTGTTATTTACGACATCTTCCAGCAACTCACGCATCTGGAAACCTGTACCGTACGCTCGTAGCTTCATTAACAGTCAGCAATGAGGTACCGTGTCAAATACTTTTTGGAAATCCAGAATTCTGGAATCTGCCTGTTGCCCTTCATTCATAATTCGCAGTATATCATGTGAGAAAAGGGCAAATGCTTTCTAAAATCGTGCTGATTCACGGACATAAGCTTCCCACATACGTCTAGAGGAATGGTCACAACGAGAAAATTCGAGTAATTGGAGCTAATATTGACGTTTACCTAAAATCATTTTTCCCACGAGACATTCGGGAATGTAACAGGGAAGGGGGATCAGATAATGGTATCGAAGTACCCCCTGCGACACACTATCAAGTGGCTTGGGGAGTATTGTGAAGATTTAGATGTTCCCGTCCCTTAACTGACCTTTCCCACGTTAATTATTTCCGAATGGTGTGTCAGAAGTAACACTTAAGTTTCTCCAAAACACTCTGATGTAAAAGAACTGCTACTGTAAGTTGAACAGTGGTGCTAGTAACAAATGAACCCAGTGGTTCACAGGCGTGAAATTTGTCAAATGACATCCACCTTCCACTAAGGCAACTCACTAACATCTACATCTCCTATTTCTCTGTAAAATGTTACAATTGTAGCGAATAAATTCATTGTCAGTACGTTGCTATAGGAAACTGGACAATAGTTCTTTATTTAGAGGACAATTTTTACTGCCAAATGTATGTCTTTTCCGATAACTGTTGGGTCGCATGAAGACTTAGTTATTGTTCATAGAAAACCGTTGAATCAAGTGTCACATTGATATATACGGAGTGAAATCACCTTCACTATGAATCTGTGTTACAGTTTATGTGAATTGAAATGATCAAACCAATCAACACCAGTAAACGCTACATCATAGAGAATGAACTGAAAATGATTGAACAGATAGCAACAGAGCTAGAAAGTGTCCAAAGAAGAGGTAATTGCGAAAAAAAACATCTCCCGTATGATCCACTTCATAGTTATATGTCCAACTGATTTTCCCACGTCAAGAAAGTTATTACTTTAGTTTTTGCTCCTGAGTCTCTAAAAGTCGGAGTTTTCGGGTAATTTTAGGGAAACGTAAACCTGAAAATGTCTTTGTGGCTTGGAAACAGCTGTCATTCGTATTTACACCATCATAACCTTTCATTGAGGTCATTCAAAATGAGCACCTAATTAGTTTAAACGTTTGTTTCACACACCTGGTATTAAGAAGTACTAAGGTATTGGTCACACGAATACCTCAGCACTGTCTGTGAGCCATCTTCTACAGTCAGAGTGAATTGCGTTATCAAAGTTTGGAACGCGTTTAGAGATAACTAAGAAAGTTGTATCATGTCTGTAGAGCAGTATGAGTGTAGCTAAGGCAGAAAGCTGCATCCTATTCATAGAGTTTCACAAAAACAGCTAAGGAAGGAAGCTGCATCCTATCTATAGCGTACTACGCGAAGAACTAGGGATATAAGCTGCATCCTGTACATTGGGAACCACGGGCAGAGGTAAGGAAGAAGACTGCATCCTGTACACAGAGTACCATGGGAAGAACTACAGAAGAAGGCTGCATCCTGCCCACAGAGTATGAAACATTTAGTTCAGGAGCCCAGTGGAAGTGTAATTAGTTGCATACTTGACCTCTTCGCAGCAAGTAATCGTGAGTAAACAAGGAGGATCGTGACGGATACAGGGATTAGTGACCACAATGTGCTTGTAGCAAGACTGAATACCGTAACATCTAAATCCACCGAAAGTAACGCCTTCCTAAGTGTAAGAACAGACCAGATGTGGTTTAAATTCAAAGAAATAGTGTCGTCGGCCGTTTAAAGATACATGCCAAATAAATTAATAAGCGATGGTACTGATCCTCCATGGTACACGAAGAAAGTCACAACACTGTTGGTGAAGTTTTACAGAGGCTCAAAATTTAGCGCAAACTTAATGCGAAGTTCTTTTAATAGTTTGCACAATGAAACTCTTTCTCGAAATCTGGCAGAAAATCCAAAGAGATTCTGTTCGTTTATAAGGTACACCACCGATTCTGAGTTACTAAACGTAGTTTTCCCAGATTCCTTCACCCCCGAAGAGGGAGTAAACATTGCACAATTCGAAACAAGAATAACTATCAGCATTAGTAACTAAGACGTAGATATCCTAGGTGCAGCGAAGCAGCTTAAACCACTTAAGGGGCTTCGGAAATGTTCAAAATGATGAAATGTTTAATTTTAACTTTTTTGCCTTTTAAATAATCTACAGACTTTTCTCTTTCAATTGATATATAATTTATTCAGTTCAGAAGACGAACTACTTATGAAATAGTTTTGAAATATGTTCTGCATGGGGTGACCCACTATGGCGCTGTTAAACTGTGGTCAGATGTTGAACTCCTGAATCTACATGCTCGTCATGTGCATTTTAGCGATTTGACAGAAAAGAAGTGTTACAAAATAGGTGTTGTGGCTAACCTGTGATAGTTCGGCGTATATCGCTCGCTCTATGGTCGTGTGTTTCATGTTTTGTTCACTCTTTTGTAATCCTGAAAATATTCATAGTGAATTCTGTTCATTGAAGTCTGTTTCAGTGAAGGACAATCATAGGTAAGCACAAAGTGACTAGAAATACTCTGAAGGCTTTTAAGAGAAGGACAACTGCTGGAAAGTCAAAGGTAAGCAATAAAGACGATAACCAACTGTATAAATCTAACCTTGCTGGTACACCTGTCCATTGCATTGAAAGTGAGAAAGAAAGTATTTCGTAGAGAAAGCATGGTTCAGTTAGCGAAATGTATGAATGTTTTGTGGGCTATTCAGATGTGAATGAAATATTTGATATGTCAGTTCTCAACAGAATTTTTGCAAACTGTGTCAGATGTATTCAGTGTTGTGAAGTTGGTCTGGAACTCTTTGTAAAAAATCTGGTAGAACTTGCCAGTGAAATGGAACTGAAGTGTAGTAAGTGCTCATACACGACTGCCTCTCGGAACAGTGTTGCAGTAACTCAAAATGAAGAAAATAGTAGCAAAATCTATTAACACAACATTATATTTGTTTATGCCTTGCGTACAATTGGTAAGGGTGCTACTGCAGGTGCAGTGTTCTGTGGCATGATGAATCTTTCAAATCCCACAACCTAGTCGCGAATTATAACAGATTTATAGTGTCTAAAGTAGAAGAAGTCTGTATAGAATGTATGAAGAAAGCTGTGCAAGAGGCAGAGGTAGGAAACAGTGGTAACTTAGACTTGACTGCAGCATTCGATGGTACCTGGCATGAATGGGGACACACATCTCTTCATGGTGTAATATCTGCCACCGGTACGTATACAGGGAAAGTTTTAGATGTGGCAGTAATATCTAAATATTGTAGGTGACCAAAAAAAATAAAGGTAGACACGAAAATAATTGCACAGCTAACTATAGTGTCAGTAGTGGAGAAATGGAAGTGGCCGGTTTTGCTAGTATATTCCAACGTTCTATTGCGTGTGACAAAGTGCGACATGTGAATTACCTTGGTGATGCTGATTCTAGAAGTTTCAAACATATTCAAAAACTGAAGCCCTATAGTGATGATGTCATATGCAGAAATTTGAATGTACTGGAGATGTACGGAAATGAATGGCATCAAGACTTCGGCTACTGAAATCTTCGTTGTTGTTGTTGTCTTCAGTCCTGAGACTGGTTTGATGCAGCTCTCCATGCTACTCTATCCTGTGCAAGCTGCTTCATCTCCCAGTACCTACTGCAACCTACATCCTTCTGAATCTGCTTAGTGTACTCATCTCTCGGTCTCCCTCTACGATTTTTACCCTCCACGCTGCCCTCCAATGCTAAATTGGTGATCCCTTGATGCCTCAAAACATGTCCTACCAACCGATCCCTTCTTCTAGTCAAGTTGTGCCACAAACTTCTCTTCTCCCCAATCCTATTCAATACCTCCTCATTAGTTACGTGATCTATCCACCTTATCTTCAGTATTCTTCTGTAGCACCACATTTCGAAAGCTTCTATTCTCTTCTTGTCCAAACTAGTTATCGTCCATGTTTCACTGCCATACATGGCTACACTCCAAACAAATACTTTCAGAAACGACTTCCTGATACATAAATCTATATTCGATGTTAACAAATTTCTCTTCTTCAGAAACGCTTTCCTTGCCATTGCCAGTCTACATTTTATATCCTCTCTACTTCGACCATCATCAGTTTTTTGCTCCCCAAATAGCAAAACTCCTTTACTACTTTAAGCGTCTCATTTCCTAATCTAATTCCCTCAGCATCACCCGATTTAATTTGACTACATTCCATGATCCTCGTTTTGCTTTTGTTGATGTTCATCTTATATCCTCCTTTCAAGACACTGTCCATTCCGTTCAACTGCTCTTGCAAGTCCTTTGCCGTCTCTGAAAGAATTACAATGTCATCGACAAACCTCAAACTTTTTACTTCTTCTCCATTAATTTTAATACCTACTCCAAATTTTTCTTTTGTTTCCTTTACAGCTTGCTCAATATACAGATTGAATAACATCGGGGAGAGGCTACAACACTGTCTCACTCCTTTCCCAACCACTGCTTCCCTTTCATGCCCCTCGACTCTTATTACTGCCATCTGGTTTCTGTACAAATTGTAAATAGTCTTTCGCTCCCTGTATTTTACCCCTGCCACCTTTAGAATTTGAAAGAGAGTATTCCAGTCAACATTGTCAAAAGCTTTCTCTAAGTCTACAAATGCTAGAAACGTAGGTTTGCCTTTTCTTAATCTTTCTTCTAAGATAAGTCGTAAGGTCAGTATTGCCTCACGTGTTCCTACATTTCTACGAAATAAAAACTGATCCTCCCCAAGGTCCGTATCTACCAGTTTTTCCATTCGTCTGTAAAGAATTCGCGTTAGTATTTTGCAGCTGTGACTTATTAAACTGATAGTTCGGTAATTTTCACATCTGTCAACACCTGCTTTCTTTGGGATGGGAATTATTATATTCTTCTTGAAGTCTGAGGGTATTTCGTCTGTCTCATACATCTTGCTCACCAGCTGGTAGAGTTTTGTCATGACTGGCTCTGCCAAGGCCGTCAGTAGTTCTAATGCGATGTTGTCTACACCGGGGGCCTTGTTTCGACTCAGGTCTTTCAGTGCTCTGTCAAACTCTTCACGTAGTATCGTATCTCCCATTTCGTCTTCATCTACATCCTCTTCCATTTCCATAATATTGTCCTCAAGTACATCGCCCTTGTATAAACCTTCTATATACTCCTTCCACCTTTCTGCCTTCCCTTCTTTGCTTAGAACTGGGTTGCCATCTGAGCTCTTGATATTCATACACGTGGTTCTCTTCTCTCCAAAGGTCTCTTTAATTTTCCTGTAGGCAGTATCTATCTTACCCCTAGTGAGATAAGCTTCTACATCCTTACATTTGTCCTCTATCCATCCCTGTTTAGCCATTTTGCACTTCCTGTCGATCTCATTTTTGAGACGTTTGTATTCCTTTTTGCCTGCTTCATTTTCTGCATTTTTATATTTTCTCCTTTCATCAATTAAATTCAATATTTCTTCTGTTACCCAAGGATTTCTAGCAGCCCTCGTCTTTTTACTTACTTTATCCTCTGCTGCCTTCACTACTTCATCCCTCAGAGCTACCCATTCTTCTTCTACTGTATTTCTTTCCCCCATTCCTGTCAATTGTTCCCTTATGCTCTCCCTGAAACTCTGTACAACCTCTGGTTCTTTCAGTTTATCCAGGTACCATCTCCTTAATTTCCCACATTCTTGCAGTTTCTTCAGTTTTAATGTACAGGTCATAACCAATAGATTGTGGTCAGAGTCCACATCTGCCCCTGGAAATGTCTTACAACTTAAAACCTGGTTCCTAAATCTCTGTCTTACCATTATATAATCTATCTGATACCTTTTAGTATCTCCAGGGTTCTTCCATGTATACAACCTTCTTTCATGATTCTTAAACCAAGTGTTAGCTATGATTAAGTTGTGCTCTGTGCAAAATTCTACCAGGCGGGTTCCTCTTTCATTTCTTAGCCCCAATCCATATTCACCTACTATGTTTCCTTCTCTCCCTTTTCCTACACTCGAATTCCAGTCACCCATTACTATTAAATTTTCGTCTCCCTTCACTATCTGAATAATTTCTTTTATTTCATCGTACATTTCTTCAATTTCTTCGTCATATGCAGAGCTAGTTGGCATATAAACTTGTACTACTGTAGTAGGTGTGGGCATCGTATCTATCTTGGCCACAATAATGCGTTCACTATGCTGTTTGTAGTAGCTTACCCGTATTCCTATTTTCCTATTCATTATTAAACCTACTCCTGCATTACCCCTATTTGATTTTGTATTTATAACCCTGTAGTCACCTGACCAGAAGTCTTGTTCCTCCTGCCACCGAACTTCACTAATTCCCACTATATCTAACTTTAACCTATCCATTTCCCTTTTTAAATTTTCTAACCTACCTGCCCGATTAAGGGATCTGACATTCCACGCTCCGATCCGTAGGTACAGAAAACTAAAACTCAATTATGTTTAAGGGTTGGATGGGAAGCGAAGGTTAACTGACACTTTAATTGACAAAATACAGAACTATTATGGAATGGCTATTAGGCAAAACACACACAGTGCCGATGAATTGAAGAAGGCTGTTTGAGCTCCTTTTGTATACTTCTTCAACCGATGAAAGTCTCCATCATTACTTGTGTCCCAAAGGAGAAAGCAGTTCGTGTAAATACAACAAGGGATTGCTAACTGGTGAAGTATACACTCATAAACATAGTCTGTCTGATACGGTAATGGAAGTGATAAAACCTGTTTTCAGAGACTTAGCAGCACCTGAACTGTTGAGAAAGTGTGTTCATGGAAAAACTCAAAACTCTAATGAAAGTGTGAATAGTATTATGTGGTCAAGAATCCCCAAGACTGTGTTTGTTGGAATAAAAACACTTCGCTTTGGTGTGTATGGTGCTGTTGCTACTTCCAATGATGGCAACGTTGTAAGGTGCAAAGTATTTCGAAATATGTGAAAGAAGATTGGTTTCAACATGGTACGAACGATGCTTGCTTTAGACAAAGAATGTTTTCGGGCTGCTGACAGAGGTGTAAATAGCCTAGAAATACAAGTTAGAGTAAATAGGAGGAATACAAAGAGGAAGCTGGAGGATGAGTTTGCACAAGGTAACGATAATCCATCCTATGAACCTGGAAGGCACTAAAAAGGTAATCAAAATTTCTCTCTCGATTCCCTAAAATTTTATTTTTTCATGCAAATTACATGTTTTCTCAGGATCTATCAAATGAATTTGCTTCCGATTTTCAAGAAGTGGTACACAGTTCCTTCTGCGTAACGTAACACAGCCTTTTTCCAAAAACCTTTATGCTGTTGAATTTATAAACAAAAATATCAGAAAAAGTAGTGAAGTTTCATTGCAATACAATAAATTAATCTCTAATAACTGAATTCAAATTTTTAAAAATCCCTGTGTTAAGTTGTAGCCAACACTCCAATAAATAACCTGTTAAAATTTCAACATTCTAGTTCAAATAATTTCTGAGCAAACATGTAATTTATTAGCGCTATTTTAACATTGGAAAGATAAGGGTTCCCGGAGCCCCTTAATAAAGGCAAGGCCTCCGGGCCAGATTGTATACCAGTTAGGTTCCTTTTAGACAATAGCTCCATACTCAGGAATCATACACAGCCGCTCGCTCGTCGAAAGCTTAGCACCTAAAGATGGAACGTTCCGCATACCACACCAATACCCAGAAAAGGAAGTAGGAGCAATCCGCAGAATTACAGGTCTACTACACTACGCTTGTTCGTTCTCTTCTCGGGAATTGCTGCGAATTGTGGGACCCGCATCAGATAGTATTCATGGAGGTAGGACCTTCCCATTACATTTCAACCTCTAGCTCTTTCCTCCGAAAGCGAAAAAGTTATTTGGTGCCCACCTACTTAGGGAGAAACCATCATCATAATAAAATAAGAGAAATTACGGTTCTTTTGGAATGATTTAAGTGTTCGTTTTTACCGTGCGCTGTTTAAGACTGGAACAGCAGAGAAATAGCTTGAAGGTGATTCGATGAACATTCTGTAGGACACTTAATTGTGAGTCGAAGACTAATCATGTAGATGTACTGCAGGGTGAGATAAAAAGGAGGCTGCATTAAGTAGCATGGGGTAACATAAAAAAGCTGCATCATGTTCAGTGAATATTGTAAAGAGAGCAGGGTTGCAACCAGTCTATAGAATATCATGAAGAGAGCTAAAAGAGTAAGCTTCATCATGTATATTTATGGCTATGGTTGTAGCTTTCCACAGAGTGGCACAAGGAGAGCTAAGGAAGAACACTCATTCCTGACCATATAGTACCATGGGCAGAAATAAGGAAAGAGGCTGCATCCGGTCTACACACTACCGCAGGGAGAGCTAAGGAAGAAAGGTGTATTTACTCCATGCAGTACCACAGGGCGAGCTGAGGGGGACACTGCATAAGCTCAAAGATCACCTTGTGGCGAGCTACCGAAGGACACCGCATGCTCATAGATCTCCATGTGGAGAGCCAAGGAAGGAAACTGTATCCTGACAATAGAGTAACAGTGAGAGAGCTAAGGAATCAAGTTGCTTCATGTCCATAGAGTAGCATGGAGAGAGCTTAAGAAGAAAGGAACTGCATCATACCAGTGAGCACAACGATGACAGATATCGAACGAAGATACAGTCTGCACTTAGAAGGAAGGAAGAATGGATTTAACGTTCGGTCGACATCGAGATCATTAGAGGCGGAGCACAAGTTCGTATTGTACCGAAGATGGAGAAGAAAATTGGTCATGCCCTTTCAAAGGAACGATTCCGGCATTTGCCTGGAGCGATTTAGGAACATCAAGGAAAACCTAAATCTGGATATTCAGGTGCTGGTTTGAACCGTCGTCCTCCCGAATGCGAGTTCAGTGTGCTAACCACTGCGCCACCTCGCTCGATCCGCACTTAAGAGTACCATGAGGAGAGACAATATGAAGACTGCGTCCGGTCCGTACAGTACCACGAGTGGGAAACAGTGGTGGAGAAGTTAGTTCCACCTAATTGGTTGAGTATTACCGCACCATTCCATGTTCGACGTTACCGTGTTTTAAATGGCATTACGAAATTAAAAATTATCGTGGTCGTATTTACTGTTACATTACAAATAGCAGTTTTTATAATAATTTTAAACTGAAAATATACTGACGGAAATGGGATGTACTACACCATGAAGCAACTTCACATATTTATCAGACCTTGCGCACTTCTTTAACACATTCTGAGTATTAAGTGACTGAACTTTCACTGCATGTGGAACTGACCTTCATTATCATCATCGGTATAAGACGTGACGCCCACGTGCACAAATAGGCCGTTATGTTCATGGTGAATTATCGTCTGGAATATGCCATTTCGTATCCCGGTAGTGAATGATACAAAAACAAGGTAAATCATTCTTGCACATATCGGTGACCATAACGAAATCAGTCCTGTTGTCGTAAGAAATGCCTCCCCGCACCATTATTCCAGAAATTGAAGACATAGGAATACTAAAAATCGCTGCTTTCTCTGACGTATTTACCAAGTCGACTGTGAACGCGTTGGCTTCGATCTGACCACCACAAACGGAAGTGACACCTATCACTGAGTGCTAATGAAAATCAGCCAATTTCCCAGTTGACTTAGGCTGTACACTACGTAAGTCCCTATTATCTGTGACATGATGTCTCCTTCCACAGTTGGTTAACTTCTCCTTTCCCTTTATATCAAGAGTATGATATATTCCCCATAAGTGATGTCTGACTCAGAAGCTCAACACGGATGTAATTCATTTCGTGTAACTCTAAGAGACAGTGTTCTGTGACTGCAGGTTTGCTTATCTGTTTCAGTCAATCAGTCAAGTATGCCTCTAGAATTCACTGCAGCGATCTTCAGCTGCACGCACTATCTGCCCTATAGACGTTATGCCGCTTTGAAACAGAAGCTGATACTCTGCGGACTTGGGTAGTTCGAGGACTTCTTTGACACTGGCAAGTAGTTCCCGACCAAAAAAAGTCACAATTTACTGTCACATTACAACAATTCCGTTTTATTTTTATTTTTTGGTGGCTATCCAATTTGTAAAATGAAAACAGTCGACACAGCCTTTGAAGCCTTCTTTTCCTAAATCCGGTACCAGCCTAGCAGTGTCGAAGTGGACTTCGATAACGAAAATTCATTGTATGTCAGATTCAATACCGAAAATAGCATGATCTGTAAGTACGCACACAATTCAAGATCACTGGTGTGAACACCAGGAGCATAGTCGACTACTACAAACAAGAAAGCATGTAATCACAGAGCGTTGTCTCTAAAGGTTACATAGAATGAGTTATAACAGCACAGAGCGGATTTACCGCAGACTTCATAAGGCGTATTGTCAACACTAGCCTGATTATTATGCGCTAGGATGACATCGGCGTACCTGATAATAGTAACTTGATCTTTGGACGATACATTGCGTTCATTGGACACTGAGATAAGGCTTTACAAATACGCTCTTTGCTTGAAGTTTTCGGTCGTCTGCCGGTGAAGAACGAGAGAGCCTAGGTAGAAAGAAAGAAGTACGTCATTGGTATATGTCTCACTTCTAGATGCCTTCCGTCGTGTCGCTTAAGTTGTGTTTTGAATCTTAGCAAACCAAAGTTTCGCAATTCTGAACTCAAGACGGACCAATCAGGACCGACCGATCGCAGTGTCATCCTCAGTCAATGGCGCCATATGGGTGCGGTATGAAAGGGCGTGGCGTCAGCGCAACGCTCTCCCAGTCGTTATCGTCTTTGCATACCTTTAAGCCGCTACATCTCACAGCCACTCAACTTGCCCCAGTCTCTCCCTCTGTGGGGGGAGGGGTGGGGGTGGGGGAGGGCAATCAGCCGGGCTTACCACTCAGCAACGGAGGCGGACCTCGATGCTTAGAACCTAATCGAAAAGCTTTACGAGGAATGTATGAGACGCTCCACCACAGTGAGACGCGCCAACGAATTTTATAAGATTTGTGGAAACACCTAGAGGAGGGTACTAAAAGGTATGTCTTAATTTCGCCATACTGTTTATTTGCACACAAATGACTACAGAAGTCATCTAAAAGAAAAATCTGTGCTTATGGGTCGGGTATGACTTATGATGGAACTGCGTCACAAAACTGCCCGTTTCTCGCATAAAATATTACTTACATCATCAGTAAGCCTTCTTAATTACTTTCTTCCAGTAAATCAGACTGCATATTACAGCGAAAATAGCAATGAATTACTTACTTTGCTGTTCACAATTATGTTTCAGGAAGTAATCTGACAAATATGTCTATATGTAGAAAACAACATTGCGATGTTTGAGGTAAACACCGCACTTTTTCTGCATTTCTCACGTAGTTGTTCAGAAATTTTAGACTTCGAAGGAACATCGTGACACTTGCCAAATATCATGGATGTGGAAATACTTAATTTAACTTGGATTTTATTTTCATTTTTTAATGCTTTAAGGAATAGTATTTCAAGTAAAAATAACGTTTGATGAGTACATATTAGTAACACTTTAAGTATCCTGGATAAGCAAATGTTGGTTTTTTTACTATTTATGGAGAGTATGCTAATAACAATTCTAATAGACCACAGCAAATGATAAACAGCTATCAATGAAATTTACCGATGCAACTGGTAAGTCCGTCTATAACCGATTTAATGAAGTAAGTAATGAAAACGTAGTTGACAAAATTTTTGTTGTTTTACGGATTTCAGACACTTTTGTAAGTGGATGACGTATTTTTTGATAAATAATTCCGATAGTTCGGATACTCTTGAGCACAGAATCGTAATTGGCTCTTTCATTTTAGTAGTGGCTAAAATACTAGGCTCTGTTTGAAAGAAAAGGGAAGGAGATGGTATATTATGCAGCATGTGTGTGTGTGTGTGTGTGTGTGTGTGTGTGTGTGTGTGTGTGTGTGTGTGTTTAAATTCACCGCCCACCACAATCTTTAATTTTTCAAATCTCTTAGAATTTAAAATTTCGCTTCATCTTTATGGTGTCATCGAAGAATGGGCGTGGCCTGTGACCTTACAATTATTACATCATGGAAAAACTTCATTGAAAATTCAATGACCTGATCTCGAGATCAATGACCAAGGTCACCTGATGTTAAAAAAATGGGCTATTATATAAAATGTAAACAAAGTGCTCTGGAGTCGCACAGCCATAGAACTGGTGTACTAACAGGATGTCGTACTTTCGCCATACTGGTAATTGTGGCACAAATGAAAATAGAACTCGTCTAAAACAAAAGTTGGGAGCTTATAAGTCAGATACGACTTATGTCGGAACTACGCTACAAAATTGTCAGTATATCGAAATACATAAGTATTATCTATGCTGCATGGAGAGGATGGACTTCATAAGAAGGAATTCTTGGAAAACAGATAACTGCCTGCACAAGCAGAATGAATGTCCCATGGGCACAGATAGACCGATTTCGACGCTATGCTACGACCAAACAAGTCTCCAAATTCGAAATTCTGGTAGCAAGAGAACGTGAAAAGATGAAAGATGGGCTACTACTAACCGTAATCAGTCACACGAGGAAAGCGAAGAACGACGTGGCGACATCGGTTCTAGAAAAGGGACTCACTTTTGCACCAACTCCGACTGCTATACCTGTTGCATATTTCGTCAGTAGCATTCAACAAGTAAGTTTCCACCCTCCCCAGCGACGATGCGGAAGAGATACGTCGGAAAACATGCCACACGCTCACCTTAGCCGCTCCACTCAAGACAAACATCACAGAAGTAGAAAGAGCTGTCATTAGAGGACTACTGAAAGATCCTGAAATAGTCATTTTACCTGCGGACAATGGAAATGCTACTGTACAGCTTTCGCTGTCACAGAACAGTCGCCAAACTACAACTTACTCGACAATCCGTCCACTTTCTATGCCAGCCCATGCCGAGCGAATGCACCAAAAAGGTTCGAACACGTGCTGCTGCAGCACCAAAGCTCCGTGGCTGAACTAAAATTCACCGAAAATACACTGCGCTACTATCAAAGATGGAAGTGCACTTTTATATTGCTAAGTCGATAAATGTCCTCATCACACCAAAAACGCCGTACATTTCACTCAACGGCCGCAAGGGATAGGTCTTCGTAACCAGGACATTATAGTGAGCTTTGATGTGGTATTCCTCATCACCAGGGTGCCGTTTTATGATTCCCTCAAGCTGATCAGGAAAAGAGCCAAAATGACCAAGCTCTTTGAATTTTAATTCCCATCTTTATACTTTTTCTTCAATGGCGACTATGAAGAACAAACAGATGACGTCTTCACGGGATGCCCACTTTCAACAGTTGTGGCCTGTATTCATAGAGGATATATGTAGAAAAAACTGCACTGAAGCCCACACATCTTCAGATGCTTGATGTGGCCACACTAGCGCTAAAGGCTTCAGACACTCCTGCAACATTCGGATTCTCTGCTCCCGTGCATCAAATTCACCGTGAACGTGGAAGGGAATAGCGAAAGAGCCTTCCTAGACGTAATGGAGAAGCGCAAAGTGGACGGCATTATGAGATATAATGTATACATGAAAGTAACACTGCTTTGTGTTTTCACGCTTCGAGCCACGATCATACTCACAACGTAAAGGTGTTATAAGCATTATACACAGGTCCACAGTGCAATGTGCAGTACGAACGAAGAAAGCTATAAACGGAGCACAATCACCTTAAGACCATATTCAAGGATAACAAACAAAGCGAGAGACAAATCTGACGTGTCTTCGGCCAGAAGTTTCAGGAGGGTCCGCAGCGCGTGGTCGTGCGGTAGCGTTCTCGTTTCCCGCGCCCGGGTTCCCGGATTCCATTCCCGGCGGGGTTAGGGATTTCCTCTGCCTCGTGATGACTGGGTGGTGTGTGATGTCCTTAGGTTAGTTAGGTTTAAGTAGTTCTAAGTTCTAGGGGACTGATGACCTCAGCAGATAAGTCCCATAGTGCTCAGAGCCATTTGAACCTTAAGGGAGGTTGTTGAGATAAGAGTACCGAAGTCATGACCAATAGGAACAGTGGCTTCACTTTTTGTAAAGCGTAGGAGCCAGCGGTCAGTCAACTAAAGACAGAACGTCCACTGAGAGTAACTTCCGTTCCTGACGCTGGTGACAGAATACAGATGTATAAACATGGTAACAACAGGTCTTATAGCTATAGGCTTGGTTCTTTTCTAGCAGGTTTATTTGGATGCTTAAATTTCTGCAACACCGTTGTGTCCTGTACTAACGATATGACTCCTAGCTGTAGGAACTCCCACCACAGGAAGTGCAAGAGCGGTATGGCGCTGGAGGTACAACGTTCGATACAATGACGCGCTTATTAACTACTTGCGCAGGTATATAATAGCTGACCTCTCTGTGGCAATCACAGTTGGCAAGCCTTCTGCAGCGATGCTTTCCAATGGGAGTGAACGGAACGCACTTGAAAGGAAAAATAAAAGCCAGATGTTAATATTTCGACAAGCTCTATTATTAGGCACTAGCATCACGACTGCACCAGCATCTCAATGACTGTCAGGTAGCTTCCACAATTTATTAAATGCATGATTCCATCACTACGTACGACAAGGTAGAAGAAGGGGCGGTAGCAAATAGATGTTTACGCAGCGTAGATATGATCTTTGGTGCGAAGTCACGTGTGCTGGACTGCTGTTGAATTTGCTCGTCAATATTTTATGGGGTTTTAGTCTTCAGTTACTTATTTTAAAGTATACTTGTGTTAATACTTGCTGTGAAAGTAACTTATTAGTGGATTTTCATTAATCTCAGTCTTTCTTCCTGTATTATTGACTCGAGTGGTCTGTTATTCGTGAGTGTGCTTACGTCTTTCGTCCTAGCCTCACGCCTCGGTAGTGTGTTTACATTTTGCGGCGTGCAGTTGCAGGTGTAGCGGTTATAAAGCTAAGTACTGACAAAGTTATTTGTGCAATGTCAGTTATTAAATTTAAGAGTTTTCTACGGTGTTTCGTGCTGTTTGTGGCGAAATAACGAATTAATAAATTTTTGGAAACGTTCACTCTCTGTGTTTTTTAGAGTTTTCTGTGCGTAGAAGTCGTTTAGTAAATTTCGTACTTTAATTTTCAGCTGACGTTTCTTACTGTTTCTAGTGAAATACTTCGGTAAAATTTTCATTCAGTGTTTTGACTTCGTTGGGTGTTCCAGTGGCCGCTTGAAGTTCTGGTTTTATCTTATCATTTTGTGAAGTTTTGTCGGTATTGATATTAGCTGTGATGGAGTAGTATTAATAAAGTAGTTCCTTTCTTAGGAGCTACAGAATTTCGAGACCGCTATTGTTAGTTCTATAAATATTTCGATTGGTGTAACTGAACTTACGTAACGTTGATGTATAGATTCTTTCATTAACTGTAAGTGAGTGAGAATTGTGGGCTCTGTCGTAAGTATATGAGTAGTGGGTTACGGTGTGGGATTTGTTCAAAGTAATTTCATTGGGGGGGGGGGGGGGGGGGGTGATGCAGTGGGGATGCCAGTGGACTTTCTAGTGAGATCCTCTCCTGGGAATGCAGAATCTGTAGTAGAAATAAGTTGACAGAGGAGCAGGATAGTAAGATCTGTGCCCTTCAGGTGCAGTTACAATGCGCAAAGGAGGAACTAGATATGTTGAGGATGGTGAAGGGTGGTGGGGAACGGGAACTGGCACTTGGCAAGTAGGGAGCTAGGAGGAGGAGGAGGTATTCAGACAGTTTTACTTTTTTGTTTTTTACCAACTGTCAGAGTGGAGTCGAGAGGAGCCTCTTGTAGCAGTAGATGTAGGGAAAATGGAGCAGTCCTCAGCAGTAAGGACGCCTAGGTCAGTTTCAAAGTCTAACAATAAGTGTGGGCCAGCTGTTGCACAAAGTGTTGGGGAGTGAGTGCCATGTCACCAGCATTGTGCAGCCTAGTGCAGGTTTGCTCAGGTGACTGACTACATAGGGGAGTTATGTAAGAATTTTATGAACGAGGATCAGGTTGTGACAGTGGGTGGAACAATCTTGATTGGGACAGGGAGTATGATGTGGGTCAATCCATATGAAGTGGTCCAGTGATGGTTACTCACCATTTTTAAATATTTTATTTTTTATATGTGACTGCCCTATCTTTGAAAAGTTCAAAACAGTTTTTTTAAATGGCCATCTTTATTTGTAGGTGCGTGACAATTTTTCAGTCTCGAGACATTAGCGAAAATTTGAATATCTCTGCACTGGGTTAAGTTACAATATTGCAATTGACATGATTGTTTTTAGAAAAGTGTCATTTACAACATTGTCTGTTACACAAAATATCCTAAATTCAATAATAACCAGTCAAAATGACCTCCAAAGTTTGGTATCCAAATTTTCTAACATCCACAATTTAGGCCCAAAAATAATAAACAAGGAGTGATTTATGAGAGTATTTTTTTCTATAGTTACATATCATACACTACTAGCTTCATATAGAGAAGAACACTTACAAATGTTTCCCTATTTTTTTTTAATTTTTTGAAATTTGAAATTTTTCTCTTTTTGTAAAGTTTGGGGTTAGTTATCTCAGGTGGGACTGGATATAAAAATATTATTTTTGCACAGTTTGTACAGCTATATGATAGCAACGTACTGTACAAATTTCAACATTGATATCTGACTTTGAACAAAGATATGAATTTTTGAAAATTAGGATATGATTCACATTACTCTACAACTGATCTTATAGCTGTTGCCTGTTTAAATGGTTTATTGTTTCATTGTAATAAAATTTAATTGTGACATATTTAGTTAACACAATCACCCAATATTCATTTAGTTTATTTATTCTTAATAATGCAATATTAAACAATAGGAGCTTCCGATTTTGTTCTATGGTAATAAAAATGCTCATTTACCTTTAGGTTTATTGTCACTAAAGAAGTTCATTATTGCTGGGTGTGGTATTGTAGAAGTACATTTTTGCTGCATGTGGCATTTTTGTAGTCAGTCTGTTCTGAAAACTCTGTGAGAGTGCAAGTACATACTTCATCAAGAGTGTAGAATGTGTTATGTGCTTTGTTCTATGTGTAATTTGTAATTAATTTTGAGAGATTAACTGGAATGCAATAACATGGATTAACAGTGCTCTGTTGGACAGATAGCAAGTGAACCATATCACAAAACAGTTTATAATTCAGTTTCAAAAAACTTGAAAAATGTCAATGACTTTGATGAAGTTAGATAAACTTTGTTTAAATTTCGAGTAAGTTCTTCTGTAACATCAGTGTGTGAGCATCATGAGAAGAAATGTATTCTGAAGTACAACCACATTTTTGGAAGAATGTGCTGCAATCCACTTAAAGTTCATAAAAAGGCCTATTACTAAAGGTTTGAAGGACATAAAACGTGAACATTTTTCCTTGTTATGTGAGAGTGAAACAGCTTCCCAAGTGAAACGTAATGTAATTCCTGGGAAATTCTCTGTGTCCCTTTTGTTACTAAAAAATATTTGTTGTGAATCCAGAACCAGAATCATGTAGCCTTGTTAATGACATTTACATTCCTAATCAGGAAGCTGTTAGTATATTGCATTTTGCTCTTTTTAAGTTAGGTGTATCTCCTACTTCGAAAGTAATAAAATTAAGTACCAGAAAAAGAAAAGCAGCTATTGAAAATTAGGTACAACAAGTTTCAGTCAAAATTAGAATAGACTTGTTATTATGCTTTACTAATACAGATACCAACATTATTTCTAAAGAACCACCAGCATCATCTGACAGTGAATATTTGAACTTAATGGAAAAATTAAAAATTAAATGTTCAGTGACATCTAAAGAGGAAAAAGTTAAAATTTTAAGTTTGCTCCTTGACTCATGGTCATGAATTCTCATCGTTTGGTGAAACTAACCAAAAAATTCTTCCAGTTTTAGGAAAGAAGAAGATGAAGAAACAATTAAAAAGATCCAGACGTTTTTTGAAGATGATGAAAAGAGTAGAATGTGCCCAGGTTGCAAAGATAGCAAAAGGGTTATTATAAATGGAGTAAGAAAGCAGAAACGACTACTGCTGTCAAATTTAAATAACCTTTATGTAGCTTTAAAAAATTTTCATCCTGTACGCAAAATTGGAAGGTCAAAATTTTGTGACCTCCGCCCTAAGTGGTGTATTATGGCAGGATCCTCAGATACACGCTCTGTATGTGTTTCTTTATATCATCAAAATGTCAAACTGATGATTGCAGGTGAAAAATCAGTCATCTTAAGTACAAAGAGTTACTGCACTTACTGGTCTGTGACACTAACTGTCATGACTGTATGACGTGTTTGTGTAATAAACGCCATGGTAAGGAAACCATTATTGATTTGTTTTATGAATATGATGAGGAAGTGCCATACAGTTTTAACTACAAACAGTGGGTCACAAGTGACAGAGCAAAAATAATAAAAGTCGTTAAATCTCAGAAAGAGTACTTGGAATCTTTAATTGGTAACTTACAAAAACTCAAACGCCACCAATATGTTTCTAAAATCCAAAGTAAGTTTCTGGAAGACAAAGAAAGCACAACTTCATGAAACTGAATGCATAGTGTTAGCTGATTTTGCAGAAAATTTTACACTTGTTATTCAGAATGCTATATAAAGGTTCCACTGGGTCAACTACACTAAAAATGAGAAAGATGAAGTTTGCAGTTCTTCAGCTTGCGTTCTAACAGACTACTTGGATCACAACATTTTGGCTGTACCTGTGTTTCAAAGGTATGTAATAAATCACATGAAAGAAAATTTTCCCAAAGTTGAGAAGCTGATATAGTTTTCAGATGAAAGTGGTAGTCAGTATATGAAGAAAAAGAATTTTTCAAATTTGTGCAACCAGAAAGTACACTTTGGGATAGAGGCTGAATGGCACATTTTTGCATCTTGTCATAGTAGAAATGCATATGATGGAGTAGGAGGTGCAGCGAAACTTGAAGTAAGTAAAGTCAGCCTACAAAGACCAACCACAGACCAAATTCTCACAATACAGGACATGTATGTCTTTTGCAAGGATAATATTAAAGGCATTACCTATTTTCTGATCAAGAAAGAAGTGGTTCTGTATATGAAAACAATACTTCAGACCAGATTTTAAAACTGTATAACAATAAAAGGAACAAGGCATTTCCACAAATTCCTTGGCATTGCAGAAAACTTAGTTCGATGCTATGCAACATCAGAAACCGAAATTTATGAGAACCATTATGTCAGCAGAATTACATCTGTGTCTTAAACGTTGAATGACAGTGTCGTGTGTATGATGGACAGTGGTGGCTTCCAGAGGTTGAAAGAATAAGTTTGGAAAACAATGATATTTTGTGCATTTTTACCACCCTTCTGGCCCAAGAACATTATTCAAGAAATCTACTGGTGACAAAATTTGGATAGCAATGAAAAATATTTTAATGACACTTTCAGTGCTTGAACTTATCACAGCAATTGGGAGGTCTTATTCTATATCACAAAAGCTGTCTGAAGAAATAAGTGTTCCTAACATTCAACAACAGGTTTAGGAACAGTCGCATCTGGAAGGATGTTAATTGAAAATCTTTTTCTGAGTATGTCAAAATAATATAAATGTTACTTTCAGTGATGTTTCCACTTTTTGTATATAATTCAGTACCTTTCTTCAATAATAATTGATTATATCCCGCCAATATCACACTGAATAGGCTACAGCCATTAGATCAGTTGTAAAATAATGTGATTTATCTCATCAGTTTCTAAAATTCATATCTTTGTTCACAGTCATATATCAATGTTGACATTTTTACGTTACGTTTCTATCATATAGGTGTACAAAATGCGCAAAAACCATGTTTTTATATTCAGACCCACCTGAGATAACTAACCCCAAACTTTATAAACAATTAAAATTTGCAAATTTCAAAAATTCATAAAAAATTAAGGAAACATCTGTAAGTGTTATTGATCTATATGAGGCTACTAGTGTATGATATCTAACTATAGGAAAAAATAGATTCTCATAAATCATCCCTTGTTGGTTATTTTTGGGCCTAAAAATTGGATTTAAAAAAATTTTGATACAAAACTTTGGAGGTCATTTTAACTGGTTATTTTTGAATTTAGGGTAGTTTTTGTGATAGACAATGTTGTAGAGGACAGTTTTCTAAAAACAATCATATCAATTACAATGTTGTAACTTAATCCAATGCAGAGATATTCATATTTTTCCTAACGTCTCTAAACTGAAACATCGTTGTGCGCTTACAAACCAAACTGGCCACCATTCAGTAAAGGTATAAGGAAAAAAAATTTTAAAACTATTTTAAACTTTTAAATTATAAGGTAATCACATATAAAAATTAAAATATTTAAAAATGGTAGAGCAAAAAATTATATTTTTATTGGAGCACTTCATTTGGATTGACCCATGTAGGTGGTGACCTCATAAAGATACCTACTCAAGCTGTTGGCACTAATGTGCATTTCGTTCAACTGTTTCAGTGTCATGATCGACCTCATCTTGATGCAGCTGTTAGACGCTTTAACATGGGGCTGGAGAGGGCGCTCATAGCAGAGGGCATGGGTGACACTTCAGTGGTGCCAGTTACATCTGTCAGTAGATTGCTTTGCACTCGGCATGACCTGCAGCTCAATAGGTATCGAGAGGGGAGGCTGGCAAAGATTATTGGTGACAGTGTAGTTTTGGAGGTCGAATAGCTCATAGAAAAGTTCCTGTAGTAGTTGGAGTTAGAGCTGCACATTTTTTAGACTGAAGTCAGCAGATAGGTATACTTGCTTAAAGGAAGTCCCTCTAACTAAGGGCTCACCTTAAGAGGATGCCAAGTTTCCAAGTAGAGATGGAATTATCATATTTCATCAAAATATAAGAGGTATTAGAGACAAATTTAGTGAACTGCTTATAAATGTTGACTCTGAAATTATTGTTATGTCAGAGAACCTCTTAAATACTATATAATTCAGAGGTTTCCTTTACCAGGATACAGATTAGCTGGGTGTTTTTCAAGGAGTTCCTTTTGGGGTCAGGAAGTGGCTATGTACATGAAAAACCGTATTACATTTGAGTCCATAGATGTATCACAGCATTGCAATGAACAGATATTTGAAAGTTTGTGCAGGAGCAGTTGAATTTAGTGAAACTAAACTCTTAATTGTTGTTGTTTATAGGTCCCCTAACAATGGTTTCAGAGCATTTCTGCTCAAGCTAGAGAGGGTTCTTGGTTCACTTTGTAGGAAGTACCAGAAATTAGTTATATGTGTTGACTTCAATACAAATTTTGCATATGATGGTGCAAGAAAGAGTATGTAGGTAGATCTCCTAAATTCATATGATCTGATGCAGACTGTGTTTTTTTTCAACTATGGTGCAGGATAACAGCAGCACAGCCATAGACAGTAATTTTATTCATTATTCATTAATAGATGGGCATTCTGTTAGTAAAAGGGTGGATCGCCTTTCATACCAAGATGCACAAATTTTAGCACTAAAAGTCTTTTGTACCCAAGCAAATGTCAAATATAATTACAAACTATGTAGGAAAGTTAATCCAGCAGCAATAAAAAAATTTTAAACCTTGTCAAGGAACAAGAGTAGCAGCATGTTTATAGTGCTGATGACTTACAAGTAGATGACCAACATAATGATTTCCTTAACAGATTTCTCATGAAGTTAGAGAGTTGCCTTGCATGAGAAAGTTCTAAACAGAACAGTAGCCCATTACGAACAGTATTGTAAGGTGCTTAAAAACGGTATTAGGGAAGCAAAGAGTATGTGGCATGCCCACAGAATAGCTAATCCACAGAATTAGATCCATCTATAGCATAGGAGAGATACCCACAGACTTCCAGAAATGTATCATTGTTCCTATACCAAAGTAGGCAGCAGCTACAAAATGTGAACAGTACCGAACTCTAAGCATAATATCACATGCATCAAAAATTCTCATAAAAATATTTCTGAAGAGAATTGAAGAGAAAGTGGAGGATATGCTGAGTGAAGATCAGTTTGGTTTCAGAAGGGGACTGGGAATAAGAGAGACGATTCTGGCACTGAGACTCGTTATCGAAAAGCAATTGGTAATGTTATCTGGTAAGAGATGTTCAGAGTGCTAAGGAAAAGTGGAATAAAGTACAAATACATCCTTGTGATACTCAGTTTCTATAAGAATGAGGTGGCAGTGATTAGGAACTGTCACCATGAACAAGAAGCAAATATTAAAAAAGTGGTAAGGCAAGGGTAGACTCTCTCTCCCCTTACATGCAGTGCTTACATCCAGAAAGCTATAGACCAAGTTCGAGAAACTACTGAGCAGGGATCAAAATTAATGGGCAGAAAATAGACATGTTACCTTATGCAGAGGATATTGCTATAGTCACGGAGTCAAAACAAGATCTAGAGGAAGACCTCAGAACAATGGAAAAAGTTCTATGCAATCTGTATGGAATGAGAATAAAAAAAAACTTAAGTAGTGGTATGCAGTACAGAAGCAGAATATGAACCTCTGAGAATAAGAATTGGAAGAGAGAAGCAGGAAGTGATAAAGGAAGTTACTTACTTGGGAAGCAAAATCACAAGAGGTGGTAGAAGCCTCCCATGTTAGCAACAGACAGCAAAAGACATTATTCACAATGTTGAGAATGGCTCTGATGTGGGATCTGAGTGCAGGATGGTGAAGTGGTGGGGTGCCCCAGGGATCAGAGTTGGGGCCACTCCAGTTCCTTATTTGTATAACTGACATGCCCTCTAATATTATTGGTAACTTTAAAATATTTCTGTTTGCTGATGACAATACTTTGGTAGTAAAGGATATTGTGAGCAACATTGGCTCAGTTTTAAATAGAGCCGTCCATGAACTAAGTACAGGGCTTGTAGAAAATAAACTAACACTGATCACAGTATGACTCAGTTTTTATAGTTTCTAACACATAATTTAACAAAACCTGACAGTTTAATTTCACAGATTGGGCATATAATTAGTGAAACTGATCAGTCCATATTTCTAGGTGTTCAGATAGATAGTAAACTGCTGTGGAAAGAGCACATTCAGGATCTTGCTCAAAGACTGCCATTTTTACCATTTGAACTGTATCTGCAGTGTGTGAGAATTCGACACAAAAATTAGCCTACTTTACTTAGTTTCTTTCGCTTATGTCATATGGTATTATATTTTTGGGTAACTCTTCCCATTCTAAAATGATGTTTTGGGCTCAGAAACGGGCAGTTCGGGCAATAAGTGGTGTAGGTCCACGAAGCTCTTGTGAACCCTTGTTCACGTGTCAGGGTATATTAATATTGGCCTCTCAATATATATATTCCTTAGTGTCATTTCTTGTAACAGTATTAGCTTATTCCCGAGAATAAGCAGCTTTCATTCAGTTAATACAAGGCAGAAATCAAACCTGCAATTGGTTCTGACTTCCTTAACTCATATGCAGATAAGTGTATAGTATACTGCTACATCCATTTTCAATAAGCCACCACTCGAATTAAAAATATTAGCAGTATCCACGCTCTTTCAAATCGAAACTGAAGAGTTTCCTCATGGGTCAATCCTTCTATTCTGTTCCTTGAAAAATTAAGCTGATTCTTGTTGTATTGTTGATTGCGTTTACTTAAATTTATGAATTGACATTTTTCAGGATCATAAAAATTTTATTTTCTTCTGTTATTATTTCTGCGTTGTAATTTCATGTACTCACACGTTCCATGACCTTGGAGATTTGCTCACCTATTTCGTCCTACAGAACTAGACATGTAAATAAAATTAAAATAATTGTTGGAAGAACTAATGTTGATCCTACATATTCTACATCACCAAACTCGCCGTGGCCTACAGACATATCTATGCTGACTGATATACTGTTGGCCACACTACTTTCTGCCATTCAATATAAACGATGATGAAAGTATTGCTAGAGCAGTGTTATGGAACCTGGGGAAATATCTTCCAGGAGATATGACCTAATTATGAGCACCAGACATTTCATGCACTTGGAGCTGGCTTTCTGGATCATGAATACCAATGTGTGCAAGTAACTGCTCTGCACAAGATCCAGAAATCGTGTGTCCTACACTAATTTTATAGGTGGTTTGACAGATGTTGTGGGACACAGTGTGTTTGGTTTCTTAAGAACCACTCCAGATCCAGTATTTTACAAAATTATCTTCAAATAAACTGGGCAAATAATTGGGTCATTTGTCGATAGTATTCAATTAGGCTAATCGAAATTTATAACAAGTAAGGAAGAAAGGAGTTTTGTAACCAAACAGGTAGACAGTAATCAGACTGATCAATAAATTGGCAGGTATGTGGTTAATACTGGAAGAGGTAGTGTAAAAGCTGGATGAATATGTATAAATAAAATGAGGAACCAAAGAAAAGAAAACAATATTAGTTGCAAAATGAAGAGTAATGCTTGCAATGTAAGAGTGCTACAAGAGAAAAGTTGACTATTAAGACAAATTGTATAAAGACATATTTAATAAATTGTATTGTCTATGACATACAAAATACCACTTGGATCAGCAGCTGAACAGAATGAATAGTGTTTTGAAAGGACGATATAAGACGAATATCGACAAAAGCAAGACAATGATAATAGAGTGTAGTCAAATTAAATCTGTTGCTGTTGAGGGCATTAGATTAGGAAACAAGACACCTAAATTTGTAGATGATTTTAACTATTTGGAGAGCAAAATAACTGATCATGGTCGATGTAGAGAGGATATAATATGGAGACTGGCAACAGAAATAAATTTGTTTCTTAAGAAGAGAAGTTCGTTAATATTGAATATAGACTTCAGTGTTGGGTATTCTTTGGAAAACTACTTGTATCGAGTGTAGCCATGTATGAAGGTGAAACATGGGTGATAATCTGTTTAGAAAAGAAGAGATTAGAAACATACTACAGAAAAATATTGAAGTTTGGACTGATATATAACATAACTAATGAGGAGGTACTGAATAGAATCGAGGAGAAAAGAAGAAGAGATTGGTTGATAGGACACATTTTGAGACACCAGTCAAAACTTGACTACTGGAGGGAAATTGGGGGGGGGGGCGAAATAGTGGAGGGAGACAGGGAGATGTATACAGTAAGCAGATCCAGAAGGATGTAAGTTGCAGTAGTGATACACACATGAAAAACCTTCATCAGAATGTAGTAATATGGAAAGCTGCATCAAACCAGTTGTCAGACATAAGACCATAACAACATCAACAGGAAATAACAAATATTGAAGACTGGGGTGTAAGATAGAACACACAGACTTCACAGAATTTAAACACAGGATAACCAACAACATTTCTATATAGTGATAAAAAGTATAAAAGACACATGTCAGTTTGGCATGAAGGATCTAAGACAAATGTATGAAGATTTGTGAACATCATTCATTATACAGCATTAAAATACAGTCATAATAAATGCTTCAAATGATGCTGAACTATACTGGATACTTTTGTAACTGTGTACTTGCAGGAGAAATAGTAACTTGCCTAAAATTATCACAAGAAACAGGTGCTATGGAGGAAATGGGTGTCTTGAATAAAACAAAGAGTAGTAACTGCATATGTTTCGGGTAAAACTCAAATCTGTACCAAATTTCTAATATTGTATTGTACAGTGTTCCAATGAACTATTTATTGGAAGCAGAGGAGTTTTAGGGAGCAAAGAATTAGGACATTACTGATAAAAGAGGGAGGGTGAAAGATAATGAGAGCATGAACATAGGACAGAACAGATCCTGTGTATCGCTAAATACTGCTGGCAAGCGCAGAGAGTATTTGCGATGCAGTATGTGTATGCAAAGGGAACAGAAGAATAATGCAGTGTTTTTCAACCAGCTAAAGGTATATTGTAGCAAGACTACTGAATATGCAACCACGTTTTGACTCCAGAGCCTTACAGCCAATGTGAGAAACATCCCATGCTTATGGTAGAATTAGAAAGGCACCAAATCTGCTTCTCTATACATTCGAATTTCCCCAGTAGTAAGATTATTGTAGTTGGCAAGGAAGTTTGATGGATTTTTTAAGATTTTGCATTTGGCACATAAATTCCAAAATGTCCCCAATGATGAACAAATTAGATCTTGGGGGTACTGCATAACATTCAGAATCTAAAGTAACAAGCATAATTTATAGTGCAGAGTGGATAAGAGCTTAGAAGCTGTCTCGCGTTTTACATTTTAGTTTTTTTCCCCAGCTTGTAGCTTGAAGATCATACAGCTTTCAAGTCAGCTATATTTGTGTCTATATATACGACAAATATTATTTAAAATCACCAACTGTAAGCTTCAATCCCCCTTCTAGAGATTGCTCACGTACCGATGCTACTATTCTAATCCGCATCCGTTCCTAGGCTGCACTCAAATCTACCACCTCTATTTTAAGAAACAGAAACATTATCTCAATCCTATACATCTACATCTACATTTATACTCTGCAAGCCACCCAACGGTTTCTGGCGGAGGGCACTTTACGTGCCACTGTCATTACCTCCCTTTCCTGTTCCAGTCGCGTATGGTTTGCGGGAAGAACGACTGTCTGAAAGCCTCCGTGCGCTCTCTAATCTCTCTAATTTTACATTCGTGATCTTCTCAGGAGGTATAAGTAGGGGGAAGCAATATATTCGATACCTCATCCGGAAACGCACCCTCTCGAAACCTGGCGAGCAAGCTACACCGCGATGCAGAGCGCCTCTCTTGCAGAGTCTGCCACTTGAGTTTGTTAAACATCTCCGTAACGCTATCACGGTTACCAAACAACCCTGTGACGAAACGCGCCGCTCTTCTTTGGATCTTCTCTATCTCCTCTTTCAACCCGATCTGGTATGGATCCCACACTGATGAGCAATACTCAAGTATAGCTCGAACAAGTGTTTTGTAAGCCAGCTCCTGTGTTGATGGACTACATTTTCTAAGGACTCTCCCAATGAATCTCAACCTAGTACCCGCCTTACCAACAATTAATTTTATATGATCATTCCACTTCAAATCGATCTGCACGCATACTCCCAGATATTTTACAGAAGTAACTGCTACCAATGTGTGTTCCACTATCATATAATCATACAATAAAGGATCCTTCTTTCTATGTATTCGCAATACATTACATTTGTTTATGTTAAGGGTCAGTTGCCACTCCCTGCACCAAGTGCCTATCCGCTGCAGATCTTCCTGCATTTCGCTACAATTTTCTAATGCTACAACTTCCCTGTATACTACAGCATCATCTGCGAAAAGCCGCTTGGAACTTCCGACACTATCTAATAGGTCATTTATATATATTGTGAAAAGCAATGGTCCCATAACACTCCACTGTGGCTCGCCAGAGTTTACTTTAACGTCTGTAGACGTCTCTCCATTGATAACAACATGCTGTGTTCTGTTGGCTAAAAACTCTTCAATCCAGCCACGCAGCTGGTCTGATATTCCGTAGGCTCTTACTTTGTTTATCAGGTGACAATGCGGAACTGTATAGAACGCCTTCCGGAAGTCAAGAAAAATAGCATCTATCTGGGAGCCTGTATCTAATATTTTCTGGGTCTCACGAACAAACAAAGCGAGTTGGGTCTCACACGATCGCTGTTTCCGGAATCCATGTTGATTCCTACAGAGTAGATTCTAGCTTTCCAAAAACGACATGATAGTCGAGCAAAAAACATGTTCTAAAATTCTACAACAGATCGACGTCAGAGATATAGGTCTATAGTTTCGTGCATCTGCTCGACGACCCTTCTTGAAGACTGGGACTACCTGTGCTCTTTTCCAATCATTTTGAACCTTCTGTTCCTCTAGAGACTTGCGGTACAAAGCTGTTAGAAGGGGGGCAAGTTCTTTCGCGTATTCTGTGTAGAATCGAACTGGTATCCCATCAGGTCCAGTGGACTTTCCTCTGTTGAGTGATTCCAATTGCTTTTCTATTCCTTGGACACTTATATCGATGTCAGCCATTTTTTCGTTTGTGTGCGAGGATTTAGAGAAGGAACTGCAGTGCGGTCTTCCTCTGTGAAACAGCTTTGGAAAAAGGTGTTTAGTATTTCAGCTTTACACGTGTCATCCTCTGTTTCAGTGCCATCATCATCCCGGAGTGTCTGGATATGCTGTTTCGAGCCACTTACTGATTTAACGTAAGACCAGAACTTCCTAGGATTTTCTGTCAAGTCAGTACATAGAATTTTACTTTCGAATTCACTGAATGCTTAACGCATAGCCCTCCTTACGCTAACTTGGACATCGTTTAGCTTCTGTTTGTCTGAGAGGTTTTGGCTGCGTTTAAACTTGGAGTGAACCTCTCTTTGCTTTCGCAGTCGTTTCCTAACTTTGTTGTTGTACCACGGTGGGTTTCTCCAGTCCCTCACAATTTTACTCGGCACGTACCTGTCTAAAACGCATTTTACGATTGCCTTTTCGTTTTGATCTGTTAGGTAGTCTGAAATCTGCCTTCTATTACTCTTGTTAAACAGATAAACCTTCTTCCCTTTTTTTATATTCCTATTAACTTCCATATTTAGGGATGCTGCAACGGCCTTATGATCACTGTTTCCCTGTTCTGCACATACGGAGTCGAAAAGTTCGGGTTTGTTTGTTATCAGTAGGTCCAAGATGTTATCTCCATGAGTCGGTTCTCTGTTTAATTGCTCGAGGTAATTTTCGGATAGTGCACTCAGCATAATGACACTCGATGCTCTGTCCCTACCACCCGTCCTAAACATCTGAGTGTCCCAGTTTATATCTGGTAAATTGAAATCTCCACCTAAGACTATAACATGCTGTGAAAATTTATGTGAAATGTATTCAAAATTTTCTCTCATTTGTTCTGCCACTAATGCTGCTGAGTCGGGAGGTCGGTAAACGGAGCCAATTATTAACCTAGCTCGGTTGTTGAGTGTAACCTCCACTTATAATAATTCACAGGAACTATCCACTTCTACTTCACTACAGGATAAACTACTACTAACAGCGACAAACACGCCACCACCGGTTGCATGCAATTTGTCTTTTCTAAACACCGTCTGTCCCTTTGTAAAAGTTTCGGCAGAATTTATATCTGGTTTCAGCCAGCTTTCTGTACCTATAACGATTTCAGCTTCAGTGCTTTCTATCAGCGCTTGAAGTTCCGGTACTTTACCAATGCAGCTTCGACAGTTTACAATTACAATACCGATTGCTGCTTGGTCCCCGCATGTCCTGACTTTGCCCCACACCCTTTGAGGCTGTTGCCCTTTCTGTACTTGCCCAAGGCCATCTAACCTAAAAAAACTGCCCAGCCCACGCCACACAACCCCTGCTACCCGTGTAGCCGCTTGTTGCGTGTAGTGGACTCCTGACCTATCCAGCGTAACCCGAAACCCCAACACCCTATTGCGCAAGTCGAGGAATCTACAGCCCACACGGTAGCAGAACCGTCTCAGCCTCTGATTCAGACCCTCCACTCGGCTCTGTACCAAAGGTCTGCAGTCAGTCCTGTCGATGATGCTGCAAATAGTGAGCTCTGCTTTATCCCGCTAGCGAGACTGGCAGTCTTCACCAAATCAGATAGCCACCGAAAGCCAGAGAGGATTTCCTCCGATCCATAGCGACGCACATCATTGGTGCCGACATAAGCGACCACCTGCAGATGGGTTCACCTGTACCCTTCCTGGCATCCGGAAGGACCCTTTCCACATCAGGAATGACTCCCCCGGGTATGCACAGGGAGTGCACATTGATTTTCTTCCCCTCTCTTGCTGCCATATCCCTAAGGGGCCCCATTACGCGCCTGGCGTTGGAGCTCCCAACTACCAGTAAGGCCACCCTCTGCGACTGCCCGGATCTTGCAGACTGAGGGGCAACCTCTGGAACAGGACAAGCAGCCATGTCAGGCCAAAGATCAGTATCAGCCTGAGACAGAACCTGAAACCGGTTCGTCAGACAAACTGGAGAGGCCTTCCGTTCAGCCCTCCGGAATGTCTTTCACCCCCTGCCACACCTTGAGACGACCCCCCACTCTACCACAGGTGAGGGATAAGCCTCAATGTGGGCAGTATCCCGGGCAACCACAGTTGTAGTCCGATCGGGGGATGTGTGGGATGAGCTGGCCATCCCCAACTAACCCCCATCCGGACCCCCACAGTGATGCCCATTGGCAACAGCCTCAAGCTGTGTGTCGAAGCCAACACTGCCTGAAGCTGGGAGCGAAGGGATGCCAACTCAGCCTGCATCCGAATACAGCAGTTGCAGTCCCTATCCATGCTAAAAACTGTTGTGCAAAGAACGTCTGAACTAATCTACAGAGAATGCAAACAAATCGTCACAAAATTTAAACGGTTATTAAAATACAAGATTGCCTAGTAAATGCAGTAATGCTGCTACTTTCGCACTGCTGACACACTGCTCGGTGGCGGAAGGAGACTACGCGATTTTACACTAAACAGGTACTGAAATGCGATGCTACAATTCTCAAATACTATAATACGCCCGAAATTTATAAATTAAACAATGCAAGTACCAAAAACACGCAAAGAAGTTAAGAATTAAACTATGTAACAAATGAGTGATCTAGGAGTATACGACTTGCTACTGCAGCTGCTTATCTAACGGCGGCAGGGAGCACTCTGACTGTCTTACTACAATGTTTTAACGAGGCCCACGAGGTTAAGTAAGTATGTGAACCAGGCCCATGGGTTACCAAAGACTGCCTATACCTGATTTAATATCTCGTTACAGAAGAAGAGTACATTATGAAAATGGACAGCTCAGAGGTTTTTGCTTGTGCGAGGAAAACCAAGTGAAGAAGCTGTAAAGAATAAAGCAATATTAAACAGAATAATTGGGTAGAATGAGAACTAGATCAGATTATTTCCGATAATAGTGTGTACAGTGAAACTGGTATTGCCATGAAATGAATAATAAGGGCATGACTGAAAGAAAAACAAAAACAACAGGATACCATCATTAAGATAAATATATCACATCTACAAAGTTAATGGACACAACTATGCAAATAAACCCATGTGTTGATGAATTAAATAGACGCAGTAGATAACAGTGCATGTCAGTTCATTGTAACAGAACATGACTCACCATAAATGAAAATGATTTCCTCTAAAGAAACTACTAAATTGAACAGAGACCCTCAAAAAACATTAAAATTGATTTTTTAATGTGGAAATAGTCACTTGATAGCAAAAATATTATTAGAAAGAAATAAACAACTACAAAATGTTACAGACATAGGAAAATGACAAAAAAACCTCACTAGAACATAATATGGAGGAATTTCAGAAAAAGTTGAACAAAAACTACACAACGATTTTCAGTAGTAAACTTTGGGCTTGTAAAACAAATGAAAAAACTTTTATGCAGATAGAAAAGGGAAACATATTTGTATTTGAAACGTTATTCCAGAAGAAATGAAACCAAAAAATGGGCTTGCAAGGAACCAAAAGATTGTTTTACAGTAACTGACAATAAGTTGCCAAATAATTAAGAAAATGTATGGAATGTGACTTATTTTAATCATTTTAATTAGGAGAGTATTTTAATTACAAGCATATTTTATCACCACAATAAAATAAGGGAAATCAGAGCTCGTACAGAAAGATGTATGTGTTCATTCTTTCTGCACGCTATACGAGATTGGGATAATAGAGAATTGTGAAGGTGGTTCGATGAACCCTCTGTCAACACTTAAATGTGATTTGCAGAGTATCCATGTATATGTAGATGTAGATGGAGTACTCATAGTTCTGTAAGATTTAAAGTAAAACTAGAAACAAAGCTCCAAAGAAATGAACTGATCTCGTAGAAGCTGAGAGGTACAGATAATAAGAAATTACTTGTTTAGATAGTAAATACCAGAACAAATTAATAAACGAATTCAGCATGTTTTAAAATGAACATTATATGAACAGAAGTGAAAGAGGACTGTATTTAAGAATTGCTATTACATAAATAGATAAATATGAAGCAGTTGCAAAAAAAGCAAAAGAAAATAGAACGTCAGGTCCCACAGTTAAATAGAATGCGGGAGTTTCAGACAAACAATGATACAGACTTATTACAATGTGATGAATTAAATAAACTTGTTCATGAATGTCTTTCAAAGAATGTCAGGAGATATAATGAAAACTTTATTAGGGTGACACCTGTAACAACTCTAAGTATGAAACACGTAAAACAGAAACTATTTTAGATACATATCACATTTCAGCAGTTAAATTAACTATATCTAACAGTTCATACATAACTGTACAAGTATTAAACATTTCTTCTAAACTTCATATAGTTTCGAAATCAATCAAAAACACAAACACTTAACAAAGAAATTAATGACATTTAAGGATAAATAACAAGTACACTCTATTTAGTCTACTGATTTTCGTTTATTTCGAAGCACTTTTCGGCTTACTGGGCCACCTTCACGAAACAATTGACTATCATCTGAAACGGATACTCGTTCTTAGGTAACCAAACATTATAAGCAAAGTTACAATCCACTTGCACAGACTGCTGTGTATAAAACTTGTTTCTAAACACTGAAATTACATTTTACACAATGGACAAGATAAAATGGTTCAAATGGCTCTGAGCACTATGGGACTTAACTTCTGAGATCATCAGTGCCCTAGAACTTAGAACTACTTGAACCTAACTAACCTAAGGACAGCAGACACATCCATACCCAAGGCAGAATTCGAACCTGCGACCGCAACGTTCGCGCGGTTCCAGACTGTAGCGCCTAGAACCGCTCGGCCACTCCGGCCAGCGGCAAGATAAACCACAATATACAATTAACCTATACAATGATACAGAACAAATGGTCAAAGTGGTAAAGTTTGTGAGGTCTTGACATTGGCTATGAAACTGTTAAACTGAGCACTCATCGTTTATGTTGTGCAACAAACACATTTTTAAGATTGTAGAGTCAACTCTAGATAATGGTAAATATTATGCACATTAATTGAAATACATAATCTTACAGTATTACAGGTTATATGGTCATAACGCTATGGTTTCTGAGATCACGGCACTGGTTGAGAATTGTGTAACTGAGCACTAGTTACTTATGTTGTGCAATAAACATGTTTTATATTAAAAATTACATTTAATTCAATGGGCAATATTAACACAGTGCATGCTTAAAATATGCATAGTTGCAGTATTACAAGTTATATTGTTGAAAACTGTGAGGTAACCAATTAAAGAAATAGGGAATTCTATTATGTTTCAGTTTAGTGTAACAGTATACGTATTATGGCGATTTGTGTGCACATGGCTAATTGACTGCATCATGTGAAGCTTAATAGTAGGTTTGTGCTAAGCTCTAATTGATAGTTTAGAACCAGCTAAGGATTTTCAGCTAAATGTTTGTTTGCCGCAAGTGTTTCAAACATGCTTAGTTTTCTTCCTTCATTGGTTAGATGCAGTACATAAATGGGGACTTGGTATTTGTGTCCTTCCTTCAACATGTTTGAGAATTCTGGGATATGCCTTACGTAATCTCCAGCTGTGTTGATGTTCAATCCTGTTTCACCAATATAGTTTCGTGCAATCATTGCATGTAATTTTATAAAAACCATTGTTACTGAATAAATTTGTTTGTCCTTGCTGTTGGATGGTATATAAGCTGTAGTGTATCCTACACAAAATGAAGTTTTGTACTTGCAGGATTTGTGGGTTTTCGCTAATTTGTCAAATAGCTTTCCTAAATATGAGATAGTACTCCAGTTGGTTTCAGATATGACCATTACTGCAGAGAGGGCATACACATACAGCAATATTTTTATTCTTGCGTTTTTGTGTAGAACTTTATTAATTAATTCAGGGGTATAGCCATTATTTGATCCAAAACATGTAATGGTGTCTAATACTCTATGAAATTTCTGGTTTGAGACTGGTATGGATGTACAATGATGCACCATGGAGTGGAAGGTATGTTTGTGTGATCTTGGGTGTTGTGAACATGAGGGTATTACTATGTCTGTAGTGATGGCTTTTCTGTAAATTTTGAAACTATGTATGCATGTAGTTATATGAATGTTGATGTCTAACACGTTAAACGCATTTTTCACCAACTTCCATGGTAGTGAGTTCAGATGTTGTAAGAATGTTTTAGGTTGTATTTTGGTATCAGACCACAGACACCACACATAATCTACATATCTGTACCAGTATTTGAAATTATCGCTGACAGATTCATTAAGTAGGAACTGTTCTTCAAAGTCACCCATGAAGTTTACTACTAAAACAAGACTGAGGGGAGACCCCACAGGTAAGACATCTAGCTGTTTGCATAGAGTACATTCAAACTGATAATAATTTGGTAATAAACATGTCTGGGTTGCCACCTTTGTCTCCTAGCTGTACAGGGTTGACACCTGCTCTCAGTAGTACTTCATAAAAAAATATTGATGCATTCTTTGACTGCTTTTTTTGTAAATAAGCTGCTAACACGTACCAAGTCCACACAGAAGTTCTACAAACAGTCAACAAAAAAGGAAGCTAACCCTGTTAGAACCACTTGAGGTAAACTAAACTATAGTACCTGTTATTCAGTATTAAATATGGAATTGTTCTACCAATAACTAATGGAAATGTAAATAAACAGCATTAATGGTATTTCACAAGAAATACATCACCACCTTTAAAATTCACATGATGCAATCTGCAAGCCACATACTCACAAACTGCCACAATGACACATTCTGCTACACAAAATTAAAACACAATAGAATTTCCTGTTTCTTTCTATGCTTACACCACAAACTTCAACAATGTAACTTGTAATACTGTGAAACAGTGTATTTTAACCACGCACTGTGTTTCATGTAGCCCATTATTATCGATATAAAATACCTTTTCTGCACAACATAAGTTACTAGTGTTTAGATAGGCACTTCACAACAACGTCATGATCTCACAAGCTATGGCATCACCAGCATATAACCTGTAATACTTTAAGATAGTCTATTTCAATTACTGTGTATAATTTTGGCCATTGCCTAAAGGTTAATTTATAACAGTAAACAACTTGTTTGTTGCAAACATAAATCAAGAGTGGTCAGTTCAGCAGTTCTCAGCCTATTAAAAGATCTCACAGACTTTAGCATTATCGCCATTTAACCTGTAATACTATATAGTTTAATTACGTTTGGTCCTGTTACTGTTCATTGCACAAAGTGTAATTTCTGCATTAATAAAAAAAATATGATGTACAACACTCTATGCAAGTCGAATGTAAGTTTGCTTATAAAGCAAGAACTAGTGTCCCTTCCATATGGAAATCATTTGTTTCCTGAAGATGGATCAATAAGCCAGAAACTTGTTTCAACAAATAAAATTCAGTGCATCGAAAACAGTGTACTTGGTAATATGGAATTGTTCTACCCAGAAGGAACGAAAAAATCGACAAACACAATAAATGATATTTCATAAAAAATACTAGATGCAACTGCTTTGTGTAGGCAATATTAGGCAGCCTTCACAATTGTTGGGATTTACAACATAAACATCAAGCATTTAAATGATTAAAGTTTACATTTCAAGATGGAGTAGAAGATTGTTGTAAAACATATTACAATATATCAGAATATTTCAAGAGTGATGTGTTATTGCAGATGTAGAATTTGCAGCTGAATGCATTTTTTTAATGCAAAGACAATCTAAATTTGAGAAAAATTGGTAAACAAAACAAATAATTTGTTATATATGTGTACCAAGTAAAACAGTTTCTGAAGTTCCACAATACCTGTAAAGTCTAAATGATGTATAAAGTAAAATAAGGTACTTGGAGGTGATGGGTCAAGTGAAACGCTAATGAAGCATTACATACAAAGTTACTATACTCTATTTAGGTGAAGGTAATTCCAAAGAACCTTAACAGTTTTGTAATTAGTCTACTTTGGAAGAAAGGAAAAAGACAACCTATGAAAAAACACTACAATACATCAGTAAGTCTTCTTTTCATAATGTGTACGATATGGGCTAAAACCATCACCAATCAAGTACCAAATAATTCCATTTTACTGAAGTGAAAGAACCTGCGGTCTCTGTTAATCAACACACCAAAAACAAGCAACTGCAAACCATGAATGAAATAACAGAACAGAATAATGAGCTTGAATACCCTGTGTATGTGAAATTACATATCTTATAAAACGCTTTATCAACTTCCAACAAAATCTGTATTAACAGTCATTGAGAAACAAACATAACACTAGCTGATGTGACCTTGTTCTTTTATGGCGAATAAAGACGACATCTGAATGGAAAGCAAGCGAAAAACAAAAAATGATACAAATGGTCTAGAGATCTTCATGGCAAAGGAAGTAGAGTTTTCCAAGGTAAATTTCAAACAAGTCTGGGACATGACGTGAAAGGAAGTGCAAAATCAGTGTCTATTACCAGTTTTGGCTTGTGGTGCCAGTACATACGTATTTGCTTCAAAACATCTAAATGCTAAAGGGTTACTTGTGATGAAAGCAATGATACATTACAGCCTTTTATTAGGAAAGACAGGAAAACAAACTAATGCATCAAATAACAAGTATGAGTTAAATACATAATTAAACCTATAACAGTAATGAGACTCACGTAATTGGAGCCTAAAGGCAAATCATTGAGTGGATGTTAAATGGAACATTGGAAATATTTGTGAGATTCTAAGAGATAATAAAAACCAGTAAGGCTGATATAAATAGGAAGATAACATTAGATCAGAATGTAATTGCATACAACAGATGAATGAACAGTGTAATATATGGAAAGAACTAGGAAGGGCCTTTCTTTAGCAGTTGGTGGCAAATGGGTAATTATTATTATATTAATATCTGAGAATCACCTGTAATGAAGACAGTAGTACTGTTACTAGCATTATGAAAACTGTAGGTGTACTACATAAATAAAGTAATTAGCTTTTCAAAAATGTATGATAATGTGATGTGTGGTGATTTCAAATGTTAATTAAGAAAGATGGAACATTAAATAAATGTAATTCTCCTAATGGCATATATGTTATACTACTAGCAGTACGCTTAATAAAAATCAATAATTGGAAATGAATAAGTTGCAATTTAGTTCACTCCTTCTGCTCTAATTTAAGGGCTTAAGAGTAATAACTGTGCTGTTAACTGAGAAACTGGAGGATGGGTCAGTTTTGACCTCAGGGAAATGAAGACAAAAATTATAAGGTCTCTTTTGTCTTTCAGTAGAAGTTGTCTCAAAACTTTGCTTCATATCCTCCGATAATTATGTAAAGCAAACAATTTTACAACAGCTTCGATTGTGTCACCTTCTCCTGATGACTTTTATTACTCTATTAGCCTCTACTTTCACGTTTTAAACATAGATACCATATACAAGGATATCTTGTAGTTAGTCATAATCAGTTGTAATGAACCCAGTGTTTGGATGCTTTGGTCCACTTCAAATTTCCAGACAATATAATTCAGGAAGTACGATATTAAATTACAAATGACAATTGTCTGATTTCGAAATTATTCTCCAAAAAACCTTTTTACTTCCCCAAACTTAATGTGAGTTGATGCTTTTGGTGTTTTCATGGTTTTCCACTGTAGGATCAAATTGAGGAGCAAATCTCCAAGCTCATGGAACGTGTCAGTACATGAAATTACAATATAACACCAGTAACAAAAATAAATTGTTCATGAACCCAAAAAGGTCAGTCTAAAACTTTAAGTAAACACAATCAACAATACAACAAGAATCAGCATAACTTTTCAAGGAACTGAAAAGAGTGAACTGTGAGGAAACTCTTCAGTTTCAGTTGAAAGCACACGATTTATTGGTAAGATTTTTGAATTCGAGTGGTAGCTTATTGAAAATGGATGCAGCAGTATACTGCACACCTTTCTGCACAAGAGTAAAGGAAGTGTGATCCAAATTCATGTTTGATTTCTGCCAAGTATTAACTGAGTTAAAGCTGATTATTCTTGAGAATAAGCTAATATTGTTAATCGGAAATGTCAGTAAGGGATATATATATATATATAAATTATCTATATATATATATATATATTGAGAGGCCAATGCCAACATACCAAGACTCATGAACAGGGGTCGACAATAGGTCTGTGAACTTATACCATTTATTGCCCAAACAGCCCATTTCTCAGCCATAAATATCCTTTTAGAAGGTGTAGAGTTACCACAAATTCTAATACCACACGACATAAGCAACTGAAAATTAGCAAAGTAGACTAATTTTCGTGTTGAACCATCAATTACTTCAGATTCTGTTCGAATAGTAAAGATGATAGCATTAAGTCTTCGAACAAGATCCTGAACATAGGCTTCCCACAACAGTTCACTATCTAAATTAACACCTAAAAATTTGAACTGTTCAGTTTCACTAGCATATGCCCATTCTGTGAAATTAAAATGTCAGGTTCTGTTGAACTGTTTTAGAAACTGTAAAAACTGAATCTTACTGTGATTTAGCGCTAGTTTACTTTCTACAAACCACGATCTTAGGTCATGAACTGCACTATTTGAAACTGAGCCAATGCTGCACACATCATCCTTTACCACCAAAGTAGTGTTATCAGCATACAGAAATATTTTAGATTTACCTGTAATACTAGATGATAAAAAATAATTTGTATAATTAAGGAATAGGAGTGGCCCCAGCACTGATCCCTGGGGCACCTCCCACTTGACCATACCCCACTCAGACCCCACATCACAGCCATTCTAACCTACCCTAACATAACCTAATCTAACCTATTGCTGTCTTTTGCTAAAGTAAGAGGTGAACCACTTGTGAACTGCTCCCAGTATTCCATAATGGTCTAACCTCCGGAGTAATATTTTGTGGTCAACACAATCAAATGTCTTAGTTAAATCAAAAAAAATATGCCTAGCGTTCGAAACATTTTGTTTAACCCATCCAGTACCTCACAGAGAGAAGAGAAAATAGCATTTCCAGTTGTTAAACAACTACCAAAGCCGAACTGTACATTTGATAGCAAATTATGTGACATAAAATGATCAATTATCCTTACATACATGGCCATATCAATAAACTTAGCAAACACTAATGGCATAGAAATAGGTCTAAAATTGTCTACATTATCCATTTCTCCCTTTTTATAATGTGGCTTTACTACTGAGTACTTTAATTGTTCAGGAAACTGACCATTCCAAAAGGAAAAATTACAAATATGGTTAAATACAGGGCTAACATGTGCAGCACAGTACTGTAATATTCTGCTTGGCACTCCATGATAACCATGAGAGACCTTAGTCTTCAGTGATTTGATTATTGACTCAATCTCTCTCTTGTCTGTATCACAGTGGAGTACTTCAGACATCAATATGGGACCAGCAATTGCCAATAAAGTTACATGATTCCCTGTAGAAACTAAATTTTTATTTAATTCACCAGCAAAGCTCAGAAAATCATTGTTAAATACTGTACATATATCTGATTTGTCACTAACAGAAGTATATTTACTACGAACTGACATCATATTGGCCAACTTGTGCTGCTGACCAAACACTTCCTTCACAACTGATCGTATGATTTCAGTTTTATTCTGTGAAGTAGTTATTGTATTTGCATACCACATAGTCTTTGCCTTCCTAATAACGTTTTAAGCACCTGACCATTCTGTTTGTAATGGGCTACTAAAGCTTGATTGTGACTACTTCTAACATTCTGATATTATTCCCGCTTTGTTTTACATGATGTTCTTATCTCATTAGTCAGCTGCCTCTTACTGGTTCTACCCTGGTTAGAATGTGCTAATGGAAGACAAATCTCAATGGGCACGAGAAACCTGTTAAGGAAAGCATTATATTTGTCATCGATATTGTCGGCACTATAAACATGCTGACACTCTTGTTCCTGGACAAGGTTTAAAAAATTCTCTATTGCTGTTGCAGTAACATTCCTACATAGTTTGTAAATGTATCTGACATATGCTAGAGTACAGAAGCCTTTTAGTGTCAAAATTTGTGCATCATGATCTGATAGGCCATTCACGCTTTTACGAACAGAATGCCCATCTAGAAATGAAGAATGAATCTAAATATTGTCTATGGGTGTGCTACTGTTCTCCTGTACCCTAGATGGAAAAACACAGTCAGTATCAGAACATATGAATTTTGGAGGTCTACCAACATCCTTTTTCCTGCACTATCATATACAAAATTTATATTGAAGTTATCTCAGATAACTAATTTCTGGTACTTCCAGCAAAGTGAATCAAGAACCCTCTATAGCTTGAGCAGAAATGCTCTGAAATCAGCTTTTACGAACAGAATGCCCATCTAGAAATGAAGAATGAATCTAAATATTGTCTATGGGTGTGCTACTGTTCTCCTGTACCCTAGATGGAAAAACACAGTCAGTATCAGAACATATGAATTTTGGAGGTCTACCAACATCCTTTTTCCTGCACTATCATATACAAAATTTATATTGAAGTTATCTCAGATAACTAATTTCTGGTACTTCCAGCAAAGTGAATCAAGAACCCTCTATAGCTTGAGCAGAAATGCTCTGAAATCAGAGTTAGGGAACCTAGAAACAACAACAATTAGAAGTTTAGTTTCACTAAATTCAACTGCCCCTGCCCAACATTCGAGTATCTGTTCATTGCAGTGCTGTGATATGTCTATAGATTAAAATGTAATACTGCTTTTTATGTACATAGCCACTTCCTCACCCCAAAAGGAACTCCTTGAAAAACAGCCAACTAATCTGTATCGTGGTAAAGGAAGCCTCTGAACTGTGAAATTATTTAAGTGTTGCACAGACATACCAATAATTTTATAGTCACCATCTGTATGCAGTTCACTAACTTTATCTCTAATAGCTCATATGTTTTGATGAAATATTGTCTAGAATACAGACTCCGAAATTCCAGAGTGACCAGGAATGTAATACAGGCAGCAAAAGTTGTCTACATCTTGTGCACAAACCAGATGTTATTTTTCATAGATCCCAGTGACATGAGAGAGAGAGACAGTAGGTGAGGAGGCACTGGCTCAGCCCCCAACATTATTCAGTCCGTATATTGAACAGGCAGTAATAGAAAGCACAGAGAAGTTTGTAAACAGGATTAATATTTTGGTAGAATAAATAAAGAATTCAAGTTATACCAATGACATCGTAATTGTAGGGTCGACAGTACAGGACATGAACAGAATGGATAATGTCTCTAAAATGGCTCATAACATGAACATCAAGAAGTTTAATGAATTGCACCTGAATTAAATCATATTATGGGGAGGCAATTAGATAAGAAAACATGACTTTGTCTTTGTGAAGCAAAAAACTGAAGATAGTACAGTGAAAGATGATATAAAATGGAGACTGAGAATATCTAAGATAAGCTTGTCTGAAAACGATAAGTATAAATCTATGTGTTATCTGAAAATATTTGTGTGAGGTGTTTCCTTATACAGAAGAGAAACAGACACAGTAACAGTCTACACAAGAAGATAACAGCACCTTTTGAAATGTGGTGCTAAAGAGCAATATAGAAGATTGATAGATAGCTTGGATAACTAATTACGAGGTACTAAATGAAACCGGGGAGAACATGACTAAAAAGTAGTATGTCCATAGGTCACATCCTCAGACACTAAGGAATAGCTGATTTGATAACAGAGGTAAGTGGAACTGAAAAAGTTGTAAGTGGAGAAACGAGATTGAACATATGGATGTACATTACAGTAGTTATCTAGAGATGAAGACCAGAAATGAGGTCGTATACTGTATGCTGCATTGAAAACGAAAGAGGTTCATTCAGTGACACCAAAAAAGTAGTTTAAGTGAAGAGAAGAAATATAAAAACAACTGATACTGGAGCACTGCATTAGCCAATCCATGGAGATGCAAGTTTCAAAGGATTTTTCACATATATAAAATTTAAATGGTTAAAATGATTTTAAATCACAACTCAAAGAATTTGACTATTAATAAAAAGTAAAATGTGTAGAGAGACTCAAATTTAAGTGTTTGATTTCAGTTATCTGTGATTACTCTTCTCATGAATATGAAGCATGAGAGATTAACATATAGTGAAAGAAACTGTTATGTGAGGTGTGTTCTTTGGTATATATCAAAAAGAGTACAGACAATTTAGATCCAGAATCCATTATGAATGAAGACACAAAGGAATTAATGACATTAACTGAATGTGGGCACTGATTTAAATCAATGGAGAAAGCCGAAAGTTCACGCTGGACCAGGACTTTAAGCCAGGTCTATTGCTTAATAGGACCAATATTTCCATTACTGACAAATCAGATATATGTACAGTATTTAACAATGATTTTCTGAGCTTTGCTGATGAATTAAATAAAAATTTAGTTTCTACAGGGAATCATATAACTTTATTGGCAAATGCTGGTCCCATATTGATGTCTGAAATACTCCACTGTGTTACAGATAAGGGAGAGATTGAGTCAATAATCAAATCATTGAAGACTAAGGTCTCTCATGGTTATGATGGAGTGCCAAGCAGAATATTAAAGTATTGTGCTGCACATGTTAGCCCTGTATTTAGCCATATTTGTAATTTTTCCTTTTGGAATGGTCAGTTTCCTGAACAATTAAAGTACTCAGTAGTAAAGCCACTTTATAAAAAGGGAGAAATGGATAATGTAGACAATTTTAGACCTATTTCTATGCTATTAGTGTTGGCTAAACTTATTGATAAGGGTGTGTATGTATGGATAATTGATCATTTTATGTCACATAATTTGCTATCAAATGTACAGTTCGGCTTTGGTAGTTGCTTAACAACTGAAAATGCTGTTTTCTCTTCCCTCTGTGAGGTACTGAATGGGTTAAACAAAAGGTTTCGAACGCTAGGCATATTTTTGACTTGACTAAGGCGTTTGATTGTGTTCATCATTAGATATTGCTCCAGAGGTTAAACCATTATGGAATACTGGGAGAAATTCACAATTGGTTCACCTCTTACTTTAACAACAGACAGCAATAGGTTAGATTAGGTCAGGTCAGGTTAGGTTAGGTTAGGTTAGGTTAGAATGGCTGTGATGTGGGGTGTGAGTGGGGTATACTCGAGTGGGAGGTGCACCAGGGATCAGTGTTGGGTCCACCCCTGTTCATTAATTATATAAATTATATGCCCTCTAATATTACAGGTAAAGAACCAATGGTCATTGCAAATGTATGGAGTACCATATCATGCCTCCCATCAGACCTAAACTCTCAACTTATCCACATATTACTGATGTAGTGCCCCTTGCCAAATACAATGTTAACACGATAGACTATGGAGAATTAAAGAAACTTTTTCATAAAAGCCTGTGACAGGATATCAGGACTTATAATATAAATGTTATTTGGAACTGTACACAATTTAAGTATGAAGAAAAGAAAACAGAAGCTACGTTAGGAACATATCACATTCCAGCGGATAATTTAGCGATATCTGACAATTCAGAATTGAATGTACCATATATTTGAAGATTTCTTTCAAACTTCATATAATTCTCAAATTCAGAGAGAATCACAGATACTTACAAACGAAATTAATGACATTTAAGGTTGAATAACAAGTACACTGTTTTCATTGTGCTGATTTTGGTTTATGTGAAACTAGTTTGCAGCTTATTGGGCCATCTTCGCAAAACTGTGTAGTGTCTGAAAGTAGATACTACATTTAGGGAACTAAACACTATCAGCAAAGTTACCATGTACCTGAAAAGGCTGCTGTGCATCAAGACTTGTTTCTTAACACTGAAATTACACTTACACAATTGTGACATTATTAAACAACACAATATTATAGGTTAAATGTTCGTAATATTAAAGTCTGTGAACCCTTGATGCTGGCTGGAAAACTGTTAAACTGAGCGCTCTACATTTATCTTTTGTAATAAACATGTTTTTCAACATTCTACAGAAAACTTTAGACAATGGATAATATTATACAAAGTAATTGAAATACACAATCTTACAATATTATATATTATATGGTTAAACTATCATAGTCTGTGAGTCCTCTCATTGGATGAGAATTGTCCAACTCTGCACTAGTAACTTATATTGTGCAGCAACCGTGTTATACACTGAAAATTGCATTTAATGTAATGGACGATATCAAACACAGTACATGGTTAACATATACAATATTATGGTATTACAAGTTATGTTCTACATCTACATCTACATCTACATCCGTACTCCGCAAGCCACCTGACGGTGTGTGGCGGAGGGTACCCTCAGTACCTCTATCGGTTCTCCCTTCTATTCCAGTCTCGTATGTTGCTGAAGTTTGTGTGGTAAGTAATAGGAAATTCCACTGTGTTTTAATTTTTTGTAGTACCAGGTGTCATTGTGGCGGTTGTGAGTATGTGGCTGGTTGATTTCATCATATGAAGCTGAAAAGTGGAGATTTGTCTAGCTGTAATTGATTATTTAGAACCTGGCTGGGGTTTTGAGAACTGTTCATTTACCTTAAGAGTTTCTAACATTTTTAGTTATCTTCCTTCATTGGTTATATGTAGTAAGTCTGTGTAGACTATCTGTGTCCTTCCTTCAGCAAATCAGCGAAGGTGGAGCCTGACTTATGTAATCTCCAACTGTTTTCATGTTCAGTCAAACTATAGGTTTTAGCCCTGCTTGTTTGACCAGTGTATGGTTTTTGCTGCCATTGTATGTGGTTTTATAAACAGCACTGTTACTTAAGAAATCTCTTTTGTTCTTGCTGTTGAACTGGTATGAATTGTAGTGCATCCTACATAAAATGAAGTTTTTTGAGAGCAGGATTTGAGGGTTTTCGCTAATTACTGAGATAGCTCTCTTAAATATGAGATAGTACACAAGTTAGTTTCAGATATGATCGTTACTACTGAGAGGGCATACACATACAGCACCATTTTTCTTCTTCCTTTTTATGTACAATATTATTAGTTAATTCAAGAGTAAAGCCATTGTTCAACACTATACATTTACTGGCATCTAAATCTATTTGAAAATTCTTGTTTTGATCTTGGTATGAATGTACAACAATCCACCACAGAGTGGAAGGTAAGATGTTTGTGTGATAGTGGGTGTTCTGAACATGAGAGTATTACTGTATCTGTTGTGGTGGATTTTCTGTAAATTTTGAAACTATGTGTGTTGGTAGTGACACCTATGTTGAGGACTAAGAAGTTAAACGCATTTTTCACCAATTTCCATGATGAACTATTTGTTCTTGTTGAGTGACTCTCTACTTTCTAGGAGTGTCTTCAGTTTTCTTTGGGTACCATCCCATGGGCCGTACATCATGTACATGTCTCTCCACAAAGATTTCTGCTAGAAGAGGACTGAGGGGCAACTCCAGACCAAGATACCTAGCTGTTTGTGTGGAGTACATTCAGACTGAAAATAGTTTTATTTTAAACATCTCTGGATGTCCAGCCTTCTGTCATTTACTTTTACAAGATGACATGCTTCTAAGAGATATTTTACAGCTGAGCACATTCCCATTTTTAAACTCAACATGATTCAATCAACTAGCCACATACTCACAAACCGCCACAATGACACATTCTGCTACACAAAATTAAAGAAACACAATACAATTTCCTATTCTTTACCATGTTTATCCCACAAAATTCGACAATATAATTGGTATTCCTCTAACACTGTATATTTTAACCATGTACTTTGTTTCATACAGCCCATTACATTAAATGTTATTTTCCCTGTAAAACTTGATTGTTGCAAAATATAAGTTACAAGTGCTTAGTTAGGCACATCTCAGCCAATGTCATGACCTCAGAAACTATGCCATCAACGCCATATAACATGTAACACTTTAAGATAGTATATTTCAATGACTGTGTATAATTTTATCCATTATCTAAAAATTAATTTACAATGTTAAAAATCATTTTCGTTGCCCAACATAAATCAAGACTGCTCAGTTTAACAGTTTCTATGAAAAAACACATAGACTGTAGCATTATAGCCATTTAACCTATAATACTGCATAGTTTAATTACAGTTTTTCTTTAGTACTGACCATTGTGTAAAGTGTAATTTCAACATTAAGAAACGAGTCTGATGCATGAAAGTCTATGGTTATCTAAAAACTAGTGTACGTTTCAGGGACAAGTGAGTAGATTCCTAAATATGACCCAATAAGCCAAAACTAGTTTGAAATATGCAAAAATCAGTAAAAGGAAAAAGTGCAGCTTTTATTCAGCTTTAAATATAGATTTGTTCTCACAAGAAGTAATGGAATAATCTGTAAATATGATAAATGGTACTTCATAAGAAATACAATATACAAATGTTTTCCTTAGGCACTACTGGCAAGCTTTCGTAATTTTCAGGAACTGCAGAATTTAATACACAGATTCATCGAATTTTAACTTTAGATATCGATTTTATTCAAATACACACTATCTTCAGGTCAGTAAGTTGAATTCACTTGTGCATTCTACAGCTGCATTTACTAAACATTCTTGAAGAGTTCTATATGGGCGTAACATTTGTTGTTTCCAACTTGCACTCTGTCTTTCAACATTAATCAATTAAATAGTTAATGTTCACATTGAAAGGTAGAGTACAAATATGTTGTAAAACATATTACATCGTGTCAGAATATTTCAAGAATGATAAGTTACTACACTGTGGAATGTACAGTTTTAGTACATGTTCTGTGACCCAAAGACACTCTAAAATGGACAAAAATTGGTAAAAAAACATAAGTTGTTCTATATATGCACTACAAAAACTGTTTATAAAGTTCCACATAATCTGTAAAGTCTAAATGATGTATAAAGTAAAACAAGGCACTTGGAGTTGATGGTTCAAGTGAAATACTAATGAAACAAGACATACAAAATTACTATACTCTATTTTGGTGAAGCTAATTCCTAAGAACTTTAACAATTTTGTAATTAGTCTACTTTGGAAGAAATGAAAAAGACAACCTATGAAAAACACTACTATAGATCAGTATGTCTCCTTTTCATAATGTATAAGATATGGATTAAAGCCATCAGCAATACTCAAGTGAAAGAACATGTGGTCTCTATTAATTAATACAGCAAAAACAACCAATTGCAAACCACGAATGAAATAAGGGAAAAGAATATTGAGCTTTAATTCCTTACACATCTGGAATCACAAATTTTTATAAAACTTTTTACCACCTTCCAACAAAATCTATATTAACAGTCATTGAGAAACAAAGTGTTAATTCAACATGTGTCAGTATAGCGAATAATATAAACACTAATCTTGCAGGCATCATTAGACCTCTTTGTGTTGATGGGGAATTCAAAATCACACTGTGAGTAAGACAGGCAGATTTCCCTTGATCATTAATATATTCAAGAGACCTAGAAGTACTATTCATACCCCTAAACTCGGGAAAATGATCTAGTATTACGTTTTAAATGAATATATGTTTTCCATATTCAATTTCCTGATGACATCTTACACTTGAAAGTAAGACAGATAAATGTCCAACACTGAAGGAAAAATTTAGTAGCTGCAATTTTAAATAAACTTTAACATTAACTATAGGGAGAATAAAATATGTGTAATCAACAAACGGAAAGGAAAATTGCACAAAATACAACGAAGCCATAACACTTGTTGATGTGACTTTGTTCTTTTATGGCAAATGAAGACGACATCTGGATAGAAAGTAAGCGAAAAAAGAAAAATGCTACAAATGGTCTAGATATCTTTATGGTAGAGGAAATAGTGTTTTCCAAGCCAAGTTCCAAACAGGTGTGAAACAGGATGTGAAAGGAAGTGTAAAACCAGTGCCTGCTTCCAATTTTGACTTGTGGTGTCGGTACATACACATTTGCCACAATAATATCTAAATACTAAGGGTTACTTGTAATCAATGCAAAAATGCATTCCAGAATATTGTTAGGAAAGACAGGGAAACGAAGTAATGCATCAAACAACAAGTGTGAGTCAAATACATAATTAAAACTGTAACAGAAATGAAATTCTGGTGATTTGACCCTAAAAGCAAATCATTCAGTGGATGGTAGATGGAACATGGAAAATATTTGTGAGATTATAAGAGATAATTTAAGCCAAAAGGGATGATATAAAAGGGAAGCTAAAATTAGAACAGAATGTAACAGCATACAATAGATCAATGAAAAGTTTAATATATAGAAGAAACTGGGAGGGGCGTTTCTTTAACAGCTGATGCCAAAGGGGTGGTGATTAGTATATTGATATCTGATTAACACCTGTAATGAAGAAAATAATATTGTTATTAGCATTATGAAAGCCAGAAGTGTACTACATCAATAAAATAGTTAGTTTTCTCAAAAATATGTGATAATGTGATGCATGGTGATTTCAAGTGTTAATTAACATACATGGAACGGTAAATAAATGTAATTGGCATATATGTTATACTACTAACAGCACGCTTAATAAAAATGATGAGAAATGGATAAGGAGGAAATGAGTGTGACTCCTGCTATAATTGCAGGGATTAAGTGTAATATATGTTCTTCTAATTGAGAAATTGTATCCCCCTTTTCTGATGATTTTTAGTACTCTATTAAATTCTAAGATGATTTTTACGTTTCAGATGCTTGGGCAAGGACAACTTGTAGTTGCTCATGATCAGAAACAGAAAGAATAGATTTGAAACGAAATATACAGATTTGGATAAAATCTTGAGGGTGCAACCTAAAGAGATCTAAGTAGCTTAAAAATAAATGAATTCATACTTAAGAAGTGTACTATGGAAATGTCATCATAAAACAATGAAAGAAGTGCAAAAAAGATGTAGAAAGTCGCGTAGTTACTTATTTTCTCGAATCCTTTATTGATAAAAAACGGACACATCATTTCCATAGTGTCCCATAGTCTAAATTCGTACTGGGTGAAAATGATGGCTCCATGGATTGGTACCAACAGTTGTAATGGACCAATATTTTGGATGTTTTGGCCCACCACAAGTTTCCAAACAACAATGTAATTAAGGAAATACAATATTAAATTATTAATACCAATGCCTCTTTTCGAAATTATTTCCTAAAAAACCATTTTATGTCCACAAACTTAATTCAAATTAATGCCTAAGGAGGTTTCCTGGTTTTCAACTGTGGGAATTGACTAGCATACCCTCTGAAATCCCACAGTGATGGCGATAAAATACAGGCAGCAAAGGTTGACTACAACTTGTACACAAACTCAATATCATTTTTCATAGATCCTAAAGATATGAGAGAGGGACAGTAGTTGAGAAGATAGTGGGACCAAATGGTACCCTAACCTCAGCATTATTCAGTCTGTAAATTGATCAGGCAGTAGAGAAAAATATGGAGAAGTCTGATAATAGAATTAATTTTAGGTGGACAAAATAAAGAATGCAAAGTGTACTAATGACATTGTAATTGCAGCATAGACAGCACAGGAGTTGAACAGAATGGATAATGTCTCTGAAACAGCTTATAACATGAGCATCAAGAAATTAAAATACGCATAATGAATTGCAGCTGAATTAAATCATGTTATACGGAGGCAATTAAATTAGAAATCATGAGAGTAGAAGTAGCACACAAAATTTCATATATGTGTAGCAAAGAGCTGTAGACAGCACAGCAAAAGACTGTATAAAATGTGGTCAAGGTATATTAAAGATAAGCTTGTCTGAAAACGATAAATGCAGATCTAAGTGTTTGTCTGAAGTGTTTCCTTATATGGAAGTGAAACATGAATAATATCAGTCCCCACGAGAAGCTAATATCACATTTTGAAATGTGGTGCTACAGAACAAGATCGATAGATAGCCTGGATATCTAATTAAGAGGTAATAAATTATATTGGGGAGAAAAAAAATTCATAGGACAACTTGGCTAAAAGAAGGGATAGGTTCATACGAGACATGTGCAGATATTAAGGAATAGTTGAGATGGTAATGGCCACAAGAGCAGGAGAAAGATGTTGTAAATGGAGACACAAGATTTAACATGTGGATGTATATTACAGTTGTTATCCAGAGATGAATAGACTTACACAGGAGAGGTTAGTATGCAGAGCCTTAAAAAGGCAGACTTCATACTAATGACCACTACAACAACAAAAATATTTTCAGAAGCAGAATTCTGCAAAAGTTGAGGTTTCAGTTAGAGAGACACTGAAAGACATTGATAACCAATGATTTTTTTCAGTGTAGGTAGTTTTTATTAAATTGGAAACAGAGATGAAACTAAAAGATGAAGAATATATTGCTTGAACACGAATGAGTATGTGAATGTTAGCCCTAGTACTGATTGTGAAGTAATTAATTCTGAATGTAGTGTGTAAAGCTAATTTATATACAAAGTTTCACCCTGTTGAATAGAATATGCAGGATTAGAAAATTAAAAGAAATAAAATGGAGGCATATACTGGTTATTGCATACAGAAAAAATGAGTTCCAGTCAATGACACAAAAACAGCAGATTAAGTGAAGAGAAATAATTTGAATTCAAGTGACATTTTACATTGTATTAACCAGTTCACAGAGACATCATTTCAGAGAAAATACAAGTTTCAAAATATTGTATTAAATTTATCACATATCAATGGTTAAAATGATTTTAACTTACAACTTAACGAATTTGATGATTTAAAAGTAAAATATGTAGAGAGGATTAAATTTATGTGTTTGATTTCAATGATCTGTGATAAATGTTCTCGTAAATATTAAACATGTATGATTGACAATGTAGTCAAAGAAACTGTGTAAGTGATTTTTTTCTTTACGATTTCTCCAAAAGAGAACACATTATTTAGATCCTGCAGCCATTATCAATCAAGACATAAAGGAATTAATTACATTACCTACCATTGGGCAATGATTTCAAAAATGGAGAGGTTGTAAATTTGTGTCATACCGGGATTCCAACCTGGGTCTCCTGCTTAAGGTGTGTTTGCACTTGTGTGCCTTGCGTCTAGTTGCCATGTGACTGTGTTTGTCCCACATACAAGTAGAGGCACGAGTTCAAGTTACATGTTTCTTCTTCTACATGTGCATGTGAATGATTTCATTCACACCTGTGTTCAGACTGAGCACCGCTTCTTCCATGTGCGGTAAGCCGTAACTGCACAGCAATGAGCCACAAGGGGCACAGATGTAAATGCACCTTTATAGGCAGATACGTTAACCACTGTGCCAATTAAATACAGTGGTCATCACAAGTGCACGGATTACCCTAATCCACCTCCCGTCAGACCCAGTTCTCAACTTATCCGCACAATACTGATGTGGTCTTCGGTAATTATCCACATTACTCATGGCATTTCGCTGATACCTGTAATAGTTCAGGTATGGTGTGAATTTCCAGTGAAGTGACCAAATGGTCATCCTCACCCTAATTATATACGTGATGCCTATCTTTCAGACATGTCTGAATGAACAGACACAATTTAGATCACACATCATTATGAATCAAGACACAAAGGAATTAATGAGAATATCCACAGGTAGCTATTTAGTTAAATCAATGGGGAAAGCTAAAACTTTGTGCCATGCTGGGATTCTAGCCTCGGTGTCTTACTTAGTAGGCAGACACGCCAACCACTGCACCATCTGGACACAGTGGTCATCACAACTTCATGGATTAGCCTAGCATGCCTCCCATCAGAATCAAATTCTCAACTTATTCGTATACTACTGGTGTACTGCACCTTGCTCAATATTCTCATTACTAGCGACATTTCGTCATTTCCCATGAGAGTTCGAGCATGATCTGCACTGAATGTGTCATTGGCGGTTATAGCCTTAATTATGTAAGTGGTGCCTATTCTTTCAGACATGTCAAAATGTATACAGTTAAGGTGAAAATTACCTGTTAATCACTTCAGTATGGAGGTATGTCATGGTTGAACTGTTACAGGAATTGGTGAAATCCTGTGAATAATGAGGATATCGGGCAAGGGGCACTAATTCAGTCGTATGTGGATAAGTTGAGAATTGATTCTGATGTGAGGTCTGCTAGAGTAGTCCATGCAGTTGTGATGACTGTTGTGTGCGGATGGCACAGTAGTCAGCGTGTCTGTCTAGTAAGCAAGACACCAAGGTTTGACTCCCAGGATGCCACTAATTTTCAACTTTCGACATGGATTTAAATTAATGCCCTCTGGCAGCTAATAACATTAATTCATTTGTGTTTTAAAAGAAACTTTGATTAGCTAGACATCCTTCAGCCTACACACAAAGTGAGTCTATATACGAAGAGAAGAAACAGAAAACTAAGATTCTATACAGTTATTTATATATTTACATTGTTTATGCCATCTCAGATTGACGTAGTACTCATTTGTACTCAATAGAAGGATGAGGCTAGTACTATCTAATGATTCTATTATGTTTTATGATAAAAGAAAATCGTATTCTTTTTTTCATTTTTTAGTATAACTTTATCAGGAAATATCACCCAATTGTTTCATCAGCTTTTTAACACCTTACATGATAAGAACCTCAATGTGACCACCTCTGCGCAGATTTAACTCAACATAGTGTGTATTTGTGTGTGCCAGACCATGTTCCAATAAAAAAATTCTTCTTTCAGAGACACATGCTTATCATTACTACATACTTTAGATCTTGCAGAGAGTAGTGGGAGCCACATTGCTTGTGGAATATGTACCAAAATAGAACAGGTTAAACATTTTGTCTGACATGATCTGTTACCTCTATACACACATAAATCGGTTGGGTGAGGGCCACTTATTTTGTAAAGTAAAATAGTTAAATTTTCACTCACCAATTAAGTCCCATGTTGATAACTGGATGATCACCTGTGAACATGAAAAGTACTGCCTGAAAATTTTGTAGTTTGAGTAGTACTATGGCACATTATACAGCTGGCACTGACCATCACTAAAGTCACTCTACAGTTGTAACGTGGCAGTTGTGCTTGTAAGCGATTTGATACTGCAGTAAGAATCAACCAAACATATTTCCATCTAACATGTATATCATAAGAACTTCATCCACAGAAATCTCCAGTGACATCTGAAGGCCACAAGACGAACCTAATTAAGGAATTTTTGAAGAAGGTTTTTGGAAGTAGATTAAATGAACTAGACTACAGTAAGAATTTTTGAAAACCAATGTCATGACAAGTTTGAGTTACATGTGAAGGCTACAGGAGATTACAAGTTCAATCACATGTCTATGTGTGTGACACTATCATGTTTGATAGACTTTTTGCTCCATTCTCTCCTGTTATATAAACTGTAGCATGTTATACACTTTTTGGTTGGGAAATGTGCTTTACCCAAAATTCTGTAAAATATGTTCAGTCCTTGGCAATTGTGATGCAGGAATTTCCTGCACAAATTTTTCCCACAGTTAGCTTTGGAATCATGTAATTCAGTGTGAACAAAGTACATCAGATGGAATATACCCCATTCACAAGCCGAAATTGAATTCTAGTTAGAACTCGTTGAACCCCTGTAGTTTCGTGAATATCCAACAATAAATATGCCAGATTTTCTCATATAAATGGGTTATTTTCTTCCTGATAAGAACATTCATCTGTTCTATGAAATTTAGGTTCACTGGCATGAAAGGCTTCCCTCACCAATATCAGCTGATCACTCTAGCTAAATCATAAGAAATTGTGATAGGAAAATTAGATTTTCAAACTACTCTTAACTTTCACCTTACGTGTATAGTATACAAGACTTGCATTCATTTAAACATTGATAGCACAACGTTCTCCAATTCATTAATATTATTTGCACAAAGAGCTAACCCCTTTCTAAGAGTCATGAAGATCAGCAAAACTCAAAATTATTTATATTAATACCTGGAACAATACCATTTTCAATAACCTCCAGTACCTTTACTCATATTATTAAAATATATATCAAAAGCTTCTCGTTTTAAGTAGTCACTGTTCATATAGATTTATACCCAAATCAACACTAAGTATTTGTGAATGTTCGGAACTGATTTCTTCGTCAAATTTGAGGAATATGTTATCAATTTCAGTACAAAATGATGATGTATTTTATTGCATATACAATAGAGCTTCGATAAATAGTGATCAGCTTCCACATTTTCATTTATGAATGTTGCTCCTGGGTTAGTAACACAATTCCTTCATGCCACAGCCTTAGAATCAATGTAAATTTCACAAGTTCACACCCTAGTCTTTAAGTAACAGATTACACATACTGTGTCTCATTTATCTCGAACACTCCAAATAACTCTTCTTGAGAATAAAAATAAAAATATATGAATTAAATGTTATTTAGGGACCAAAGAGACATTAACCAACATGATTACCATTCTTGTAACTTCGTTCATTATGAAGATATTAATAGCAGTACACCTTTGGCAGTAGCACAATATAATTTTTAATCAGTAATTCAATTTGTCCCCTCAATAACTGCTAAAAACGTGTGACACCGTACCACTGATGTAAACATTACATTATTAGAAAGTTATGTAAAACTGACTTCGACTCTCTGATACTAGCACACAACACAGGTACCTGGTTAATGGAACTCTATCACTTGCTGGAGTTAACAGTACAGAAATGGAGCCCCAAGAAAAATGTTGATCTGTCATTCAGTCAGTGGTCTTCAGTTGAAGATTCTTTTGAGTAAAATGTACACAGCTCATACAGTTTTAAATAGGAAATCGTTGACTGGATAATGAGTGTGCATTTTCCTTATGTTGTATGTTACTTAATGATATCAGTAAGTACTTAAAGATGTTTAAAACTGTGCATTTTCCATGTGTTTTATATTTCTTAATGAAATCATAAGTATTCAAGGATGTTTAAAACTGATTTCCTCTTCCAATTAGAGGAACGTTTTAGGAATTTCATTATCCAATGATGTTATATTTATTCATATATACAATCTGAGTTCCAATAAATGGTGATCGAATTCTGCATTTCCATTTGACCAGTGGTCACTTTCCTTGTATTCTGTGTTGTTGTTGTTGTTGTTGTTGTCTTCAGTCCTGAGACTGGTTTGATGCAGCTCTCCATGCTACTCTGTCCTGTGCAAGCTGCTTCATCTCCCAGTACCTACTGCAACCTATATCCTTTTGAATCTGCTTAGTGTATTCATCTCTTGGTCTCCCTCTACGATTTTTACCCTCCACGCTGCCCTCCAATGCTAAATTTGTGATCCCTTGATGCCTCAAAATATGTCCTACCAACCGATCCCTTCTTCTAGTCAAGTTGTGCCACAAACTTCTCTTCTCCCCAATCCTATTCAATACCTCCTCATTAGTTACGTGATCTACCCATCTAATCTTCAGCATGTGTTACTTAATGAATTCTTTTGTTGTTAGTACTTTCAGTTAGATTTGTTAAGAGAAACAAAAGTATAAGGATAAAAACTTGTGTATACAAATAGTTCTGAAAGTTCATCGATCTTTTGGTTACTAGGTCACATGTTTCACTATAGAATATCTAATTTTAATATTGGTAGAGTAATTGAGGTAATCAGGTTTTATAAAATGTATCTGTAAGTGACTTACAATGCATATTGAAGAAACATTGAATACATTCGACATACAGGTACTAGATTCAAAACTTTGTACTGATACACCAGAAGTAAATTTTAATTTGAAAGCTACGGGATCTGCTTGCAGTGGTAAATTGTTATTTGAGTGAGTAAATTATTCATGTAATCTTCATTTAAGGAACTGAATGTTGTAGAACTTGTGATGACAGATAAATCTAATACTGATAAATACTTTTTAAGTTTTATTCTTAAATAATTATGCAAAAAGGAAATGAACAATACTACCCAATACTACTATGTAGTCAGTTGTAGGCACTTTTGATTTTCAGGAAACTGCTGAAGCTGTTAATTTTCATAATCAGCAGCAGTGTACAGAATTACAAGCTTTTATTAAGTTAAGACAACAATTCGCACTTAACATCCTCACTAAATCATTTATGGATTGTTCTAATAGTTCTCAATGCTTGCCACCTAAGGAAGAAATTCACAATATTTTTGTCTTAGGTATGGCTTGTGTGAAAGGAATTAATATAATTTTGTATTTTCCATCATCTGTGATATAAGCATGGTATTTCATTCTTGCCTAGAAATACTGCACAACTATACGTATCCCAGATTTTTATGAAAAAAGTTGGTGTTGATGGTCACTTGTATGACCCACCAAACCATAGCTTGTTTAACATATAAAAATACTGTTAACCTTTAGATAATGAAATTTTTGCAGGGTTAAACATCCTGCAGAGTATTTAGAAAATACATGTTCCTGAAATACTGTGTGAAAAAGTATGTTTTATAGTCTACACTCGCAATTAATTTATTTGTCAATTGGCCATATGTGTCAGTACAATATTTGACACATATACTACGGAAGCCAGTGTGATGTCTGCATGCTAGCGGATAGCCTGAAGATGGTACTCTATACCGAAATTGGTAGCCAGTCGGTAAAATAAATTAATTGCGACTGTAGAATAAAACATATACTCCTTCAGTATTTACATACATCAGTGAACAAACCAAAGACACTTTCAGAAGTATTATCAACATGTTCTTAATAAAAATATGTCAGAAGTGCATGCATGTTCATGAAATGGGTGCAAGTAGATTCTTAGAACAGAAGCATAAAGAACATTGTAACAAATTTACAAAATCCTATTTAGTTTTCATAATAGCAAGTGAGCAAATATCCAAATATTAACATATTACATCAAACTCAAACCAAAGAGAGATATCTGAAAATGTAACGTTATCTATCTCATACCTATAGGAATTGCTCTAAAATCTACACTTAACAAATAGTGTAATTATGGTATCAAATACTCATTACATAATAGTTATGGAATTTCAAGAAGTGATCCCTCAACTTTGCACGTAATTATAACAGCTAAAGGAAGACCACTGATGGTTAATGGAACACCAAACTATAGCCTAGTGACTACATAATGCACACATTCACACATTCCCTCCAGTAATTTAAAAGTGAATACATACCTATTCCCATGATGCCAAGTTCTCTCTGCGCCATACACGAGTGGTAAACGACAACGATCAACGGCTGCGTCAGCACAAAACCAGTCTCTGCGTACACGATACCATACCAGTTTCTGCACTCACAACCGAACGATTTTCCTGCACACGATATTCGCTGGCTGGTAGCCACTCACAGCATACACTATGTGGCTAAAGTCTCCAAATACGCAAAACAACAAACTCTCCAACACATCCGGTTTTGCACCATAGAATATGAGTGAAAAAATGAACAGAGTGTAATTCCAGGGACCCTCAAACGGAGCATTCCATCGCATTGGTGGGCGCAAATTGAAAAACTTAAGTTCTTAGAAATTAATCCAGACTTCATCATGATGAAAGGTGAGACAAGGAACTGACAGTATGAGAAATAGCAAACGTAGCAAGAAAATGATGTTATAGATACTAGCAAATTATTAATGGATTCATAATACCAAAAGCACTAGAAGATCACATACAGACAGTAAAATAATGGAACTTATGTGGAAGAAAAGTAAGTTCGAAATTGTTAAGACATGAACATTAATTATAGAAGACTCCAAAATGTCGCAAACAGACATTCTAAGAGAGCAAATGACACATGAGTTAGGGAATGACATACTAAGATTTTCAGAAAATGCACCAAGCTTAGTAACTAGGCAAAAAACAGGCTGGAGAACCTGCACTCATGAAAATTCTATTAGAAATGGAGATAGGATGCATATTTGACACAATCACATGGTACAGAACACTGGAGGAAATATGAACGTTTATTTTGAAGAATGAACTGATGCCTGAATTAATAGAAAAATCAAAAAAAAGTTATACAGGACAAAACAGGTCCCTGGATCTTCTGCTTACTGGGCAGATGCACTGACTACTACACCATCTGGTCACAGTTCTCATAGCAACTGCATGGACTACTACCCTAGTTCGCCTCCCATCAGACCCAAATTCTCAACTTATCCACAAACTACTGATGTAGTGTCCCTTACCCATTTTCCTCATTACTAGTGGCATTTGACTGATTCCCATGATAGTTCTATCTTAATGTGCATAGGCACTAAAGTAATCATTGGCAATCCTCACCTTAATGATTATGTGGTGTCAGTTCTTTCAGAATGGCCAAAAGAAGAAAGACCACATAAGTAATTAAGGTGAGGATGGCGAATGATCCCTTAGGTGCAGATGCACTCTAAAGTCGATCTCTCACAGGAATCAGCAAAAAACCATGTGTAATGAGGATAATGGGCACCTGACAGTGCAACAATAGCGTGTGCATAAGCTGAGAATTTATGTTTAATGGAAGGTGTGCTAGTGTATTCCATGCATTTCCAGCGACCACTGTCTCCAGATTGCATAGCTGTAAGTGCATCTGCTAGCAAGTGGGACACCCAGGTTTGAATCCTGGACCAGCCTAAATTTTCAACTTTCTCCACTGATTTAAATCAGTCTCTTTGTGTCTTGATTTATAGTCCCTGAAGTATTAAAAATAGTGTCTGTTCTTTCAGACATGTCAGTAGAACAGATACAATATCTATAATTAAGGAGAGGAGGGCCAAGAACCCTTTAGTGCAGATGCATGCCGGGCTCGAACTATTATGAGAATCAGAGAAATGCTGTGACTAATAAGGATAATGGGCAACGGCACCAAATCAGTAGTGTGGGCAAGTTGAGAATTTGTCTGTAATGGGAGGCCTTCCAGGGTAGTCTCCATAGTTGTAGTGACCACAGTGTCTGGATGGCAAAGTAGTCAGCACACCTGTCGAGGAAGCCGGAAACATGGCTACGAAGTCAAAAACGTGGGTGGAGGATGAATAACTAGTCAAGAGATCAAAAGGTACAGATAAATGCACTAATGAACTTCTGTGGAGGATTACCTTTGCACAAAAATGAAGTAGCGGAAATCAGAAACAACTGTAAAATTCTATGAAGTAATTACTTGCTTACTTGGTCAACAAAAGAGGCAACAGTTATAATACATTACAAAGATTATCAAAAATATTAAGAGAACAGTTCGATAAAACAGATAAGGAACTAAAGTTGAATACTACTCTTGAGAACTATGCAGCAACTGCACAAACGAAACACTATTGATGAGAAGATTTCCTGGGCACCCAACATCAAGGTTATTAGCGCCCAGAGTGCTGGAATTAGGAGAAGGATAGGGAAGGAAATCGGCCTTGTTCTGTTCAAAAATACCATGCTGGCATTTGCCTTAATCGATTTAAAGTAGCTCGACTGCCAACCAGTGGGCAGCTGGACACTTCCAGGCAACAGTGGGAAACAGTGGTCAAACAGGTTACGGAGGAGGAGGAGATTTAGTGTTTAAAGTCCCGTCGACAACGAGCTCATTAAAGACGAAGCGCGAGCTCGGGTTAGGGAAGCATGGGGAACAAAATCGGCCTGCGCTCTTTCAAAGGATCCATCCCGGCATTTGCCTGAAGCGATTTAGGGAAATCACAGAAAACCTAAATCAGGATGGCCAGAGACGGGATTGAACCGTCGTCCTCCCGAATGCGAGTCCAGTGTGCTAATCACTGCGCCACCTCGCTCGGTCAAACAGGTTACGAATGGGCCATCAGGCAGCGGGGTTAAAGTGGACGCATCATTACTGCTGTGGCCGTGCACCTACAGGAAGGGATGGTCAAGTGGGTCGCATATGTGCAAAATGCATACGATAAGGCTACCTAGTGGGAGAACATGGTATATTGTCTTGGATGAAGAGTCACTGCCAAATGTAGAAGTAACCTTGCATGTGTCGAAGCAAAGTGTGTTGTTACCTTCCCTGTTAATGATGTATATTAATGACCTTACAGACAATATTAGTAGCAACCTCAGACTTTTTATAGATGATGCAGTTGTCTATAATGAAGTTATTTCTATAGGAATTTGAATAAATATTTATTCATATCTTGATAAGATTTCAAAGCAGTGTAAATATTGGAAACATGCTTTAAATGTTCAAAAATGTAAAACTGTACACTTCACAGAACGAAAAACATTGTATCCTATGACTGTAATATTAATGAGTCACAGATGGAAGCGGCCAACTCATATAAATACCAGGGTGTAACACTTTGTAGGGGTATGAAATGGTCACATAGGCTCAATCGTCAGTAAAGCAGGTGGTTGACTTCGGTTTATTGGTTGAATGCTGGGGAAGTGCAATCATTGTATAAAGGAGATTGCTTACAAATCACTCATATGAAAGATTCTACAATCTTTCTTAAGTGTGTGGGATCCATAGTAAATATGCCCAGGGGGGGGGGGGGGGGATGTTGAATGTACACAGAGAGGGACAGCATAAATGTTTGCAGGTTTGTTTGATCCATGGGACAGTCTCACAGAAATACCAAAGGAATTGAACTGGCAGACTCTTGAAGACAGATATAGATAACACAAGGAAGTCTACTTACAAAGTTTTAAGTATGGGCTTTAAGTGATGAATCAAGGAATATACTGCAACCCCCTATGTATCGCTCACATAGGGATCATAAGGATAAGATTAGAATAAACAGTCATTCCTCCTGCACTCCATATGTGTATGAAACAGGAGGAAACTTTAATAACTAGTTCAATAGAATATACTCCCTGCCATGCACTTCTCAATGGTTTGAAGAGTATAGATGTAGCTGTAGATTTAGACAGAGATGTGTGAGACCACTGTACTACCTCACTAGGCAGTGAAAGAATACAAGAAAAGACAAAACAACCCTGTTTGAGGTTAATTTGAAATCATAAAAAGCAAATGAACAAGAGAAACTTTTAACTTTTAAAATTCCTTTCAAACTGTATAATGATCTAAAATCATGGATATTGCTAGGTCCAAGTTGAGTCACAGATGTAGTACAATAGTCCATCTAGTTTGTTGGAATAAATTGCTAACTTGGTTTAATTTGCAGCACTTAAAAAGAAAGCAAGGAGGTGTGTGGTATATTCATCTTCCTGTTTAATATTTTCATAGACAAAGCAATAAATGAATGTTATTATGGAATAATTATACATAGAGAAAAAAGATAGTGCATTTAGCTGAACCTCAAAACATCTTTCGAAAAGTCACAAAAATTCATGAGTGAGATCTTTTCAGAAATGTACAAAATGAAAATAAAAACCTATATTCTTAGTGGGTTTTAAAGGGTCATCAACAGTAAACTGAAATGAGAGAGGTGATAAACTGAAGCAATTTACCAGCTGTCACCTATTTAACAAAATAGTCAGAGACTTTAGAAGTCTGACTTCAATTATATGCAGGACTGCACAACTTACAAAGCATTCTACTAGTAGACAAGACAACTTATAGTTCTGCTATAGGATTAGTTAACAGCATTTAAAACTGTCATTTGGGGTATATCTCTCCTTTCACAACCATAATGTTCTTTTTTGCATATTAAGAGAAACTGTGTTGTTTGAAGAAAAGTGATTTTGCTAAATTATTCTCCTCATAGTGGAGTACTGGAAATATACTGAAATTTTCTGAACTGAGCTACAACATCATTTCTGGCCAGACCAGTCTCTCTAGAACCTGCCTTGCAGAAGGAATAATGGAACAAATTTTCCCTTGCATGTATTGAAACTTAGTACAAACCTAATATGAAGTATCGATACAAAACGAAACCCAACAAGTCATCATCACATGGGAGGCGAGCAGTAATAGTGTCATAGACTATTCTCCCACATAGTGCAGTTGTGTATGAATGACTTTCTTTTCCCGGTGATTTACATCAGCAACCTGAAACAAAAACACAGAGCTCTTTTAGTATTCTTTCTTAATAAGAGTCCATTAAGAGATCCTAAAAAATTCAAAAGTTTTCAGTAAAAAATAGACTCTAAAACAGTTACTAATTTTAGTAACATGCTCAAATCAAATTAATTAAATTACAGCATTATTATTGAAATATTTTCTTCCTAAAGTCCACTTTGTATTTTCATTATGGAGAAGGTGCTGGTTTTCCCTTCAAATCCATGAATAGGACTGTAACATAACTGAATTGGAAGTTAAAATATCTAGTCATTTTCATTATTCCAATCACTATGTTACTGCATGATGTTCATCTATATTCTGCTGAGTTATTAAGCTATGCCTTATAAATATTGCAATCTAGGATTTAAACATATCAAACAAAATTAATACAAGAAATTTAAAATGCTTAGAAAACATATTACATGATAAATAATCATTTCACCATCAGGTTAGAACTATCTTGATTTGTTTCAAAGAAAATGTATATGTTACCACAACAACACAATAACATGCATCAAAAACACAACACATTCCAACAAATAATAGTAACCTGAATACTACCACTTTCAAAGCATTAACTAACTTACGAAATACTAAATGTCAACCAATTACATGCCTGCTACAATATATTATTATACAAGCATATTTTGAAACCAAACAGTCAGACATACTATGCACAGAGAGGTTTGGTTTTAAAATTAAACTGAGCATGAAATTACTTATCAGCAGAAACTATGCTTCTTATACTGTAATATATTTTAATACCTACAAAAATATATGCTAAATGAGAAATGCAGACTGGTGGCCCTGAATGTGTGACGACAATAAAACAAGACACAGCTTCGATAGAGTAGTATATTCTTCTTCCAACAAATCGACACTCACAATAAGGAACTGGAATCTACACGCATGTAAAGTTTTTCAAACAGTGTTACAAATATATACACTCAATCAAAGACACTTTCGTACTTCATTCTACTCACCAAGTTTCATTGCTCTTCCAGCTAATCACACATTACACCAGTTGCTCTTTATGCAGTAAAAAAAGAAGCAAGTACATTTAAGATCCTTGCTCGGCTATAACAGAACTATTGAAGGTTACTGCTTCATAAAACGTGGTCTACCAATAATGGGGCTGTAGCACGAGAACCCCACCCATTCTCGAATGTTCGCCAACACCTAAGGCTAGGACGTCAAGCTTGTACAAATATAACAGCTTCTCTGATTGGCTGAAGTAACGTAGCATGTCTCGTAATGGCGGCAGTCATAGTACCACTTCTCTGACTGGCTGTAGAGATCAGATGACCAAAGCCACATGGAAGGGGTAGGTCCTCCCAGTTCATGACCATAAATGGAACTGAACGTTTCTCACTGATGCTACTCAACATGGCTGAACACGAATTTAAATAATTCTACCATTGTTATTTTCAAAATGAATATATTATTACTCCTCTTCTTAGGAAACTGAATATTTAAGTTACATCTTACAAACAATAACAAACTTAAGTTTCATATATGTTCAAAAATATCAAACAAAACAACTGTAAAAAAAATTGTCTGGAAACGTATATATAAACTATTTTTTCGAATCTTTTGTGGGATCCATGCTTTTCATCCAGTATAAGCCATTCAATTATACCATCTTCAAACACAGATGGTTATTGTATAAACTTATATTTCTCACAGTGAACACATTTGGGAATGAAGTCTCTTTGCAAGCAATAGACGTCAGTAAATAATCTGTGAGGTTCTACGTTAATTTGAGGATCCCAACTCACAGACAGCTGCACTTAATAGTCAAATAACAATAGCAGCTCCTTAATTTAAAACTGTAATACATGTATGGGAAAAAGGGCACCACGTTATGTGCTCACAAATTCAAGTGTACATTTAAAATTCAATATGCAACCGGAACTTACTTAAATACCTCCGGGAAAAAATGCTAAATGGGAAATGCAGAAGGGTGGCCCTGAATGTGTGACGACAATGAAACCACACCCAGCTGGGATAGAGTAATAATTTCTTCTTCCAACAAATCAACACTCTCGATAAGGAACTGGAATCTACAATCATGTAAAATTTTTCAAACAGTGCAGAAATATATACTCTCAATTGAAGACACTTTTGTACTTCATTCCACTCACCAAGTTTCATTGCTCTTCCAGCTAATCACGCATTACACCAGTAGCTCTTTATGCAGTAAAAAAAGGAAACAAGTAAATTTAAAATCCTAGCTCGGCTATAACAGAACTAATGAAGGTTTACTGCTTCACAAAACGTTGGCTACAAACACTGGAGCTATAGCACGAGAGCCCCACCCATACTCAAATGTTCGCCGATGCCCAAGGCTACGAAACTAAGCATGTGCATATATAACAGCTTCTCTGATTGGCTGCAGTGACGTAGCATGTCTCTTAATGGCGGCAGTAATAGAACCACTTCTCTGATTGGCTGTAGGCATCACATGACCAAAGCCGCATGGAGTGGGTAGGTCCATGACCATAAATGGAATTGACAGTTTCTCACTGATGTTACACAACATGGCTGAACATGAATTTAAATAATTCTGCCATTCTTATTTTCAAAATAAGTATATTATTACTCCCCTTTCTAGGAAACTGAATATTTAAGTTACAACGTACAAACAATTAGAAAATTAAGTTTCACATTGGTTCTAAAATATCAGACAAAATAACAGTAAAAAAATTGTCCAGAAACGTATATATTAATTATTTTCTCCAATCTTTTGTGGGATCCATGCTTTTCATCCAGTATAAGATGTTTAATTATACCATCTTGAAACACAGATGGTTATAGTATTAACTTATATTTCTCACAGTGAACACATTTCGGAATGAAGTCTCTTTGTAAGCAATAGTAACGAGAAAATAATTTGTGAGGTTCTATATTAGTCTGAGGATCCCAACTCACAGACAGCTGCATTTAGTAGTCAAATAACAATAGCAGCTCCATAATTTAAAACTGTAATACATGTATGGGAAAAAGGGCATCACAATATATGCACACAAATTCAAGTGTACATTTAAAATTCAATATGCAACCGGAACTTATTTAAAACCTACGAAAAAATAAGCTATATAAGAAATGCAGATTGGGGCCCTGAATGTGTGATGACAATGAAACCAGACTCAGCTGGGATACAGTAATATTTTCTTCATCCAACAAATCGACACTTTCGATAAGGAACTGGAATCTACAATCATGTAAAAATTTTCAAACAGTGTTACAAATATATACACTCAATCAAAGACACTTTCATACTTCATTCTACTCACCGAGTTTCATTGCTCTTCCAGTTAATCACACATTACACCAGTTGCTCTTTATGCAGTAAAAAAAAAAAACAAGTAAATTTAAAATCCTAGCTCGGGTATAACAGAACTACTGAAGCTTTACTGCTTCACAAAACGTTGGCTACCAACACTGGAGCTATGGCACAAGAGCCGCAGCCATACTCGAATGTTCGCCGATGCCCAAGTCTACGACACTAAGCATGTACAAATATAATAGCTTCTCTGATTGGCTGAAGTGACGTAGCATGTCTCGTAATGGCGGCAGTCATAGAACACCTTCTCTGATTGGATGTAGGCATCACATGACCAAAGCCAGATGGAGGGGGTAGGTCTTCCCAGTCCATGACCATAAATGGAATTGAAAGTTTCTCACTGATGTTACACAACATGGCTGAACATGAATTTAAATAATTCTGCCATTATTATTTTCAAAATAAATATATTATGACTCCCCTTTCTAGGAAACTGAATATTTAAGTTACAACTTACAAACAATTACAAACTTAAGATTCATTTAGGTTCAAAAATATCAAACAAAACAACAGTAATAAAAACTGTCCAGATACGTAAACATTAATTATTTTCTCCAATCTTTTGTGGGATCCATGCTTTTCATCCAGTATAAGATGTTTAATTATACCATCTTGAAACACAGATGGTTGAGGTATAAACTTATATTTCTCACAGTGAACACATTTGGGAATGTACTCTCTTTGCAAGCAATAGATGTCAGTAAATAATCTGTGAGGTTCTACGTTAATTTGAGGATTCCACTCACAGATAGCTGCATTTAGTAGTCAAATAACAATAGCAGCTCCATAATTTAATAGTGTAATACATGTTTGGGAGAAAGGGCACCACGATATATGTACACAAATTCAAGTGTACATTTAAAATTCAATATGGAACTGAGCATGAAATTTACTATTAGAGTGAATCATTTCATCTTTGTTAGCAATTTGTTGTAAGAGCTAACATATGACATGTAAAACAGTAACCGCCGAATGGTGGTCCTAAATCTCGTGAAAGTACGCACATACCTGACATGGAGTATTATCTTCTTCCTTCAGGGAGTCGATATTATTAGAAAGAGAAACGAATTTCGTTGGGTGTGAAACACACGAACTGGTAGGTATAAAATTAGACAAAGAAACCTCTTTCTGTGAGTACTAAAAGTCACACAGTCAACCAACACTGTAACTATAACACAAGTTCCGCACCCATTCTAGAAAGTTCGGTCACACCCTAAACTTGGACGTTAAGAATATACAGACATGTGACGTAGCAGCTGGCAGCCACTTTTCTGATTGGCTTCAGGCCTCACATGATCAAGGCCACATGGAGGGGGTAAGTTCTCTCACTCGTTTACCATAAAAGGTACTGTACTTTTCTCACAACTAACTATGTAATATGACTGAATAAGAATTGAACGCATTGTTCATTCTGTTCCTCAGTATTATCTTGACCACTTCGTCCTTTCTCTGTATGTATTTTACAATGATTAGTGCACTGCCTCTCCTCACTATCAAAGAATTACATGTACATATTTGCAAGAACTGATCTGGGTTCTTATATGGCATTTTAACAATACATATGTTGAAACAGTCTTTAGGACGAAATATGTCCAGTGTGAGAAATATTCATGCCCGATTATGCAAATGACAGAAACAACCTTTTCAACACAACTTATTTTTGCAATAGTGACCATTTGACAAAAACGGTTACTTGAGTATGTTCTAAACCTAAACTAATATAAGTACAAAGTATATAGGAACTCACATTTAATATCTAACTGAGCATTAAATTCGTTATCAGAGGGAAATATTACATAATGGGCAACAATTTGTTGCAAAAACTAATGTACAATACACAAAATAAGAAGTACATAATAGTGGCCCTAAATCTTTACTATGAAAGCAGACACATACCTGACATTCTGTATAATCTTCTTCCTCCAACGAGTCGACATACTCAGAAAGAAAAAAAAACTCTCTTGTGGTGAAACGCCTAAAATATAGGTACAAATATACCAAACAAGCTAGAGAAAATTTAACTTGTCATTTGCGTCACATTTCCCTCCCAGTGGATCAGACACAATTTTTAGTTCTTTATGTATAAAAAATTAGAAATCGAAGAAAATGCAAAAATCTGAAATCTCTAAAACGGCTCCATCGAAGGTCCACTGTTTTATAAAACACTATTATAGTAAGCATTAAAAGCTTAAAGCATGTAGCAACACTGGAGATGTATCACTTGTGCCCACACGATCCGGAATGTTCGGTTCCATCCTTGACTTGTATGTTAAGGACAGAAAGATACAACGCGTTCTCTGGTTGGCTAAAGCGACATAGCAGCTCTCTGATTGGAGGCGAACATCACTTCTCTGGTTGGCTCACGATATCACATGACCATGGCGTCAGAGGGCTTCTGTGCGCCATGGTCATGTGATATCGTGAGCCAGCTAGAGAAGAATTATTCGCCTCCACTCAGAGAGCTGCTACGTCGCTTTAGCCAATCAGAGAACGCGTTGAATCTTTCTCTCTTTAACCTACGAGTCGAGGGTGGAAGTGAATGTTCTGGATCCTTTGTCTCCTGTATGATAAATGAAAATTGTAAATTTGCCACTGTTGATAGGCGACATTCCTGATCGAAAAATTACAATTTCCAGTTATTACTTCACCTCCTTTACTATGAAACAGAGTGAATGAAATTATAATTTACAAACACTTTGCCAACTTTTGTTTTATTCAGTACTATCAATTTGCGATTACAGAACAACAAATAAAGTTTCAGGGATTATTTTCAACAACTGTATTGTATTTCACAGATAAGAGCACAACCACTTTTGTCTTTTGCAATCCAGTAAAACATTTCTCATCACTGACTATGCAGTAGTTCTGGCATATCATAAACCTCCATATAAGTTAAAGTAATATAAAAATTATTCGTACATTGAGTTAGGTATTTCGATCAATCAGGTGACACAAACAACATTTATAACACCTGCTCAGTTTCTGAACTTTGACCTATAGCACTTTTTCTAGCCTTATAATTGGAGGCTACTTACTGTGAGACAACTGGTACAAGCAGACCTACAACTACTTGCTGCCTGCCCATACTTCGTCACATATCACTTCCATCTCAGCGGTGGAAAAAGACACTTGTATGGGAATACAAAAACCTACAGAAAAATTCTCACCTCCTTGTTGACATAGACATTCCAGCCATCAGTAAAGAAAAGTCTCGCTCTCGCGATCCAGCCCAGGAACCTGAAAGGGCAACGACTTCAATAGTAATGACTACTGTATACAGATATAGTAGATTAATGATATGATGGAACAATTTAAGTCCAGTGCACATCGACCAAGCTACCTAGCTTCTTGTTGGCGGGCAAGATCTGGTCGGTTCTCAACCGAATAAGAACCAACACTGTAAGGTATGCCGATCCCCTGGAAGAAAATAAGGTCTCTCAGTTGCGACTGTGGCGCTGAAAAACAGAATGTTCACCATGTAATCCAAGAATGTCCTCTGAGAACTTACCTTGGCGATCCAACGGAGTTCCTGATGATGACAAAGGGACCAGTAGACTATATTCGTGGGCTGGATTTTAGTTTGTAATCTTAGATAATTGGAGACAGTTGCTTTCAGTGATGTGGCCATACGTTGCATTAATAAATGATCAGCTCATAAACACCTCTTGGCCAATGGTTGCGCCAGAGCATGCTAGGACTCAACATTTTTATGGGAGTCATACTACAATCGTCTTAGTATTTACGACCATTGACATGGAGTACTCATTCGAAGCTGGTAAAGGCATTAAACAGTTTATGTGACCACTCATTGAAACATACTTTATTCTCTCACTTTTACACCTGTGTTTCGTCTCACTTTCTAAACTGCAGATAGTGTTCATACGTGGAAGTCTGAACTCTTAGGATACATTTCAAAAAGTGGGGCTGCTAATTGTAATTATACCAAAGAAATATCCCTTGCTACATCTACCTCTCATCCTGTTGTCTGGAAATGTCCGGTCGGCCAACACTATCTTCCATCATGCATACAGTATTACACCTTTTAGTATGTCGCATCAAATAAGTAAGCTACTAAGTCTTTTTTTGACACTGATATGAATATTTCCTTTCATGCCTCTAACTACTTTGCACTTCTTGTATGCAAACTCACGCATAGCAAGAGTCTACGAGTCCACAAACCTAACTGTCCTAATGAGTGGTAGCCTTAGACCATAGAACAACTGGAAAATGCTTTAGCATCTCAGTAACGTTAGTTCAGCTGCATAGTAGGATATTCTTTCCTGAAGATGACCCGCTAAGTCCAAAACTAGTTTGTAAAAACAAAGTAGTAGAACAAATATTCAATTTTGCTTCAACTAACTGCCGTTTAGTCTTTTTGCAAAAGCTACACAACTCATTACCTCGTCCATCCTCCTCCAAAGGACCTAGTGCTCCGCTTCCAATGCGACCTGCGTCGACGAGACGTAACACTCTAAATTCATTGTTTTGGTACTGGCCAGAACTAAAAGCCGACCTTCATTACTAGTAGAGCCATACACGGTGTAAGTCCCATCGTGCCTCGTCGCAGGGTAGCCGAACCCAGACCGCCGCGTTATCGCGTCTCGCATTTTCTGTATGCCGGGTTGCCCGCTCCGCTACTCGCAGGGGTAGCCTGTTGCCCTCACTAAGCTTCGTCCTGCCTCCGTCTGCAAAGCCTTGTAATTAACGCCTTTTTGTTATTTCCATAAACTATGCAGCTGAGGTGGACAGTGGTTTCAGTGATTGTTGAATGTTTTCAAGGTTCACTGTAGGGCCACTTTTATCAATTTCTTTATCTCCATCGAGTTACTTAATCTACATAAGTATTTTTTATGATTACAGGATTTTATGTGGTACTAATTATCTAAGTTTTCAGCATTTGACGATTTAGGGAAGGCTTTTAGCAATGTTTACTGGAATACACTGTCTGAAATTCTGAAGGTAGCAGGGATAAATTATAGGGAGAGGAGAGTTATTCATAATTAGAACAGTAAAGAGACTGCAGTGATGGGACAGCCGACTGGTTTTAACCAGCCACCTATATAAACAATATTTGAAGCCAATTGGAAACTTCGTCGTCACGGTTTGCAACGTCAGATGGGGTAATACTAGCGGTCTGCCAACTCGGAATTTCATGTTATTTTTATTGTACAATAGCATTTCCTTCTGCCGCTCACAGGAACGATGTGTTTCGCGTCCTTATACCCATTACAAGTGCGTTTGTAGTGTATTATCTTTTCTTAGGCGTGATATTTATTATGTGCAAGCTGATGCACCCGCTTAGTGACTTTTCTATAATGCAAACAAGAGAATTTTTATAATTACCGATGTGTCTTTCCCTATAGATACCGGCAAATTCGTTTATAACTTTTACATTCGGTTATTCTCCTTCTGAGTCGAATGTCGTTTCACAGTTGGAAGTACTGCCTTACATATTTATCTCAGGTGCATTTAACTGATCATTGGTATTTACAGTGAAAGCAAACGAAAATCCAGTAAACAATCATTTAAAAACGGGCTTAGTTATCGTTGATGTTGACGAGGATTACATACATGTAGGGAAGATTTTTGTTTTGTTTTTGTTTTAGCTTTATGTTGTTTTTGTGTGGTTTGAGCTGTACTAATGGACGCCAGGCCGTCATGTTTTATGCTATACTGCATTAAGATATTTCTTTCTCGAAAAAGAGAAATTATCCGGTCCCTTAAGATCAATTAATTTAGAATGAATATTCTTACGCTTGTGTAACCTGCTGCATGATTCAACAGCCTACAGAACACTACAAATCTGATTTCATCATTTTTGTTCGTAGTATAGAAGCAATTGTTACTGTTTTACAATGGAAATAATTGTTTTCACTATCGCAGGCTTTTAAGTACCATTTAATAATGGATAGAATCATATTACTGCCTGTTGAACTTTGAGCTAAAAAACAAATGTCTACTGAAAATCTAACATTTCTATTTGAAAGCTAACTAGAAGAAAGAGAAATTAAATAATACATTTTTATGGTATAAAGCAACTGGCAAGTTTAATAATAAATATTGTTCTGTTACCTAGGCCAACAGTTATTCGACATTAAAATATATCTGGCAGTATATTTCTACGTTGAGTTGGCGAATCTGCAGGAAGGGCCCCTCATTATCCTTCAAACAATATTAACTTTGTGTAAATTTGTCTAGTCAGTTTTCTTTTGTCTTCCGTTGATTTATTTTTGCATAAATGATGTGCTTGTAACCTACAAGTGAAATAATGTTTCAACTGCAGCTTTATCGGAACAGAATTATGACATTCCTCTCCAGATTTAGAGGAAACCGCAAGAGAGCTTCCGCACGTTCGCAGGAGAGCTCCTATGAAGTTTGGAAGGTATGGGGACGAGGTACTGTCGGAATTGTAGCTGTGAGGACGGGTTCTGATTCGTGCTTGGGTAGGTAAGTCAGCGCCGGCACGGTAGCTCAGCGTGTTCTGTCAGAGAACTGGCTGGTCTCTGTAATTAAAAAACTGAGTTAGGGATGAGCAGCGAACTGCAACGAATATCATGTGACGTCCGCTACGACCAAATACAACGAACAAACTTAAAAAAATAATCGGTAGAGAATTTGCCCGAGAAAGACAAAGTTCCCGAGTTCGAGTCTCGGTGCGAGACACAGTTTTAACATGCCAGAAAGTTTCATACCACTGCAGGCTCCGCTGCAGAGTGAAAATTTCATTCTGGAAACAGTGCGATGCTGACAGAATTAGCTTAGGACATGTGGCACTACACGTAGTCGATGAGTTGTGCTGTTCTGGCAGCAAAATAACTGATAATAGCAGAAGTAGAGAGGACATCAAATGAAAACTGGCAACAGGAGAACAATAATTTCTGACAAAAATAGAAATTTGTCAACCTCGAATTTAAATTTAAGTATTACACAATATTTTCGGTAAGTATTTTTCTGGAGTGTAGCTTTGTGCGAAAGTGAAACGTGGACGATAAGCAGTTTAGAAAAAAAGGGAAATGGAACATCTGAAACGTCATGCTACAGAGAAATTTCGAAAATTAGTTGTAAGACCGAACTACTAATGAGGAGGTAATGGACAGTACTTGGGGGGGGGGGGGGGGGAGGTTTATGGCACAACATGACTGAAAGGAAAGGATCCGTTTATAGAACACATCCTAAGGCATCAGGGAATCGTCAGTATGGTTATGAAGGGAGCAGTGGCAGATAAAAATTTTAGAGGGACACCAACGCTTGAATGCTGTAAACAGGTTCCAATATATGCAGTTTTGCGGGAATGAAGAGTCTTGCACAGGATAGACTAGTATGGTGAGCTGCATCAAACCAGTTTTCGCACTGGAGACCATAGCAGCGACAACCAATAACATTTACAGAATACCTTGAAACTGGATGTATTCTTCTAATTATACTTCTTAGTTCCCAACCCGCACGGATCAATGGGCATGTTAAAGCGCCACTTTTGGAACGATGAGGTACGTCGACCCCAGAACGAGTCAGCCCAGCTGATTAACGACGAGAGTCACTGGTTACGCCCGCGTGGGTGTGGTTTTTAGGCGGTTTCCCACACCTTATTCGAAGATATATGATTGGTACGCAAGTCCGGCCTCAGTTACGCGATTCGCAGACATTTAAAAAACTTTCCCTTTCACATGAATAAAACTACTTGCAGATGGCTGGGGTGCACATACACAGTCCTGGGGACGACAGAATGGTGACAGGAAGGGCATCCGGCCACCCCTTAAATTAATCATGCCACGTCCGCTAATAACCATGCTGACGCTGCGCCGATGCGGGACAAAGGTACAAGAAAAAGAAGAAGATAGTCTTACTTTCCAAATGACTTAACTCAGTCACACACTGTTGGAATTAAAGCTGTTGTATTCATGCACTGTGGAAGACCTGATAATCACAAAGCAAGAATCTATTGACACATAATTGGAATCGCGGAGTCCACCACGTGAAAGTCATATTTTTCCCGTAAGGTTTAGAATGTTGCAAAAGGACGTAACACACGCTACTGTTGGGCAGCGGGCTTTAGGGATGAATCCGTAAGTGGCACACACAGCGCAGTAGCCAAGTGAAGCTGGAATCCGACTTTCTAGACATATAGTTCTTCTTAGTGTTCTTGATAAATATGCTATAATTGTGGAGTTCTCTGTTCGAAATTTTAATAGTTCTCCAGAATTACGCGAATAGAAACAATAGTACTCAAGAAAATTTTGAATTCGTAAAAATATCCATTACCAAATCTGCAAAAGAAATAATGATTACAGTTCTGGATAACACCCTCCCCCCCCCCCCACCCAAAGGAAAAAAATTCTCCATAAAACCCTATTTACATATTTTTCTGCAGATAGTACAATGGGGTGACAAAAGTCATGTGAGACCTCGAAATATCTTGTCGGACCTCCTTTCGCCTCTTTCACCCAACGTAGTGCAACAACTCGACATGGCATGGACTCAAAGTCACTAGAAGTCCCCTGCAGAAATATTGAACCATGCTGCCTATACAGCCTTCCATAATTGCGAAAGTGTAGCCGGTGCCGGATTTTGGGCACGAACTGACCTCTCGATTATGTCCCGTCGTTGTTCGATGGGATTCATATGTGGCGCTCTGGGTGGCCAAATCTTCCGCACGAATTCTACAGAATGTTCTTCAAACCAATCGCGAACGACTGTGGTCCGGTGACATGGTGCACTGTCATCCACAAAAATTCCATCGTTCTTTACAAACATAAAGTCTAGGAATGGTTATAAATGGTCTCCAAATAGTCGAACATAACCATTTCCAATGACACAGTCCATTCCATGAAAATACAGCCCACACCGTTATGGAGCCACCACCAGCTTGCACAGTGCCTTCTTGTCAACTTGGGTCATGGCTTCGTGGGGTCTGCGCTACTCTTGAACGCTGCCATCATCTCTTACCGACTGAAACCGGGTCTCATCCGACCAGGTTACGGTTTTCCAGTAGGCTGGAGCCCAGGAGAGGAGCTGCAGGCGATGTCGTGCATTTAGCAAAGACACACTCGTCAGTCGTCTGCTGCCATAGCCCATTAACGTAAAATTACGCTCCACTCTCCAAACGGATACGTTCGTCGTACGTCCCACATTGATTTCTGCGGTTATTTCGAGCACTGTTGCTTGTCTATTAGCACTGACGACTCTACACAAACGCTGCTGTTCTCGGTCGTTAATTGATGGCTGTCGGCCACAGCGTTGTCAGTAGGGAGAGATAATGCCTAAAGTTGGCTATTCTTGGCACACTCTTCACACTGTGGAACTCGGAATATAGAATTCTCTAACGATTTCCGAAATAGAATGGCCCATGCGTCTAGCTCTAACGACTATTCCACGTTGAAAGTCTGTTAATTCTATCGTGTGGGCATAATCACGTCGGAAACATTTTCACATGAATCATCTGAGTACAAATGACAGCTCCGCCAATATATTTGGAAAATTATCGACTTCCGACACAGGAGCAAAGAAATTGCATACTAAATTGAGAAGATTTGTATCAGCAACGGCAGCAGCTACAGAAATATGCCGGGAGATCATCGAAACTTAACAAGTGAAAAGCAACAAGACTTTTTTCAAAACCTTGACGACATGTCACACGTAATTCCTTTTGAATATCTTCACAATCGAAAAACATAACCAGATTTTGACCAAGCAGCAGCTGAAAAGCGCCCCAAGGTACATGTATGAAATGAAACATCAATTAGTTGAGAAAGAGAACTTCTAAGCGAGGGCAGGCAGCCTAGAATGAAACGAATATGAAGATTAACAAATCAATAAATTACAAATTAACGTACTTAAACGATAAATTTTACAAACAAGTCAGGTTGAAAATAAAATAAAAAATCCACGACTAGTACAATGCTGATAATTTTCTCGTATTTCGGCTATTTAACTTACTAAAGAGAAGGGCATGAAAAATTTGTCCATGACACTCGCACTGAAAGGCTTTTCAGTTAAATCATAACAGCAAAAAACGTTTCCACATTTTTTAAAGGCCTGAATGTTTTGATTGAAAACATTTTGGAACATATTCCGCACGTATAAGACGCGTGAGACGTGTATGTTCGTTGTTTTCGAATTAACTGTGAATTCTCTGCAAGAACCATCTCGTGGAGCATCTTTCTCTACTGCGAAGGGATCCATCATGCAAGGTTGATGGCGAATACCATTTATATATTGAAAAAGTTGATGTTTCTTGACGAATCTGATTTGTGACTATAAGAAAAGACTGCAGTTTACTGTGTTCATATTTTCCTTACCTATATACATGTCCCAGCACCACCCTGTACCGCTTCAGAAGCCAAAGTACTGTATTTGGATTTTAGAATTCTTTAAAAACTTAGTGCGTACATATGGTTGTTGATAGTAAAATCCAGTATGGGGTTTTTCAAAAACTGAAATATCATTTATGTTTCCTATCCCTGTTCTGTCGCTTTCATCTTCTGAATCAAATATTAAAACAGTCAGCATAATGAATCATGAAGCAGAAACCAGAGACAAAAATACGTAAGGATTCAAGTAAGACTCGATCAATCCCGAAAAATTAGGACTAAAAGGGTTTAACTGCTCATTTCGAACAGAATTCAGATTCTTCCCAGTGGCCTGTAAATGAAGCTCTTGACGCTCTACACCTATTTACTAAACTAAACGTTGTCAATCATCTGATTGAGACAGGCGTCAAGTTCATGTAAAACTGTAATAAATAATGCACAAAAAAGAGGAACAGTAGCTATATATACTTCAGGCTCTATCTGAGTATCCCCGTAAGGTTCCAGAAGAAAAAGGTGTGTCGAAGAAGAAGTACGTTTAAAAGAAAATGTGGTTTTCTCGTCATATTTGCCTCAAATGTTTAGTACTTTGGTTGCATTATTAAAATTAGTGCAGCAATGCAGCATTAACAATGAAGTTGAAGGTAATAAAGTTTTTTGCTGAAAGGGTACTTCTCACCGATTTATTTTGAAATAAAAACTAAATACGATTTCATGTTATTCTACGGTTTTCAAATGGAGAGGCACCCCTTTGCTTTTTCATGGTGAGTCGAAATCATGAATAACTCATTATTTTGTGCAAAGAAACCGAACTAGGGTTTGTCACAAGAAAACAACCAAACCAGAAAAATGTCTTCATAAGTGACATGTTTCGTTCTTGGAAGAAATGCGAAAATCGCCAGTTTTACGTAAACTTTCTTACACCATACTCAGAGAAAGAATGATTATAAGTTATCTTGAAAACCCACTCGTTAAATCAAACAGAAGAAACCTAAAACATCTACGGAAAAAAAACTTGCCTTCCGATTAGTGTGTGTCCTACAGATGATCAAAACAACGAAGAGAATTGTTTGCTGCATTAATAAAGTGTATGTACTAAATAAAACATAATTTTGTATAAGTTACATGATAATAAAGAAGTGGAACTGGAACATGGAGAGAGAGACTAATCGGAAAAGAACAAGACCGGCCGACAAAGTGAATGGTGAACAATCGTTCCTTAGAAATCATCCCTCAGTCCTTCTTGTCACTTTAGTGAACCGTTTCTTCGAACCTGTTCGTTCGTGACCAACTCGCCTCTAGCTGTTGCACATTACAACGCATATCACTTTAAGTTCTCTCAGTCGCTTGCAGGTCTTAAAGCGTACATACTCGTATGTATATTATATCAGTTTCTAGAAGACGGAGAGACGTGGTCAAGAGACTGCGTCTACTATCGACCACTTTAAATTCTTCAACTTAAATTCTTCTTCCACTTAAATTCTTCCAAGTCTTTTCAGTTCTCTGTAAATTGTATATTTTATGGTTTTTATGGTTCATAAATATCAGTTACACCAGAGCGACGACTGCGCAAGAGCACCGACTGAACGAGTGTAACCATACTGATCAAACGTGCGTGACTAGTATTGTTGCGTACGCTCCTTACATCATTATGACAACATTATTTGTCTTTACCACAGTATTTCAATGAATTTATGACACCTTACGCGTTTCTCAGGTGTATAAGCTGGTGGTGGTTAATACTAAGGAGATAATATCAGAACAAAAGGAATATACATGCTACTGAAATCAAGACACGAATAATACAGTAGTCGTGAAATACGCACAGAACATTGCATTATCATTTACACACTAACAACAATGGTGAAATGAAAAACAAGCAATAAAAGAGGAAATAGCTGTACCCGTTTGATTGCGTCAGTAAACTGTTGAAAGTGGCTACACCTTCAGAAACGGTCAACTTAAGAACTACGGATAATAGTGAGTAATGATAATCGACGTCTGATCTATGTACATGGGAACGATGTACCGAATATATTCATCCTGGAAAAAACTATTTATAGCCACAAGGTTTGTTGCCCTTTGACAAGAAAGGCACAAAACTACGGTAAGCAGATATATAAAAGCTTACGTTTGTGCAACATATACCTTCTGTCCTTCTTAGTTATCGTGTTCGTTGTTGTCTGACTGGTACGTACTTCTTAGAGAAAAACTTTAAAGACATGTCATCCGAACGTTCACCGTTTCTTTTAAATGAATCCCATGATAATCTTCTCTTTAATAAATATTATAAAGATTGAGTGTGGCCATGATCGTCATCCAGACTTGAAAATAAGTTTACGCTGCCTCCAATAAGTAAGTTGAAAGAGCACCACGAATTCTTACCACAGCATGTCCATAATACTTCAGATTCTAGAAAGCTTTGCATTGCGAATTAAATGTACGTTACCATGATCATTAAAAAAATGGTTCAAATGGCTCTGAGCACTATGGGACTTAACATCTGTGGTCATCAGTCCCCTAGAACTTAGAACTACTTAAACCTAACTAACCTAAGGACATCACACACATCCATGCCCGAGGCAAGATTCGAACCTGCGACCGTAGCAGTCGCGCGGTTCCGGACTGAGCGCCTACAAACCGCGAGACCAACGCGGCCGGACATGATCATTAAAAACGCAGCAAAATCTACCTCTCCGACAATATTACTTTAACTGGCTAACTTAGATTAGACAACGAAACACTACGTAATCTTGCGCAGATGCCTAACTAGCTGGGGGTCGGACCGTCCAGCTACCTGAGAACGAAGTTTTCCGAGTTCGAGAACTGGTTTTAACTAAGCATTTTCATTAGAACTCTTAGGGTACGATCGAAAACTGCAGTTAGAACTGATGTACGATTTTTTTTTTTTTTTTTTTTTTTTTACTGTGAAACTGTGTCCCTCGTTATTGCAGTTATCTCATAAACCATTATCAGCACAAAAAATGTCAATAGAGTTTCCAGTATTTTTTTCCTAAATTGTGCAAAACTATTAAAATTTTGTACAGGGAACTCTATAACTACAAGATATATATGAAAAACTCTGAAAAAAATGTGTATCTCTGAAAGTCGGGTGCCAACTTCACAACTATTGAGCTATTCACAGTTGTGGGCATATTTCTTTCGCAAAATTCTGCAGAACTATTCAAATATTATATTTCTCGAAAGTTGGGTGCCAACTTCACCAGCGTCAGCACAGCGGATTGGCCTCCTAGCGTGTTGTCTGTGGAACGCAGGACTGCATTCAAAACAGAAACGTGCACTCAGCAGATCAATGGTTTTGCTTGTCTTTCTCACGCTCTAGTTCAGTCTTCGATGTAACACATGTCGCTCTATCATGATGCACATCTGAAGAGTTTTCGAGAAATCGAGGCTCATAAAGTCGTATGAGCCTGCCGAATACCACACAAGCGCGCCAACAGTACAGTAGCGGGGTTAGAGCAGCCGGCTTAGGTGATGGACCAGACGTCAGCTCGCACTGTGTTCGATTTATGTCATTCCTTTATGCTAATCTTCCTGAAAACACTTGTATATTTACTGTAATACATGTTTATTCCGAAGGGAACATAACAGTAACGATAATAATTGTTGTACAATTATGCCGGGGTGTAATGAAAGTACAATAAAAAATCGTGTAGAAATAATAATTTATTCATCGTCACATTCATGCGCGGATACCAGTGAAGTTATCCTAGGGTCTACCTGCTTTGAACAACAGATACTGTATTTTCAATACCCGCACGAATATATCAATAAATAAATGCTAATTTCATCGTAATTCCTAATTATTGTGACATATACTGTAAATCCTAGTGAACTCACACCGTAATGTAGTTGCTATGAATAGCGTACGCTGTATGTTTGATACTCGTATGAATGAATCTATAAATAAATTTCATTACATCACGATACCTTATTATCATTACTTTGAAGTACACTGTAAGAGTATATCGTGTACTGTGCTCTAGTTAAACCGACTCTGGCTTACTTTCAAAGATGTACGCTATATTAACGATGCGCTCGTGAAGATATCGATAGCTAAATGACCATTTTATCACGATTCTTTCTTATACCTTGATTATACTCCTCCATTAATTGACCACAATGATTATCATTCTTATTATTGTTCCTTTCCGAAGAAATATTATTTTTTGTAGTGATACACGTGTTTGGTAGAAGCTTACGGGATAAAGAAGACAATGACAGGACTCGAATGCCGTAACTGCAGACTTCTAGTCTGCCGCCCTAGGTAACACCTACGTTTTTATCCGTATTTTTCCGCGATTCCCTGTAGACCGATTAAGTGACCTGATGTCGTCTGACATCGTCCGTTGTGGGTGGCTTCATTGGCCTCGGTTAACGCCCGATGGGGACCAGTTGCACTTGTTTTGTGGGGACACCTTGAGTAGCTCCGACTATGATTTTCGTGTTAGCTCTTGCTAGAGAAAAACGTTCTCCTTAATAAGAGACTTAGGAAAAAGTTATGGGAGCACGAGTTGAATAAAGATATATCTACAGAGGAGTTTCTTGAATCCTGTAAACCATTACGAAATTACCCAGATAAATTCAAAACCTGCCACTATATGACCGTAGAACCATTTGACCATATTACTGAATGGATAAGAAGTGACAAACTGGTCAGTCTAACTTCAGGGTATTCATCACTCCAGAAGAAAAACTTTTTCTCTCAGTACGTTAAGGGAATACAGTTACCTTTGTTTAATAACATCTTCGCATTAATATCAGGCATTATTAGTAAAGAACTTTAATGAATAACTACGTATAAGCCAGATATGGTAATGAAAAGATTGTTTTCCTCAGAATTGAAACAGTATCTGACTATAACATCAGCAGACGTGTTTAGGTGTTTAAGAAAGAAATTCAGTGATCAATACAATATTAATTACACGGAACATATATAAAATAGAAAATTTAAATATGAAATTACTTACTGCAAATTGTAATTAGTTATGCCAAACTGCAAATAATTAGAAAGTCACAAGGCCAGTATGGAGTAACTGTCCAGTGTGAACTCTAAATTACTAAGTTGTTGAGTAGTTGAGTAGCTTGTGTCACAGGCTGAGACACTTCTTTTACATTGAAATTTGACTCCTGACAAGCTCATTTCGTTACTGAAATTTTGTGCTTTCTTGATCCAGTGACGTCTCTCAAGATTTCCATTTGGAGTTTCATTTTCTCCAATTGATTGTGCTGTCCAACAGTTGGAAGTAAACTTACGATTGTGTTTGTTTTTCAGACTGGTCGACCTTCCGTTGTTCAATGTCAAGCGCCTGTGAATCGTAATCATTTTTTATTTCTCTTAAGTGACGTTTTGAGTTATGCGCTTGTGGTTTGATAAAGGAAGAGGTTGCCTCTGATTGTGCTGACGACCGATTGATGTCTGGTTCAGCATTATTTTCACTTTCCTCTCCTGCCGTGGTGAGGCTTTGGTCGCGTGAAGAAGCTTCATTTTCTTTATTGTGGCAACAAGATTTCCTAAGCCATATTTTGGTGTCATAAACTACTTCCAAAATATCATGTTGTTAAAATAAGGCCTTTTATCACAAGCACTTCTTTACTGCTCTTGCTTCCATGCTGTACTTTATATTTCTTTCTCAATGTATCTCTGAGGATTTCCTACATTTTACGAATTGTTCACCTGAAAGAAACAAAAAAAGGAACATAAATATAGTGCGCGCCTCACAAGAATTGTTCTTGGTACGTAACTTGAAATTACGTAATACCACTTCGAAGCCATAACCTCATCCAGTGATTAATATTGTGATTTGGTTTTTCTATTTCTGGTATATGGCGCATAGAATGTCATTTCGATTCCTGCCTAACTTTGCGACTAAATGATTACGCAGTAGGTCAGTTTATCTCGTCAACTGTGTATACGACATGGAAAAATTTCTCTGAGTGACACTTATCTGTTCCTGATAAGAAAAAAGTTAAAGAGTCAGCGACAGGCTTCCGCGACCTATAAAATTTAATTCGTGCCAATCGATGTATTAATGGCAAGCACATTTGAATTAAATGTTAAAACAAACTGGAACTGCGTATTTTAATTACACTTTTTGTCGATCGTGCTACAAGGTGTTGCAGATTAGCTTTGTCGGTTATTTTTGTGAATGTCGGAGCTTATGGAAAACAGAATGACGGAGAAACTTTTTCCACGTCTACTTCGTCTACACTCTTGTAGGACTGCCACGTTATTTTACTGCAACCATACCCTGCCTGATGAAATTTTGAAGATGTACTGTTTTTCATGCTTGAGGACGATGCATATCCTTAGGAAACTTGAAAATTATAGCTTCCTGGAAATGACATCTCTCACAGAAACAGGAAGTTTTCAGCTACAGGTAAAAGAGGGCTAGAAGATGTGTGAATGTGCCTTCGGCATGATAACTGTAAAGCGGCGTTTACTGGGAATACGTATAGAAAGTGAAACTGACAAAGTAGAGAGAATAGTAAATGTATCTGCTAAGTGTTGACCGTGAAGGTGGTAACTTCTTCAGCTCCGTTAAACTGCGGAATTGTTGCATCGAATAACCAATTTAATGATATAGTTCAACAGAAACGTCAATAGACCTTCACAGCAGGTTGAAATCGTCGGGGAGGCTTTCAAATAGTACATAAACGGACTCGGCGAGGTTTCAGAGCAAACTAAACACGGCAAGTAACAATAATTATTACTGTTTTTTTTGTTTTTTTTTTGTTTTTTTTTAGCAGTATGGGACTCAACTGCTGTGGTTATCAGTCCCCTAGAACTTAGGACTACTTAAACCTAACTAACCTAAGGACATCACACACATCCATGCCCGAGGCAGGATTCGAACCTGCGACCGTAGTAGTCGCACGGTTCCGGACTGCGCGCCTAGAACCGCGAGACCACAGCGGCCGGCAACTGATTTTTAACTGTTAAATACTAAGTACTAATTGTTACAGTGATTTAATTTAATGCTGTTGCAATTTCTAGTTACGTAATGTAAAATACAGTAACATGAAATCAGAGTTAAAATATTGTATTTGATATTTCCTTTTAACAATGGTTGTTCCCCAATTGACGAGAACGGTTCTACTTTAAAGTCCTCGTTATGGTAGTGTTTGTTCCACTGGTCTCACAAGGGAGGTTCATTCATCAACTTTTTGGCAGTTTTCACCGCCACCATGTGCCGTCGTTTTCAGATGTCGGATTGGAAACCAACTCGTTTGGTTCGTCAGTAGCCGGTCAGTAATCGGGCGCGTATTGGGCTTCCACTTCCATATCAAGCACTTGCACTGCAGTCTTGTTTTTTCTTTTTCCTTCCGGCACCGCCCGATGTTTGCCCGATATCGGATAGGGAGAATTAAGGATCTAATATAGATGTAGCGTTAGCCGGTTGCACTGACGCCACAGGACGACTTGTGGCGCTCTCGTGGACTATTCAACAGGCTCTTAAAACTGCGAAATTCGATTTCCTAAAAACGCTTGCGAAGCACATTGTACTAGAGACGCATGAGCTGCGTCTAAGTATACACTACAAGCGATCGAAAGATGAGCAAACACGGTGACCCGCTGGATATATCCTTCGTCAACACGACGAGACAGACGGTCTCTTCCGTGAGACACCGGAACTTCAGAGCAACCGCACAAAGCAGCTGGGAATAGCGCCGTCAAAATTCTGCACATACGGAAAGACTGTGCAGCCGGTTTCTCATTCGGAAATCCGCATTTGAAAATGTAGAGTTACTTTTTACTAGACGTCTTTTTCCAAAACTGTGGTCGAGCGGTTTAGGCGCTTCAGTCCGGAACCGCGTGACTGCTACGATCGCAGGTTCGAATACTGGGGCGTGGATGTGTGTGATGGCCTTAGGCTAGTTAAGTTTAAGTAGTTCAAAGTTCTAGGGGACTAATGACCTCAGATGTTAACTCCCATAGTGCTCAGAGCCATTTCAACATTTTTTTTTTCCAAAACTGTTGCACAGAGGAAGATCGCACAGTAGTCCCTTCTTTAAATCGTCGCACAAACGACAAAATGATAGATATCGAAAGAACCGACCAAGGGATGGAAAAGTAATTGAAATCGTTCAACAGATGAAACGCCTTTGGATCAGACGGGATATCATTTCGATTCTATACAGAATATGCGAAAGAACTTGCTCCTCTTGTAGCAGCAGTGTACCATGGGCTTCGAGAGGAGGAATGACCGGTCATTCCTGTTTTCAAGAAGGTCGTCGAATAGACGCACAAAACTATAGGTCTATATCTCTGACGTAGGTCTCCAGACACAAAATCTTTTCTGCAGGAATCAACATAGGTTCCGAAAAGAAAGGTCATGCAAAGAGCGGAAAGCAGTAGATACAGGCTCCCACACAGATTCCGTGTTCCTTGACTTGCAAAAGGGGATCGATGGAGGTCCACATTGCCGCTAATGAACAAAATATGAGCGTAGGGTCTATCAGATCAACTGCGATTGGGTTGAAGTGTTTCTTGCAATCAGAATACGGTATGTAATTCTGGGCAGAGATAAGTCTTCAGAAATAAAAGTAACTTCGGGAGTGCCCCAAGGAAGTGCTACAGGAGTGTTACTTTGCACAATACGTATAAGTGACTCAGCAGGTGTTCCACGAAGCTTTTCGCAATTGATGCTGTAGATACAGAGAAGTCGCAACACTATAAAATTGTACTGAAATTCACTAAGTTCTGCGGAGGATCGACGTTTGGTACAGGGAGCGGCAGCTGACCATTATCATAAACAAATGTAAAGTATTTAGAATAAATAGACAGAAAGACCCCTTATTGTATGATTACACGACTGCAGAACAATCATTGGTAACTGCTACGTTCACAAATATCTAGGAGTATGCGTATGGAGCGATTTTTCTTCAAAAAATTGCCTCCGAAACTGAGGTGCGTCTTATACTCGGAATTAATGTGAAATGTCCAGTCTTTGTTGTAAAATTCCCGCCAACCTTAAAACTGGCCGCATATTCGATGCCGCGGGAAATATATCTCTATCTGGTAACATTGCATTCAAGTGGAAGCAACAGTATACCGACGCGAATAACGTGAGATGCGGTGATTGACAAGCTTGCCAACACTGTCTCCGTCCCAACTCGCCATCACAAACCCAGAACACTGTCTAGGCAATGATGCGTCATTGCAGTTTACGGTGCCAGTGAATATGAAATGGAAGTGATTTGTGTTATAAACAAAGGATATTCATGTGATGTGGACTATAAATTGAAAGTAACAGCATTTGCAGAAGAACATGGAAACGAAGCAGATGAGCGGCATTTCGGCCCTCCACCAACAGCAATTCGCTAATGGCGGGCTAGTAAAGAAGAACTGTAAAGAAATGAGTAAGACTAAATGTGCATATAGAGGATTGAATGCAAAATGGCTAAAACTAGAAAATGACGTATTGAAATGGATTCAAGGACACCGTGAAAATGGCATTGGAATTAATAAACAAAAATAATTCAAATACATGCTCGTAAGATAGCCCTAAAGCGGAACTTAACGGACTTTAAGGGTAGAACTGGATGGTGCTACAGGCTTATGAAGCGTCGTGGACTTAGCATGCGAACCAAAATCAAAATATCTTACAAAATGCCACAAGAGTATGAAGAGAAAATTATATCTTTCCACCGCTTTATTATTCAACATCGAAAGAAAACCGATGTCGAACTGAGTCAAACAGCGAATATGGACGAAACTGCTCTGACATGTGATGTACCTAATAACAGAACTGTTGCCATTATAGGTGCTGAAACTGTAACTGCAAAAGCCGGCCGATGTGGCCGAGCGGTTCCAGGCGCTTCAGTCTGGAACCGCGCGACCGCTACGATCGCAGGTTCGAATCCTGTCTCGGACATGGATGTTTGTGATGTCCTTAGATTAGTTAGGTTTAAGTAGTTCTAAGTTCTAGGGGACTGATGACCTCCGATGTTAAGTCCCATAGTTTTACATGAAAAATGCACTACACTGTTGTCCTTTCATGTTGTGCTGACGGTACTAAACTTAATCCAGTGACCATTTTACAGCGCTGAGCAATGACAAAACCTTCTCATATACCGCCATGGGTTGTTGTTCACGTACATGACACGGTTCGGATGGACGAGGCTGGTATGAAATTATTGATTAACAGAGTCCGGAAGAGAATTCAAGGTGCTTTATTGTTTTGTATCATCGAGGAATAGGGGAGACAGTGTCACAGACACCTACATAGGGAGAAATGATCATCACGTTAAGATTAGAGAAATCAGGGCTCGCACAGAAAAATTTAAGTGCTCGTTTTTCCCGCGTGCCGTTCGAGAGTGGAACGGTAGAGAGACAGCTTGAGGGTGGTTCATTGAACCCTCTGCCAGGCACTGTATTGTGAATAGCAGAGTAACCACGTAGATGTAGATGTAGATGAAGAAGAGTTCTCTTTTTGTGCTAAATCAGTTCAGTAGTCACTTAAAAATTTTATGAAAGAAAAACTGAGACAGGGAAATACAGAGCTTGCTGTTATTCCGGGAAGATTTACTTCACAACTGCAACCTCTTCATGACTCAATAAATAAGCGATTTAAAGTGCATATGAGCAAGGAAAGAACCAACATGAATTCACGCCGAAGGAAGCTTCAAAACGACCTACAATCAAACAAGTGCGTCAGTGGATAAAACAGTTATGGTCTAGAGTGAGAGAAAACGTTGTTAAATCTTACAAGAAATGCGTCATAAGTAACGCTCTCGATGGCAGTGGACACCATCTGATATATGAAGAGGACAACGATGACGACGAAGATGGAGAAGAAGAAGAAAGTCCGGATGACGATTTTCATGGAATTTAAAGGTCAGTTCGGTCTTATTAACCAAGATTGTTTTAGCATGGCTTTGCAACATGGTAATAAAAATGTTATTTTTTAAAAAATTCTTAAAAATTAAGATGCGTCTAATAGTCCGTAGCGTCTTATAGTCAGTAATATACGGTAAACGCGGAGAAGCCAGATGCCAGACTCAGATTCATTGGAAAAAACCCCAGGAAATGCAGTCTCTCAACAAAGGAGGTAGTTTACAGTACCCTCGCTCGCCCGATATTTGAACACCGATGTCGGTCTGGAATGTACCAGACAGGATCGATAGAAGAAATAGAAAAGATGCAAAAAAGAGCGGCACGTTTCGTCACAGGTTCATTTAGAAAGCGCGGAAACCTCAGGGAGATGCTCAGTCAATTCCAGAACAGACGTTGCAAGAGAGGCGTTCTGCATCACGATATGGTCTACTGTTAAAATTCCGAGAGCGTTCGTTCATGGAAGAGTCAACCAATATATTGCTTCCTGCCATGTAAATTTCGCGAAAAGACCATGAATATAAAATTAGAGAGATTCGAGACCACACGGAGGCTTACCAGCAATAGTTCTTGTGGCGAACCGTACGCTACTGGAACAGGAAAAGTGGAAGTGACAGTGATGCAAAAAGTACCCTCCGCCAAACACCGTAAGTTGGCTTGCAGATTGTATATGTATATAGATGTGATGTAGATGTGTAGAAGAAATCCTCATTCTTGCTCTAGCTGTTTTTAACCAGTGTTACTCTTTCATTATTTGCCAATGTTTCTCGTGAGGACCAAATACGGGAGAGAATCAATCCTGTCAGAGACTATTAGCGTATCTTAAATACGGCGAGAATGTGAACAGGCACATAACTCGATTTTTGCCGAATGTATTTCAATATAAGAAACAACGCGTATTTTCAAGGAAGTTGTAAATATACATACAAGTAATAATACTCCATCTCTATTTGATGGTGAAATTTGTAGTTGTAATTTTGCTTCAAAAGGCAACTATCCAACTATCCTTCTAAAGGCCTAATTAAGGTTCTCTCTACTTATCATGTGAAATGTTAAATAAAGAATGAAAACGAACTGTCACATTTTCACTGAAAGTGTAAGTAAGAAAACATCAGCACCGTAATCACGACTACATCGTGAATAGTCTTTGCGCATAAGTACACCACTGGCCATTGAAATTGCTACGCCAAGAACAAATGCTGATCATAAACGGGTAATCAGTGGACAAATATATTATACTAGAACAATTTGGGTACATAGATCCTGAGTAATCAGTACCCAGAACAACCACCTCTGGCCGTAACAACGGCCTTGATACGCCTGGGCATTGAGTCAAACAGAGCTTGGATGGCGTGTACGGGTACAGCTGCCCATGCAGCTTCAACACGTTACCACAGTTCATCAAGAGTAGTGACTAGTGTATTGTAACGATCCAGTTGCTCGGCCACCATTGACCAGATGTTTTCAATTGGTGAGAGATCTGGAGAATGTGCTGGCCAGGGCAGCAGTCGAACATTTTCTGTATCCAGAAAGGCCCGTACAGGACTTGCAACATGCGGTTGTGCATTATCCTGCTGAAATGTAGGGTTTCGCAGGGATCGAATAAAGGGTAGAGCCACGGGTCGTAACGCATCTGAAATGTAACGTCTACTGTCCAAAGTGCCGTCAGTGCGAACAAGAGGTGACCGAGGCGTGTAACCAATGGCACCCCATACCATCACGCCGGGTGATACAACAGTATGGCGATGACGAATACACGCTTCCAATGTGCGTTCACCGCGATATAGACAAGCACGGATGCGAGCATCATGATGCTGTAAACAGAACCTGGATTCATCCGAAAAAATGACGTTTTGCCAGGTTCGTCGTTGAGTACACCATCGCAGGCGCTTCTGTCTGTGATGCAGCGTCAAGGGTAACCGCAGCCATGGTCTCCGAGCTGATAGTCCATGCTGCTGTAAACGTCGTCGAACTGTTCGTGCAGATGGTTGTTGTCTTGGAAACTGTTGACTCAGGGATCGAGACGTTGCTGCACGATCCGTTACAGCCATGAGGTTAAGATGCCTGTCATCTCGACTGCTAGTGATACGAGGCCGTTGGGATCCAGCACGGCGTTCCGTATTACCCTCCTGAACACACCGATTTCATATTCTGCTAACAGTCATTGGATCTCGACCAACGCGAGCAGCAATGTCGCGATACGATAAACCGCAATCGCGATAGGCTAAAATCCGACCTTCATCGAAGTCGGAAAGTTTACGGTACGCATTTCTCCTTCTTACACGAGGCATCACAACCACGTTTCACCAGGTAACGCCGGTGAACTGGTGTTTGTGTATGCGAAATCTGTTGGAAACCTTCCTCATGTCAGCACGTTGTAGGTGTCACCACCGACGCCAACCTTGTGTGAATGCTCTGAAAAGTTAATCCGTTTGTGATACCAAGATCTCAGAGATAAAATATACGGCAAAGAGAATAACCTGGATCCAATGTTTATGGTAAAAAATTAAATTTTTAGGGACTTTGACTGCCACAAGAAGAGGGCAAATTTAGGTGGTTGGGTAAACATCTCGCACATTTTAGTATCTATTTCATAGGCTTCAATCCATGTCTAGCTTATGAGGACCAAAGAAGATGAGAAGAACAGAGCAGTTTGCACATAAATTAAATAGCGAAATTTAGGAGGATAAAACAATAAATGTACCTGTCATTGATGTCATACCAGAGTGGAAAAATTAAGGTGCAGCAATCGCTTGAGCAACAGATTTGGAGAAAAAATATTTGAGTGTAATGGCTGACACGAGAAACGAGGTCTACTTCATAACTTGCATGTACAGTAGGCGCTATTTCTTTCTCTTAGATGCAGTAACAATCGAAGGCTAAAGTGTGAATGAACTGACTATTTTACCATCTGGGAAATAGCAATGAAATTATTGCTGATTTGGCAGTTACTGTTGTGAAGGAGTACATGAGATGAGAAATATTCAGTAAATACGGTGAACACATTTTTATATTGTTAAGTAAACGCATAATTTATGAAGACCTAGCACTAACACCGATCTTAAAAATTGCATAGGTAAAAGAAAAGTCCTCTGCAGACGCCCGATATCAACCACGAAATTAAAGTATAGCCAAACTAGAACTGACCTGACAAGTTATCTCTGTTTAATCCGTTTGTGGATCAACTGACAAAAGATGAAATACTGTATGGATATTTCAAAAAACATCATTCACTGAAAATTCTATCTTGGCACGATGTCATAATGTGCTGGGCTGAGAGGTGACATTTAGCAAAGCCAGTAAAATCTCGTTGATTGCCGGCTCTCTCTCCCTGTGATTTTTATCTGTGCGTGTAGTATGACAGAATCTGCGATCACACTACTATCTTTGGCACCAGAGCGGCGTACGCTAAATATTTTTTTTATATAACGCATCTAATGAGGTTTTACATATTATGATTTGTGAAATAATTACGAAATGGTTGTATCTGCATGTTCCATGTTGAACGATTCAGGATTAAACTAACAGAGCTTCGTATAGTTCATTGTGAATGGATCATTGGCGTGCCGGCCACAGTCATACATTCCGCCGACTGCCAGCGACCGCCAGAAGCTACCGCCGATTTTCCCTTGTTTACTGTTACTAATATTTTAATGTTGAATGCAACACTGTAGAACAGAAAATGACATCTTAAAGTTTCAATAATTTAACCTTTTTAACGAGCCTTTTCATCCTGTATATCGTACCATAAGGTTGTGTATAACTTACTGGGAAACCTCATGACGTCGATCACGACAGCACTTCATTTATAACTGAAAATTTATACAACTGCAAAGTGTGAAAAATAAACATTTCATCGTCTAAGTGCGCAAATGAACTACACATACTGAAGAATTTATAGTAACAGATTTCCCATACTTTACTGGAAGCTTCAAACGACAGGTGAACAAAGGTATTTTATACAATTACGAGGTATGAAACACTCAAAAATAGTATATTGCTGAACTGCTAATATGGAAAGATTGAGAGCTAAAATACTTTACGATTTCCAGCATTAAAAAGTTCATTTAAAATAAAGTAATGATTACGAAAAACAATTTAATGGAAGTCTAGCAAGGGAGTTAGCGCAAGTTGCAGTCGCAATTGCAGATGAATTGTGGTTTTTATCAGTATGTTTGAGGTGCTGATTACAAAAATGTATTAACTAAGTGCCACCGCCAGTTACACTGTAAGCTACGAAGACGAGATATTCCGCTCACACTGGACCGTGGCTAACATGATATCATAGCTTAGTAACTGTAGTCACCGTAAACAGAGTTGCTATAGCTAATATAGTTATTTGAAGTGAATGCTATGGTCGACACACGTCGCGCTGTACCGTAGGTCACCTAACGAAATGTCCGATGCGACATCTAGGCGCCGCACAGTCTTAGGGCCCTTGCCACGGTTTGCGCGGCTCCCCTTGTCGGAGCTTCGAGTCCTCCCTCGGGCATGTGTGTGTGTGTGTGTGTGTGTGTGTGTGTGTGTGTGTGTGTTGTCCTTAGTGTAAGTTAGTTTAAGTTCCATTAAGTAGTGTGTATGCCTAGGGTCCGATGACCGGAGAGGTTTGGTCCTGTAGGAACTTGCCACAAGTTTCCAATTTGCAAACATCTAGGCGAACCAGACAGACATTACGCATCAGAGCAAGGAAACCAGTATAATAGCGAGCCCCGTTTGTGTTGCATCAACATCGGAAGTTAATCTGTCCGTTTGTCGTGTTACGTATTTCTTAGCGCTTTGCTTTACCAACCTAATCGTGTGACAATGAATCCTACAAATAAAGTGAATATGATTGGTAGCCATTACAAACACAAAAGAAAATCCACAGAAATTGTGGCTAAGAAGAGAAATACAGCTGCATTCATAATCATTGTAAGAGATGAAACAATGGCAACCAGTGGTAATAATATACAACACGAAAATACAATGGACCATATTGAAGAATATGAATACGCAGAAGAAATCTCATCTGATTGTGAAAAACCTGTGAATGATCCAGACCTGATAGTGACCAAGAATTGTTACGAAATGATAGAAGCCAGTCGTCTGCTTACCTGCCAAGCCCAACAAAGAGGAAGAAGTAAGGAGGCATATTTTTTGCGAAGGCAAAGAAAATAACTGCATTCCAGGATTCTGAGGAAACTAAAAGATTAAGCTTCAGTACAGTACAGAAATAATATCGTATGGTGAAAGGCGCACATCGTCTACGATATTTATATTACATGGTAAAGAAAGGAGAGGAAGGTCAGCGCTCAAAACTTCCCGTGCTTGACGATTAAGTAGCTGAAACATTCAGATAGTCGAGAACTGTTGTAGCGCTAATGTTCACGACACGGATATTCGTGCTTGAGGTTTGGATAAGACCTGAGAAATAGGACAGCCTCGATTCACTGGAAGCATCCATGGATTGGTTTCAAGATTTAAACAGGCACACTATCTTAGTTAATGGGCAATAACAAAATGTGTAGCCGCGAAAGCGTGGAATACAGATGGTGGCGTGAACGACAGATATGACGAGTTTCCCAAGGAGGTAATGTCCTTAATGAACTCCATGGAAAGTATATAGATTTATAATACCGATCAAAGTGGTATACGGAAGGAACTTCACTCATCGCGAACTCGGCGTTTCAAGAGAGGAAGGTCGGTAAGAAGTTCGTTGCGGAGTGATTATGCAGTAACTAATTCTTACGCCATTCAACCCGTTACGTCGGCAAACAGATACGCTTCTCCAAATATGCTGTTAATTTATTAGTAATCTAGAGTTCACTTTGGATTGCGGGTAATGCAACAAATACTAAAACCACAAAATCTGATTCAAGTTGCCTCCATGTCCCTCCTAATCATGGAACAAATCCTGACGAAATTCTTTCAAGACGAAACTTCCTGACAGATTAAAACTATGTGCCGGATCGAGCCTCGATCTTGCGAAAGGCAAAGTTCCCGAGTTCGGGACTCGGTCCGGCACGCAGTTTTAATCTGGCAGGAAGTTTCACAACAGCGCACACTCCTCTGCAGAGTGAAAATCTCACTCTTCTTTCAAGTTGTCTGCTTTCCAATTCAGCTAAAAGTCTCTCCTTTTGGTTGATTCGCTTGGGGTATATCGTGACAGGACTCATATCGATGATATCCAACCTCAAAATATGTCGTATACAGTCAAGACACATTACATTCAGTCACTTGATGCGCTATTCTTCCTATAGTTCAAGGCAGTGCTGAAGCGCATTGAAGATCACAGTATCCTTAATAACTGTCAGTTTACATCATCGTCGAGGGATTCAGTTTCATTGCTGATATGTGTTCTACACAATCAGTTCTCTTGTCCAGTCTTCGCAGACTTGTTCGGTACTCCTGCAATGCAGCTGCATATCATAACATCAAACCTGAGAGGTTTCAAACACCACTCGAACGTGTTTTTGATGTTCTAACGCATTGCGACTCGTAAGACTGCTACAAGCAGGCATTCATGACGTGCTTCATCTGTGATAAGGAATTCTGTTTCCGACTCTTTAGGCTTTGTTGGCATGTTCATCCTTGTAATCTTTTGTCAAGAGCTACTAGCAACTCATTTTTTGAACTTGATGACTGAAGTTGGGCATGGTTGTCAGGTGCAGTATAACAGTCTATGGCGAATATTGCGTGCATATTTGTGATTTACTCGTAGAACACTTACACGCAAACCAAAACTTTGTTACAACTGCGATCGCAACTTGTGATGACTCCCTTGGTGAACAGTATAACCATCGAGTATCAAAGTTCATCTGTACGAAAATAACAACTATCGCAAAACCGATAACCTTCGGAACCGAGCAAATTAGCATCGTATCTGACTGCTAATATTAAATATTCCTGGAAAAACCCTGGACTACAGAGAAAAATAAATGTAAAAGAACTGTACAGAATGTCCCAGGAGGGACGTCCATTTTCAGGGATATAATAAGAACGGCCATTCGAAGTAAAAAAGTATAGTAAACATAAGCTCTAAAATGCATACCTTAAGTGCTCTGAGCACATCTTCGTCTTCGATACTGTGAAATAAATTTTTTCTATTGCAAGCCCTTTGCCTTCCATGTTTCGGGAGGAGGTAGTATGGACGAAAACAAGGAAAAAAGTCAGTAAACATTGCCTCTAAAGTGCATACCCTCGGAGCTACGAACACTTGTTCATCTTCGCTACTGTGAAATACATTTCTTCTGCTGAAAAAGTGATCATAGCTCTTAAGTTACGAACTTTAGAGACCATGTTCAACAGACAATTTTAGCTCGTTTAGGCCCATATTACCTCCTCCCAAAATATGGAAAGCAAAGAGCTTGCAGTTGAAGAGATTGATTTCACAGTATCGAAGGTGAAGAAGTGCTATTAGTTCTTAAGATATGCACTTCATACCAATTTTGTACGAGTTTTTTTTTGCTTCGAATGATCGTTCCTGTCATATCCCTGAATATTGACCATTTCTACTGAGACACACTGTATAGCTATATGAAACATGATATTCGTGTTACGCAAGCACATGGTCACGTAACAACCGCGCTTAACAGTGCAAGGGGCAGTTTCAACAATCAATCGAAGTCAGGTAATCCTGACACCAGAAGAGCTACATCAGAACACTGAAAGCGCAATAGCTGCACCGTCAAGCAGAGCTGCTAAGCTAGTCTCACATTTCGATACATCGCGAACAGCGCTCTCTCTTCTGTAAACAGCAATTCTCTTGATCACTAATAATGTAGCTCATTTCGTGTAAGACTTATAAACCTTTTCCGGACTTTATTTATTTTGCCACTCTTGGTGCTAATAGCGTTCTAAAAGCTCCTTTAGAAGCATAGAAAGAAAAAGCTAGGACGCTTTTGCGATATGGGGAAATTTTTTGAGAATTTCCATCGGTTACATCAACAAGCCCTCTGTGTCCCTCTACAGATTCTAGGAAACGCTATTAAAAAGTTATCTTATATCTATGACGCTTCTGCTATTAAGATACCGGGACTAGAGCAAACTAAAAAGATTACGAACTATGCGACTACCGGAAACGAATCACTACTTCTGACAGTGGTTGATACCCGTGTCCCGGACGGAAGCACTCAGCAAACGCACTTTAGAATTTATATGCAGGAATGAGTGTTTTCGCAGATCCAGACAGAGCCTTTTATTGTGTCTGTAAATGAAATACTGTTCAGGCAAAGAGCGGTCTGTGAAAGAAAGAAGTGAGAGGAGCCTGAAACTCGTAAACGGCCGAGCGGGATAGTGTGATCGTAAATCGTCTGTCTACAAAGACAGCCGTGCTGAAGGTCGTCGTCATTCAGGTAGTGGCGTCGTAGCTGCGTCTGCGTAACCCACTAGATAGCCACTCAGGCCGCCGATGACTCGCAGCCGTTTTCGATAACAAGAAAATGCTGACTGAAAACCAAGCGCACTGAGAATGTTGTACTGCAACGCACGGATCGAAGCGATCAGACATTGAACGGAACACATAATCACGAAAAAAATGACAACGTAAGGCGAGCAAAGAAGAAGACAAATCTTATCTTAATCGATGAATCACTTACACGGAGGCTACAAGTGCATTCAGGCAATGAGATTTCAGTGCTGTAATATGAAAACTCAAAACACTATATTCATCCTGAGTTGATTATTTTGTTATGAAAGTTTTCTGTTTGAACCTATGTTTGCTTTACCAACAAATAAATGTTTTCAAGATTTTATCTTGAGCAAAACACAGTTTCTTGTATTTTTTCACCCACACTGTTTTGATGATGTAATACCACTGACAGTGAGCTCCCATTATTTAAATAAACAGCACATGTTGTTCTTCATGTCATACTCTATTTACTGTGGTGGAGGATGGTGAACCAAGGAATACGTGCTGTTTCCTGGTGGGTATTTCGATCTAGTGGCCCATTTTAGAATCACACGAAGCAACGCTGACTAGAGACTGCCATAAGTAGTTTCTGGCATTTTCTACTGTTTTAGTTGTTCTGAGGCACGAGGTTTTGTTTTGTGCAGCTTTTTTTCAATATTACGTATCCTAATATTTCATAACTTATAATATATTGAAGCTATTTGGTGGATATTCCTAACTGGAAATCGCATGGGAAGACATCGGTATTGCATGGTAATTATGTAAGGGCTGCCCAACGGAACTACAGCGTAATCGAAATAACCGTCCATATGTTGCGACTACGCCGCACAAGTTTCGCTGGGAAACTCATACACACTCTGCACAGAGTCTTGATGTGTCCCAATGACATTTCTAATTTGAAGAAAAAAAATTCTTGGCCGCCAATATGCTTCGGACGAAGAGACGCACACATGGATACAATTATGGTTCCCTAGGCAACCCCGAATATTTTTCCACGAAGCCAGTGACCGTTTTCTCTCACAATGGGTTAAATGTATTAACAGTTGTGACGATTATTTTTGAAGTAATAAACAGTTTACTTGTTCTTTACCATCTGTCTCCTTTTCATTTGACTTCCCCTTACAGTAAACTCAGACCTTCTGCAGATAATACGTCAAGAGCTTCAAATGTTCAGGAATATAAAATTGTGCATTTCACAAAACGACTGAATGTAATATGACTACAATATCAACGACTCAAAGTTTGAATTAGTTAACACATAAAAACGCCTATTTGTAACAGTTTGTGGGGATTTGAAATGGAACGATCACAAAGGATAAATCGCAGATCAGGCAGGTAACAGACTTCGGTTCATTGGCGGTTAATAGGAAAATGTGGGTACTCTACAAAAAGAGATGCTTGCAAAGCACACGTGCACTTCGTCCTAGAAAATTGCCCAAGTGTAGGGATCCATACCAGTTAGGACTAACAGGAGATATACAGAGACAGGCAACACGAAATGTATCATGTTTGTTCGACTGGCAGGAGAGCATCCCGGAATTGCAGGATCTGGACGCCTGAGCTGCATGTTGCTTAAAGATAGACGCCAACCATTCCGCGAAGACCTACATACAAAGTTTCAACAAAGAGTATTAACTGCAGAATGTAGAAATATAAGCTACAGACCTCTAGGTTTCGCTCCCGTAGGAGCCATGAAGACAAGATCCGGAAACATGTTCGAAAGCATTTAAAAATGTATCACTCCCGCGTTTCATACGCAAAAGTAACGAGTAGATACCGTTATATGTGGTACAATGGGAAGTACCACGTAATGTGCACCATACAGTTGTTTGCAAAGTATGTATGGAGTTGTAGATGTAGAAGCTTTAGATTGCTACTGTTCTCGCTATATGGACTACCATACAGAAGTTATTTAGGACGAAAGCAGATCTCTTCCGAGCCATTCCTGAAGTTTTATTCCAGCTATGCAACAAAAAATTACATAATATTTTGTGTGTTTGACCCTTCACAGCATCACAGAGGCCCCTATCCTTTTCGCTGCCTTGACCGTTATCCAGATATTTGGTCGATTCAACTTTTATGAACTATAGCATTCTTCGTGGCAGTCCACTTTCTTGCAGGAAATAGTTTTTTCCTATTATTGTACCAACTTTTTATTACAATTGTCAGAGTGAAGGTAGGATTAGAAGATGCCAATGCGTCAGCGCAGATTTCACATAAGCTGTGCAAAACGTACACACATTTCATTAGAAAGACGGACGACGCATCGCAGTTTTCATAAAATGCAAGACAAGATGTAAAATATCAAATAGGTTAGAGGAGAAACGACCTATAGAACATCATAAACAGAACCTAAATATTTTTTTCTTCTATAACATGGTTCGGATGTACGTACACCAGCCCTTATTGTTTCTTGCTATGCAAGCAGGGAGAAAACAAAGTTGCAGAAGCCCAATACGTTAGTGTAGGATAGTGTTATCGGATACAGCGGATCAGTGTATTCCAGTAATTATAACCAGCAGATTGTGGATTTGGATGAGGGAAGGGAGGAAGGTCTGAGTATAACGTCCCGTTGATATTTAGATGATTAGGTCGGATTGTGCAGTGCTGATGTAAGATATTTTGCCGTGGCCCTCGAAATAATCAAGCCAAGAAACGCTAATTATCATGAATAGGCAGGAATTTGAAGCCTACTCATACTAAATTTAACTCTAGTGTCTCAACAACTAGACCAGGACGTTCTGTAGGACGTGGACCCAAGGAGCGGTTTTTCGATGGTAGGTCCTACAAAAGCTGTTATTGAAGATCGTCTTCTCTTGCACAACAGTGTCTCTACTAAAGCTCGCTACTGCGCAAGGGCTCAATTCTGAGGCAAAAGGTCCGACACACGGAGTTGGAACAAATTTCCCTCACCGATATTATACCGACAGTAGAAGGATGGGTGATGTCTGATCATCATAATGATGTCAGTACGTTACGATAAATCCCAAAAGTCTTGGCAGTGTCTAATGGAGTGGGGTTATGTGACACTGGCGTTCATCCATCTGTCAGGATTTGACTCTGATACCATTCTAAAAAAGTCTGATTTTGTGTCGGTATGGGATTTCATGGTCTCCCTTTGTCATTAACAAAAAAGAATACAGCAGTGTAATTATGCCTGTCATGTGCACTATAATGTAAACACTCCGTACAAAGGAAAAGATCTGTCATTAGGCTCCTTAAGCCTTACAACCATATCGTCGTTGCGACAATACACTCACTTTTTAACACACATTAGCTTTTTACCTTTGAGGAAGAATCTCTCCTGCTGCCGAGGAGTGTTCGCAGTTTTGACATTTTCTTACGGATTAAAACCGCGTGTCGAATGCTACGCAAATCCCGAACCTTGTTTTCCACAAACAGTGCTTGTTGACAGGTATTGCAAGATAGGACTCAAACCAGTTGTCAAAACTTCATTTCTACCAATACCTGGCTCCCACGTCTTTAGAGAAACTCCCCTGTATAATGTGCTGGAATCTGTGATGGGGGAGCCGGCCGCTGTGACCGAGCGGTTCTAGGCGCTTCAGTTTGGAACCATGCGACCGCTACGGTCGCAGGTTCGAATCCTGCCTCGGGCATGGATGTGTGTGTTGTCCTTACGTTAGTTAGGTTTAAGTAGTTCTAAGTTCTAGGGGACTGATGACCTCAAATGTTAAGTCCCAAAGTGCTCAGAGCCATTTGAACCTTTTTTTGTGATGCGGGAAGTCGCAAGTTGTGCCTGGGAAATTATGTCTCTATGAGTACAGCCCGCGAAAGGCAAGGTTCCGGGTTCGTGTCCCGATCTGACACACTGTTTCGATCTGCCATGAAGATGTACTACTATGTATTTCATATTCTACTGTATGTAGGAAACACACTGCAACTGCATATTTAAGATCGACGCAAGCATAAAAAAGAACTCGAACATGTGACCTATGAAATACACAGCAATAATGATTCTCCGAAACTACTGAGCCACAAGCGGTCGCACTCAAAGCGTAAAACACACACATGGCAGAGGAAGCATGCCAGTGGGAAAGTATCATTTTCCTGCCTTTGGATGAACATTCCTTGAGTCACCAACCCTAGAATACTATACGACTCTTTTGTGGTAGCACTGAAGCTGTAAATTCAGTCACTGATTACATCACTATCAAAAAAAAAATTGTTCAAATGGCTCTGAGCACTATGGGACTTAACTTCTGAGGTCCTCAGTCCCCTAGAACTCAGAACTACTTAAGCCTAACTAACCTAAGGACATCACACACATCCATACCCATGACAGGATTCGAACCTGCGATCCTAGCGGTCGCGCGGTTCCAGACTGTAGCGCCTAGAACATCTCGGCCACCCCGGCCGGCACATCACTATCAATAACAGGTCGAATTGAATAAGAGTTCTTCATTATGTCGTAGGTATTTTCGCAAACATGTATACATCCGGAAATTATACACTAATGAGCCAAAACATTACGGCACTGCCCATAGAGAGACTGAGCACCACCTGGTGGTGTTATGGAAAAGTGAGGCGGTAAGAAAAATACGTAACCGGAGCAGAGACGAATGGGGAATCATTCAAGGAACGATAAGGGCTACAAATGAGAAAATCCAGTGGCATAAGTGACTTTGACCTAGGCCCTGCCTCGGTGCTTAAAAATAAGCATATGGGAGCGTTGAAGCTGTTCGACTGTTAGCGTGTTATTGTCAGTACCTATGGAGAATGGTTCACCAATTGACAAGGCGCTGAATGTCTACGCCTCATAACAGAACGTGCATTCTGGAGGCTTCCGCTCTCTGTAAAGCAGGATAGGTGGCGATATGTGGCAGATCTGACAACGGAGTATAACACTGGTGCGCCTGCCGGTGTGGCTGAGCGGTTCTAGGCGCTGCAGTCTGGAACCGCGCGACCGCTACGGCCGTAGGTTCGAATCCTGCCTCGGGCATGGATGTGTGTGATGTCCTTGGGCTAGTTAGGTTTAAGTAGTTCTAAGTTCTAGGGGACTGATTACCTCAGTAGTTAAGTCCCATAGTGCTCAGAGCCATTTGAACCATTTAACACTGGTGAAGGGGCAACGGTGTCGGAGCACAAAGTTCGCCGCAGATTGCTGAACATGGGGTTCCACAGCAGACGAGTCCTACGTGTTCCTAGTCGACCCTACAACGTCGTTAACTACATTTTCAGCGAGGACGGTGTCTGTTCGCCTCCGTAGTGTCTGTTCGCCTCCGTAGCTTAATGGTCAGCATGTCTAACTGATATGCAGAGTACCCTGCTGCGACTACACTACTGTCAGGGATTTAATGTTGGTGGGAAGAGTGGAACGAGGTGGACGCAACATCGTGGTGCCCACTGAGTAGCTACTTGAGTGAGAAGTAACGCCTCAAAGGTCTGAGAAGCTGACAACGGCCGAAAGAACGGCGTGCTGACACAATGCGTTTCCGCACTTCGTCCAAATGAGGCAATTGGCAAAGGGAGACACGGCTGCAGGGAAGTACATAATGGACAGACATGGTCGGAGCTTCATCTTTACTACTTCGTTACTGCTCCACAGTTCAATGGAAATGTGTTGCCCCGTCTCACTACATCAGGTCGATGGTTGTGTCCGAAAATGTCATCACCCATGCGAACGGTTGCTCGAAACATACAGCATTCCACGAAGGCAGATCTGTGGGGGTAGTGAGATACTGTGGGAAACATTTATCTGGGCTTCCATGGGACATGTGGTAATAACGAAATGTAAGACGACAGCTGTGGACTACGTGAACATTACTGCGAACCACCAGCATCCCTTCCCGCGGTGGTCTCACGGTACTAGGCGCGCAGTCCGGAACCGGAGACTGCTACGGTCGCAGGTTCGAATCCTGCTTCGGGCATGGATGTGTGTGATGTCCTTAGGTTAGTTAGGTTTAAGTAGTTCTAAGTTCTAGTTGACTAATGACCACAACAGTTGAGTCCCATAGTGCTCAGAGCCATTTGCATCCCTTCATGCTTAATGTCTTCCCGGCGCTTGTGGCATCTTCCAGCAAGATAATTATACATGTGCTAGGCCAGAATCGTTCTACAGCGGCTTCAGCAGCATGATACTAAACTCACGTTGATGATTTGGCAACGAAATTTGCCTGATCTGGACCCAATGGAACACGTCTGGAACGTCGCCAACTCCGCACCCAAAAACTACCAGCTCGTAATTGAAAGGAATTGGGTGAGCAGTGCGTAAGATGTGGTACGACATACCTCCAGAAAACTACCAAGGTCTTTGAGAATCCATGCCACTCAAAATCTCAACTGTGTTGGTTTCCAAAAGTGAACCAAGATGCTCTCAAAAAACAGTCATGACGTTTCAGCTCTTCGGAGCATATCATACTACCTCTACAGGAAAACGAGCATATAAATCATTCCTGTGCCTGAAGCGAAATATGAGTAACAATATTATTTTATAACATCCAGGAGGGAGTGTCATAAAACTTTCAATTTTACAGCTTAACTATCTTGAATATCTTAAATTTTAAGAATCGTCCCATCTTCATCTATATCTATACTCCGCAAGTAACACTATTATTTGGACGGAGCGTAGTTTGGCTTCCATTATGACAATGTCACTTCCACTTACTGTTACAACTGTGAATGGTGTGCGCGAAGAACGACTGACGCTGAGCCTCTGCACGAGCTCATATTTATCTGATTTTACTGTCACAGTCATTTCGGAAAATTTTTATGTGAGTTCTCCCAATTTTAACAGTTAACCCCTCCGCGACGTTCAACAGCCTCTCCTAGAGCCTGCCACTGTAGCTGGATGAGCAGCCTTGTGGCGCTCTCTCGGTGACTAACCTAACCCGTGACGAAATATATCGCTCTTCTTTGAGTCTTCACTTTCTCCTATATTAATCCCAGACTGATGAGTAATACTAAAGTAATGGTCGGATAATGATTTTGTGCGCTACCTCCTTCATCGAAGGAGTACTTCTCCTTAGAATTTCACACATGAATCTCATTTCGCCATCTGAATTTTTTACAACTTAATATGGTCCTTCCGCTTAAAGTCTCTCTGGACAAATACTCCTACATATTTTACGGCTGTCACTGTTTCCAGCGACTGGTCACCAGTCGTGTAATCAAACAAGAGCAGATCCGTCCTCCCACTTCTGCTCGATACGTTTCATTTGTTAATATTGGCGGAGACATGCCTCTCCCTGCACTAAGCGTCGATTCTCTGCAGGTCGCTCTGCGTTTCGCTACAATTTTCTCGCCTCACGTCTTCGTCATGCGCAAGAGTATCATATGCGGACAGCCTCACAGAGGGTGTCATCAACAAAAGTCTTGCATCACCGCCCTATTCTCGGGCAAGAAAAACGTGGCTCTAAGGCATGCGTATGTGTTCATTTGCAATGTGTCCATATCACACAATCAAACAAACAAAAGTTGTGTAATGAAAAAATCGCCTGTTCCCCATGGGGTATTTTTCACAAAATTACTGAGCAACGTCAGTACGTGGTGTAACGCCCCCTTGCTCGGATCTAGGCTTGACTCTGTCGTGGCATACAAGCCGTCTCTGGTCCAGATTGTCCCATTCTTCAATGGTGATTCCGCGTAACTCACGCAGAGTACATGGTCGCTGTCGACGTCCTGAAACAGGTCGTTTCAATCGACTGCACACTGTTTCATTGACTTCACGGACGGCACACGGGTAGGTTACTCCATTCTGGCGATCCTAGAACAGCACGATGCGTTCGCCAGTTATCAACCACCAATATGAAATTGTTACCAAAATGTTGTCAATACAGTCACATTATTGGTTGAAAAATTTCGTTCCTGGAGCGTAGAGCAGTGAGAGTGCCCTCAACAACCACGAGAGCTTGTCCCATGTAATCTCACCGCAGAACATTACTTCTCCGCCACCTAGTTCCACATGTGGGACACAGTGCTGGAGGCGTTCGATGTTACCAGATTGTCTCCAAACTGGTTGTCTGCGATTATCAAGGACATACAGAACCGAGTTTCGTCCGCAAACAGCACCCGACGCCAATACTAGGGCTCATTCTGCGTGATTTCTTGCCCCTCTGTAACGGCGTACATGATGTTATGCTGTACCACGTGGTGCTCGTCATGAAAGGAGATTCGCATCATGCAGTCGTCTACTATAAGACTGATGCTATAGATGACGTGCTGCAGCCTCTTCGATCGCCGAGTTCAGTTCGAGAGCTCTCATCCCACGGTTCCTTTGACTCTGAAGTTGGAGATAGCGATCATCCTGAGCAACATCGAACGTGGACAGCCTGTGCGGTGTAAATCGTCAACACTACCTGTCGATTGAAACTGATTCCATGTCAGCACCACATCACTTTGATGAGGGTGCACACGTCGAGCAACTTTCCCTGTCGAAAAGTCTTCTGTCCTTCGTAACATGATGGATCCTCACTCCACTATTACACAGAGGTCTCTAATGCAGCCCCCACTGGTGCTGTACTTTCAATCGAAATACTGCAATCCAGTCGTGTGCGGCGTTCTACCCACAGCTAGCGCTCATTGTCACTCTGTGTATGTTTACAAACGTCAGGAGAGGACCTTCCGACCGGTACAGGGACAGTCACAATAGCAACATACCTGCACGACTTATCGCGGTGGTGCAACACTTTTGTTCATGTGTGTACATATAATGTAAGCAGTAATTGCCCCGTTGCACATTCTTCGAATACTCTCATTGTTCCTCTCACGTATGACAGTTTCTCACTGTTAAGGACGAATAAATAGTTCTGTTTGCAAGAAAGTCTTTAATTAGTCACAAACCTGGTCAGAGATTTCATGATCCGTTTCTTCTCCCTAGGACACAGTGCAGGACTATACTGAGCACCTTCCAGAAGCCAAGAAACAAGCGAGCTGAGACTAACAAAATCGCTGTTTTCTGAATCTACGTTGATTTATAAACAGGAAATTTTCGGTCTCCGTGGATGCATTGCAGAATTCTTCAACAAACTGGCATTAGTGATACAGCACTACAGCTACGTTTATCTGTCCGACTACCCTTGCTAAAAATAGGAATACAAATCGCGACTTCTCCAGTCACTTGAAACGTTCGTTCGTTTAGCAGCTTATGAGAGACTGCTGCTCGAAGGAGCAAGTTACTCCACATTATCTTCGTTGGCTTGCAGTACTATCCACTCATGTCCAATCCTCTTTCCTAGGCTAAGAGATTTTAGATGATATTCTATTCCGCACTCGATTATTTCGATATGTCCCCCTTCGACATTCGTGTGACGACTGCAACGTGCAACTGTTGAAAGATCTTCCTCAGTGAAACGATTTCGGCCTTTCTGTGTTGTCTTGCGTCTGGGTGCCAATTTCATCAGTGATAAACTATACAGATGACTTTCATTCACTTATCATACTTACAGATCACCATACTACTTACGAATACTGACACTGTGGTGAACTAGAAAAGCAGACCGGATTTGACAACAAAATTCAAGCTACTTTATAGCTTACGAATGTGTCCACTAAATATTATGCTAAAAATTGCTCAATGTTAAGTACCCGACGGATATTGAGATCAAGTAAACAGACCCGTACATAATCGGCATTCCCTGCGTTATTCATAGAGTTACAATGTAACGCTGAGTATTTTGTGTCGCTCGTATTTCTTTATAAGTCGAAACGATATTATATGCAAGGAGGTTCCACAATAATGTTATCCCTGTCTGTACATCTTGAGTTAGGTTATTGTAATAGCGCAAAAGAAAGAAGATCAAGCGAATGCTATGTTTCCTTCAATAGGTATAGACCGATTTCTTGCCCCAGATTTTCTCCAGATGAGCAAGTTCCACTGAAAGAGAGAGGATTTATATTAAAGTCTCCCTCAGTCCCACACTAGTCATCAGATTCCGGACCTTATTGATAGATAAGATCAATGTTACTTTCGCTAGTCTACAAGTAACTGGAGTAGTGTGCACGACGGGGAGGAGAACTCATGTAGTAAAGAGTTTTTAAGAAGGTTTTGTGCTGTATTAATCTACAAGAACATTTCTTACTTTTAGTTTCAGTATGTGTTTGTTCTCTTCATTGTAGTGGAAGAGGTAAGAATCATGTAAGAGCGATTGTGACATAACTATGATACCAATTCTATAGGAAACACGTAACCCAAACTTAGTTGTTAATTTTCACGCAGTTCCGATGAAACATATATTTGTTTATGTCTGATGTGAACCCTGACGTTAAATCTGTCTGTTTCTTACTGTTTTATAAACGAAAGCCGTCTGAGAACACAGCTGTGAGTTCGGGTTACATATGTCCCTTATTTCGTACAGTATTTGCACATTTCTGTTGATAGCCGGCCGCGGTGATCTAGCGGTTCTAGGCGCTCAGTCCGGAACCGCGCGACTGCTACGGTCGAAGGTTCGAATCCTGCCTCGGGCATGGCTGTGTGTGATGTACTTAGGTGAGTTTGGTTTAAGTAGTTCTAAGTTCTAGGGGACTGATGACCACAGATGTTAAGTCCCATAGTGCTCAGAGCCATTTGAACCATTTCTGTTGATAATTTCTCGATATCCGGTAAACTGTGAGGAAGATTCTGTCTTTTTGAATTTCCGAAAGGCGCTAGAAACTGTACCACATCGTCGACTAACATTGAAGCAAAAGTAAGATTTAGTATGCCCCATGGATACTCAATCCGATCTCTAAGGTTTTCAGTTAAACTAACCTTTTTCGAAAAGAGAAGCAGCACTACTCACTAATGATAGTACTGTCTGCAGGTAGGTATCGTCTTTAGACGGTCTTAGGGAATTATTAACAGACCTGGACAAATTTTCTACTTCGTCTATTGAATGGCAGTTCTGTCTCAATAAGAATGCATGTAGATAGTGTCTATATTAAAGAGAAAGAACCCGATCGTATGCAAGTAGAAGATTACTGGCAAACATCTGGAGCTCGTCTTAGCCCTTAGATACACTGCTGACACAAAAGTTAAGAACCCAGATGGAGAGGAGCAAACGAAATGAAACTTCACGAGTTGAGAGAGTATATTATGTTACGAGGGACGTTCAGTAAGTAATGCAACACTTTTTTCTGAAAGCAGGTTAGTTTTATTTAGGATTCCAGTGCACCATATTATTTCCCACTCTTCTGGCTATTTTGCAACATAATCGCTATGCAATGCGACGGTCTTACGCCACCTTACTGGGAAGGCCTGAGCCAGCCGCAGTGACCGAGCGGTTCTAGGCGCCTCAGTCTGGAAACGCGTGACCGCTACGGTCTCAGGCTCGAATCCTGCCTCGGGCATGGATGTGTGTGATGTCCTTAGGTTGGTTAAATTTAAGTAGCTCTAAGTTCTAGGGGACTGAATGTGGTGTCACCGCCAGACACCACACTTGCTAGGTGGTGGCCTTTAAATCGGCCGCGGTCCGTTAGTATACGTCTGACCCGCGTGTCGCCACTATCAGTGATTGCAGACCGAGCGCCGCCACACGGCAGGTTTAGTCTAGAGAGACTTCCTAGCAGTCGCCCCAGTTGGACAGCCGACTTTGCTAGCGATGGTTCACTGTCTACGTACGCTCTCATTTGCAGAGACGACAGTTCAGCATAGCCTTCAACTACGTCATTTGCTACGACCTAGCAAGGCGCCATATTCAGTTACTATGTCTTCTGAACAGACAGTATTGTGAATCATGTACCGTCAAGAGCGACGTTCATCATTAATGGATTAAAGTTAAGTATCAAACTAATTCCGTCCGCTTTCTGAACTCTAATTCCTTGTCATACACAGACCTCACGTACGTATAGTTGTTTCCTCCTCACGCCAGCCTTCGTGAGCTATAACGCGTGCATTTCGGCCTCCTCTAGTAACACGGTGTTGGCTCTTCGGCCAACACAACACTGATGACCTCAGATATTAAGTCCCATGGTGCTCAGAGCCATTTGATTTTTGGGAAGGCCTACATATCCGCAAGGTACGATTCTTTTGGTAGACGTCGGAGCAAAAGTCTTGCTGCATGAATAACCACACCATCATAATATTTCCTGTGAGGTTCATCCTTCATTGGGTCAGACAGATAGACATGGGAAGGTGAGAGATCCGGGCTATAGGGTGGAGGCACCGTCCACTGAGTGGCTGTGAACTCCTCTCGGGTACGCATACTTGTGATGTTTTGCGTTGTCATGGAGAAGTTCGTTTGTATTTTTGCGGCGACCAAAATGCTGAAATCGTTTTCTTAATTTCCTGAGGATAGCGCAGAACTCTACAGTGTTGCTCGTTGCACCATGAAGGTGGATATCAAACAGAGTAACCCAGCCCCCTAGGACCGTCACCATGACTTTATCGGCTGAGGGTGCGGCTTTGAACTTTTCCTTCGGAGGAGAGGTGGTTCGGCGCCACTCCGTGGATTACCGTTGCGTTTCCTGTGAAGATGTCCAACAAAAAAAAAAAAATTATCGCGATCTGTCTCAAACGCGTAAGCAGTCCCGCACAGATGGTCCTTCGTTGCGCAGCATGTCCTTCTGTCAGGCGGCAAGGAACTCTGCAGGCACACACCGTTGAGAACCCCAACTGGTGGAGGGATGTGTCATAATTACTAGCAGAGACGTCAAGTTGAACAGCGACGTGTCTAATCGTGATCCATCATCTCTAATGAGAGTGTCAGCAAGTTCCAACAATGCATGAGTAACAGCTATGTGCGCCCGGCTGGCACACTGGAGATCGGACAAATGTGACGACCTTGTTTCGATGATGACAGATGCCTCACCCAACGACTCGCCATGCTTTCGTTTACTGCCAGGTCTTAGACATTCTGCAAGCACCTACGAATATTTGTGATGCTCTGGTTTTCCACTAAAAGAAACTCTATGACAACTCTGTGCTTGGCATACAGGTGCGTTACAGACGCCATATATACGGCCGTTTGTGAAAAGTGCAACACCGAGAAAGAATTACCCGAACAGCGCCACACTTGGTGGAAGTGGCGACGGGTGTGCAAGCAACACGTGAGACGTTTTGCAGCGAGATGGGGTAAACGTAGGCAGAGCAGAGCCCTCATGTGTCGGTCCGACAAGGTCGGTATTGCGCCTAGTGGTTCGGTGCAGAGCTGTCACACAAGGTGGAAACAATACAGTGAGTGCCAGTACACCTCGTCGACGTCAAAAGGAGCCATATCGGCATATGAGGGAGTTCTAACGGGACATGGGGATGTCATACCGTGACATTTTGGCTCGCGCAGGGCATGCTGCTACGACGATAATGCGTGTGTGGAAGCAGTGGATAGAGGAAGGTCGTACGCAGCGACGAGCGGTAACTGACCACGGAACATGACTATGACACGGGATAACCGTCATCTTGTCCGCATGGCCATTACGGACGGTACAGTGTAATCCTCAGTGTTGGCTCGTCGCAGGAGCACTGCAACAGGTCTGAACTTGTCTCCATCGACGGTTCATCGCCGTCTGCTGCAGGTTGGGCTGGTTGCACGCATGCCATTACGTCTGCTTCCATTGTCCAGAAACCACAAGCTCCTCCGACTGCAATGGGTACGTGAACACCGTCACTGGGGTACTGAGTGGCAACATGTAATCTTTTCCGATGTGTCCCGCTTCAACGTCTCCTAGAGTGGTGGCCGTATACGTGTCCGGAGGTACCGTGGTGAGCGCAACCTGGAGGGCTGCATTGTGGAGCGGCATAGCGGACAAACACAAGGCGTGATGGTTTAGGGCGCCATTGGTTACAGCAACCGATCTCGCCTCGTACGTATTGAGGGCACTTTGAACAGCAACCGGTACCTAACGGACTAACGGAGGTTTTGGAGCCTGAGGTACTCCCCCTGCTTCAGGCATTTCCACAAGCCACATTTCAACAGGACAACGCCCTGCCAGGTATTGCGAGGAATGTACAGGCCGTCTTCGAAGAGCGACGGGTGCCATTGCTTCCCCAGCCTGCAAGTTCGCCAGCCATGTCGTCCACCGAACATGTCTGGGATATGGTTGGTGGGCACCTTGTGCGTCACGGTCCTCCAGTAACTGGTGTGAGGGATTTGTGGGCTCGGATACAAACTGTGTGAAGGGAAGTCCATGGGGAACGTATTCAGAACCTTATTGATTCAATGCCACGGCGTATAGCAGCTCTAATTGCAGCGCATGGTTGCCATACGACATACTGAATAATAGGGCTCAAAGGTCATGGGCAGATCTGAAAAGGTAATAATTTGTTACTTGTCATGTACCTAACCAGTGGTCTTAAATTAACTGAATTCATGCGTTTCCTTCTTGGTGTTGCAATTTCCACAAACGGTAGTGTAGAAGGATACTTATAGCGCTACCACTTGTCGGAACTTTATGAAACTGCAAGGGCTGAAGTGGGAATATTCCTCGACGTTCCACAACAAAGTTCACATCTTTTCTACTGAAACTGGCCGCGAAAGGAAAGTGTTGCGGTAGTTATTGAACGCTCCTCATATTTCAGTGATTACAAAATCGAGTCAAATTTACAAAGAACTTACCAGTACGATCCCATTTACCAGTACGAAGCTACACACCTCTGGCCTGGATGCCTTCGCAATGGGTTCAGTAGGGTGTCATAAAGTCGTTGTATCCTCTTCTGAGGCATGCTGGCACTGAGCGGACCTGACGTCTTAGCTGATACCACGAATGGTCTATCATTCTACTGGGGACAGATCTGGGTATCGTGCTGGCCATAGAAATACCGGAACATCATGCAGACAGTTCATAGAGATACATGTCATGTGTGGATAAGCATTGTCCTGTTGAAAAATGGCACCACGATTTTTCCGTTGTGGCGTCATAGTTCCATCAATCACTGCCAGTTGTGACCTACAGTCATACCTGATGGCTCCCCACACAATGACGCCACGAGTATCGCCGCCGTGCTTCTCCGAAACATTGGAGGAATGAGACCTCTCCATAGGACGCCGCCATTCTGAGCAACGATATTTGTCTGGGGTGGTGCTGAACCGTGATTCATCGCTGAACACAATGCGTTGCCATTCATCACTAGTCTATGCTTCCCGGTCACAACATCACCCCCAACACCGCCGTTTGTATTGTCATGTTAATGGCAGCCTATTCTGATTCGAGCAGGTGGCCAATTGGAGACGCACAATGAGGTTCCTTTTATACTCTACCGAGCACTGTTAACGCTGTGTCACACGAATACGTGGCCTCTCCGTATCCTCCATAGTGATCACTCAACAGGTGACACTGTTCACGCCCCTTAGTACCCTACCAGGCCTAGTAACAACACTAAACAATCCAACTTTAATACATTGTAGTGACCGTTCTAACTGTCGCAGAGAACTGCAACTCGAATCATTTACATACGCGCCGATGGTGTGTGTGTGTGTGTGTGTGTGTGTGTGTGTGTGTGTGTACGAAGTTAAACTGACGTCCGACCATGTCTTCTGAGTGTTTCACTTTTTTGTGTGAAGAAGTGCGTTTACGAGTAATACTAAGAAGCAATATGAAATGGGACGAATAGGCAGAATCTGTTATAGAAAATGTGATTAGAAGACTTAGAAAGGAAGAATACACTCAACGGAGTACCGATTTTGCTCATATTCCGCATGGCTGTTATAAATAATTGAAGGCAACAAATATTTCTTTAGTACAAAAAATGGTTCAAATGGCTCTTAGCACTGTGGGACTTAACTCCTGAGGTCATCAGTCCCATAGAACTTAGAACTACTTAAACCTAACTAACCTAAGGACATCACACGCATCCATGGCCGAGGCAGGGTTCGAACCTGCGTCCGCAGCGGTCGCGCGGTTCCAGACTGTAGCGGCTGCTCTTTAGTACAAAGTGGATCTGAAGCGCCTTCGTGAAACAGCGACAACTGAATGCAACCGAAAGCGCCGGCCGTCAAGCAAAGCAGTCGCCATGGTGCGACTAGTTTACGCAGCAATTTCAAGTCCCTCCGTACTGCATCCCAGTCTCCTCATTTTCTTTTCTAATCTTCGACCAATCACTTCTGACGCTACAGCGAATCATAGCAAACACAGGAATGGCCCTCTGCGGACGCAGCGACCATTGTAATTAATAGACAGACCGCCACAGTTCGCATGTTATTTGATACATTTGACTGGTTTCGCTCGTCAGGCGCAACAATCGTTAAATATTCGTTGCCATTGTGGCAACACGTTATAGGTTTAAAGCACCACTCGTCACAAGCGGTAACAAACATTAGTGTATCAGATCATCTTCGATAAGTAAGCCAATTTTATATCTGACAGACATTAACTATGTCATCACATATGGCTTCTCTCTTGCCAACAGACATAGAGTTTATATATTATGCGGCGATTCATCTGTCACAATATTATTTTTCGAACATTAAACTCTCACAGTATGTCATGAACCTTGTAACGTCTCCATAACAAAATCACAGTAACCGTATATTTGCAGCGTGTAGCAACAATCGATTGTCCTAAGAGATTGTAAAATGTTGACTAACAACTCGATCACTCCTAGTATGGAAATGGTGAGGACTGCAACAAAGCATGTAGGAAAGCAGGTAACAACGGACCAGCAAAAGCAGCTACTTCTACCAATGCCCGAGGTAGGATTCGAACCTGCGACCATAGCAGCAGCGCGGTTCCGGACTGAAGCGCCAAGAACCGCTCCGTCACAGCGGCCGGCACTAGTACAAATACAGTGCATATTATTCGAAGCTCGTATATACTTGTATGATTCCTCTGTGATAGTGCATGAATGTACCGATAAAATAATGTTCGTCTGATCACGATTCCTGTTATACCAAAAATGTACCACTATGACTGTCAGTATTGTTCCATTCCCAAGAAAAATTATTTCTTGTAGCGTTACAAGTGTTTAGCGGAAGAGTTAAGAAAATGTAATACCCCTCTCACTATCATCTTGTAGACATCTGTTTAAGAAGTTAGGCATCTTGACTATTGCTTCATAGTGTATGTTCTCCCTCATGGCGTTCCTTGTAAATGGGATTCATTATTCTACATTAAGGTTGACTTTGTCACGAAAAGACTTGCACAATGTTTCCAGAAAAAGTTTTGGTCATTTAACCACGATATAAATCGTCTGCAGCAAAGTTAAATTTGAAAACAAAGTGAAAAAGTTGCTGCTTGACAGTTTCATCTGTTTTGTAAAAGAATTTCTATTTATGTAATACATAAAAGGCGGTGGGTAGAAATTACGCATTCACATCTGCCTATTTACAAAACGAAACTTGTAAATGGGCAGTATGTAGCCACATTTACAAATGATGTGTGTAAGATGAATGTAAAATGACCCGATCAACATCATACAGATTAATCGTACAAATGATCCATCAAACATCAAACTAAATAACAAACTGACTTGAAAAAATTATTAAACTCGAACGCACTTTGGGCAGACCTGTAGCTGGCTCCGAAGACGGTTGCGCCAGCACGAATGTCCGACCTCTAGCGGTTTCGCATATTATTCAACAGGCTCGTAAAACTTTGAATTTCGATTTCTGGAAAACGCTTACGAAGCGCATTGTATGAGAGCAGAGTTGTTAATTTAACTATGTACCGCAATCGTGCGAAAGTTAAGAATATCGGTGCTCCTTTCCTGTACTCTTTCCGTTTTAAATTTGATAGAATTGTTCTGGAGAAGTGCGGTGTACCTGTAAAAGAAATCAGATACAAGACTTTAGTGCGACAAATTCTGGAGTACTGCTTTAGCGTCCGGACTCCTTATCAAGTAACACGATAGCAGAAACTGACCGAAATCAGAGGCACACTGCAAAGATCGTAACTAGTCGGTGAACACAAGTAGGAATCTTTGGAAGAAAAACTATCTGTTCTCTGGGAACCAAAATGGAAGAAAAAATTTTTCCGCGGTACCTTGGCAAGTAAATTAAAGAAACGGAAATCGAGGAAGACTGTGCGACAGTTCTCCCGTTACCACCATATATCTCGCTCCGAGAGCACTGTAATAAATAAGATACGAGAGATGATAAACCGCACAGAGGCGTACAGCCAGTTACTGTTCCCACGCTCAATACAGGAACAGAACAGGACATAAATTCGGTCCACTTACACATATCCTCGTTTAAAAACAGTAACGCGCAAATTTCCGTCGCCTTGCCGTGAAAATGAAGAATCACACGCAGCCACACTATTTTGTATATCTCTGTAATCGAAAGCAGTTCTCTAGTGAAGGATTCAGTTAATGGATATGGACATCGTTTCACATGATCTTTTCACCTAAAAAGAAATAGCTGCTCTTTTGAAAGTAGAGCATGAAAGTAGGTATTTATTTTGAGAGTGGCAGCTGACATCATCCGTCGACTGTTTGCAGGTCTTTTCGTATTTAGCTGCATTCCTCTGGCGTAGCTGCCTCCCTATAGACAACAGCATCGTCCGCGAATATTACCACAGAGATTCCTACGGTCCAGTTATGCGGTATTTCATTCTTTTTCAGTTACGCGGCGTTGCACCTTTTATTGCCTTGTTTTTCCTCATTCCTGTTGTAGCAGCAGGTCCGCTGGTTAAAATATCTCTAATGCTCGAAATCCGAAAAATCGGAAAAGTCATTTACGCGGTATTATGAACATCAACAACACTAAAACATTAATAATGGACTCTGTTGGAAATAAACGAGGTGACGGTAAAGGAAACACATTGGAAAATCAGACACTAAAAGTAGTTTATGTGTTTTTCTATTTGAAAACAAAAATGATACGAAATAATGGTATGGCATTTATGGTCGGTAGTCCCCACCTGGGGAAGTTCGGCAGCCGAGTTGAAAGTCTTGCGTGTCAGTGATGATTAAATAATGATGAGGACAACACAATACCCAGTCCCCCAGCGCAGTAAATCTTAGATCCGGCCGGGAACCGAACCCGAGCCCGTTGCATGGCATTCAGACAAGTTAATCACTTAGCTAAGAGTGCGGACGGGAACAAACACCACGGATGGTGACAACATTAGATACAATATGAACTGTAGAGTGGCAATAGCAAGAAAAGCGTTTCTGAAAGTGAAACTTGTTAACATCAAACATAAATTAAAGTATTACGAGGTCTTTTCTGAGATTGTTTGTTTTGAGTGTGGCATTGCACAGAAATGAATCGTGGACAAGAAACAACTCAGGCATAAAAAGAACAGAAGATTTTGAAGCATGGTACTACAGGAGAATATCGAAGATTAGATAGGTAGATGGGATAACTAATGAAGAAATGCTGAATAGAATTGGAGAAGAAATGGCGTTTATGACACACCTTGACGAAAAGAAGGGTTGATGTCGGCTGATAGGGCACATCTGAGGCATAGAAATATACTGAATTTCGTAATGGAGGGAGATATGAAGGGTAATGATTGTAGGGGGAGATTAACGCTGAAACACATTTCCCCGATTCAAGGGGATGTAGATTGTAGTAGTTACGCAGAGATGAAGAGGCTTGCACAGGACTGAATAGCGTGGATAGCTACAACAGATCAGCGACCACCACAACAACAATAACATTCTCGCTATATTGTTTCTGCAACGACGATACATACCCGGAAAACTTTTCTGCAGTGCACTGTGGTTTTTTGTCATACTCTATTCGCGTGCTGAGCGAGGTACAAACGACTACTAAGCCATCAAAAGCCAAAAGGAAGACGAAACGCGCAGCGTAACGTACCTCTGCAGTGACAATCCTCGATGGCGAGGCGCGCACGTGTCCGTATGAGCCGCGTCACAGAGCGCCACTGGTGGCTCCAGCTCCGCGGCTGCGTCATAACTCGGCGGTAGCGCTCCCCACTCAACCTGCCGTCGTCTTAGCAACCACAGCCGCTTACGCAGCCAAGGTCAAGGACGCACATTTGATAAGTACCGCTCGGATAGGTGGTAATGGTTTCGAATATCGGACAAAAAATTACTCACCCCCAACAGACAGGACACTACGTCCACGTAACACCGCCTGTAACTTTGACAATGGCCTCAGTTCGGCTACAAAGAGAGCACAAATTCCTCCATGTATGCCGTATCCAGCTGAAGCCGCTCATTGGTAATTAGATCCCGCACAGCTACCAAATTGCGGGGCCACTGATTGCCAGAGTTCCAAATAGTCCCACATATTTTATATGGGATTAAAATTAGATGTGACAGCGAGCCACACAAGTTCCCGTAGGGTGCCTTATTCTTTGTGAACCGGGTATAAATGCGCACTGCCCTTGGAAGATGATAGTGTTCATATGACACACATCGTTAGGATGTTGAAGAAACGGCAACTCTGGGTCATCGAGAATGTTCTAATTAACATCCTAAATCACGTCCACGGTGACCTGAAGGTGTGGAACGAAGACATTATACGGAAAATGCCCCTCAAAATATCGCACAACCACCTACTGCCTGAACGGTCAAAAAATTAGTCGCCCCTAGAAAAATCATTGCCGAAGGCCTTATCGCAGTAGTAACACCGGTTCCCATTCGATCACCGAAGTTAAGCGCTGTCGGGCTGGGCTAACACTTGGATGGGTGACCATCCGGTCTGCAGAGCGCTGTTGGCAAGGGGGGTGCACTCAGCCCTTGTGAGCCGATCTGAGGAGCTACTTGATTGAGAAGTAGCGGCTCCGATCTCGGAAACTGACATACGGCCGGGAGAGCGGTATGCTGACCACATGCCCCTCCATATTCCCATCCAGTGATGCCTATGATCTGAGGATGACACGGCGGCCGGCTGGTACCGTTGGGCTTTCATGGACTATTAGGGAGGAGTTTAGTTTTAATTTAGTTTTAGAAAAATCATTAGAAGTATCACTTAATGCAGTGTAATTTCGCCGCTGGGCTAGGTAACCGCCTGGAATCGGTTAGAAAAAGAGTCCACAAGGTTAAGTGGTTCACTGACGATTTCATAGCGTCATTCCACTTAATTTCGGTGATGCTGATGTCGTAGTTTTACCCGTTGTTCTAACACGTCTCACAGATTTTTTTATGAAGTACAAATGAGGTGATTTTGCCCACCAATGGAAATGTAATAGTGTGTAGGAATGTTCAGAAAATAAGTCACATATTCTTCTAGCCCGATGAACCTTGCTGTTGTCGTCTTGAAAAATAGGGGTACCAATAGCGTACTCATCATGCATGTGTTCACTGAAAGGCAATGCATAGTCCGCAGCTCGTGGTCGTGCGGTAGCGTTCTCGCTTCCGGCGCCCGGGTTCCCGGGTTCGATTCCTGGCGGCGTCAGGGGTTTTCTCTGCCTCGTGATTACTGGGTGTTGTGTGATCTCCTTAGGTTAGTTAGGTTTAAGTAGTTCTAAGTTCTAGCGGACTGATGACCATAGCTGTTAAGTCCCATAATGCTCAGAGCCCAAGGCAATGCATAATCATTAAAATGTTTAAATAAACATTCTGGATCATGTCAGTGTTCACCTTAGTGATCTGTGCCAATTCATGAGAAGGTAAACACCCCCAAGACATCACAAGCCCACCTCCGGCTCTGACCTGACTTTGAACACATTTAGGATGAAATACATCATTTGGGCATCGGTGCACTCGACCAACTGCGTCACTTGAATATAGGCAAAAACGTGATCTTCAGGCCCCATTACGTTCCGTCAATCGGCTACTATCCGCGTTCGATGATTTTTAGCCCACTGAAGACACGCAACCGGCCGCTGTGGACAAGCGGTTCTAGCTGCTTCAGTCCGGAACCGCGCTGCTGCTACGGTCGAAGGTTCGAATCCTGCCTTGGGCATGGATGTGTGTGATGACCTTAGGTTACTTAGGTTTAAGTAGTTCTAAGTGTAGGGGACTTATGTTAAGTCCCATAGTGCTTAGACCCATTTGAACCATTTTGAAGACTCGCACCTTTATGTGACTGGGTGAGCAATGGCCTCTTGCATAGTGACCGACTCCAAATGTTCATTGCACGCAGTCCCGTTGCAGTGTTGTCTCACTAACAGATAAGTATGGATTTTCATTCACTGCCTGCAGCCATTTCTGATGGGTTTGGAAGCGGAGCGCCTCTCCAGTCCCTCTCAGTCAACATCTTTTTCTGATGACAATTCTGACGTGTTTCGTGGCCACGCTTGTAGACACGGTAAACAACCCGCCGCGCAACACTAACAAATGTACCAACTTCACACACCGTATGGCCATGCGTACGGCATGTGTATGTACAATGTCCACTTGAAACATCAGTTTCTTACTCATGGCTAGCTCCTTGTACTCACGTGGAGGCAGTGCGCGTCCGGTTAAGGACGTGACTCGATCGCTGCGCCATCTGTAAAGGCGTATCAATTTATCTATTCGCTGCACTGGCTTGACTAATTTTTTGTCCCGTGGCCTTACATCCTCCGCTCATTGAGGGGTTCATGCCTCATTGGGCCGTCAGCGCACTTGGCGCCTCGCATCATTCGAAAACAGGCAAAACTGCGACTTGTAGGACTGTTCTCAGCGCATCAAGTCAACTGCAGTCCAAAATGTGCGTATTATTCGGCCGATTGAAACCGTGCAACTTAATGTTCCACAGTGGGCTATGGTCGTTTGCGAGGTACCCCAATTCGAATGTCCATTGCATGTTCGAAGTGGTCGCTCGGAAATTGGTTGAGATGGTCCTGCATTCACTGACAGCAGGCAATATCTGTCGTGTATCAAAATGATGACATGGTGTGACACTCGTCACTGGTCCCTGCTGGCTGGGGTATTTTGCGACCACTGTTCTTACACGTTGTTTCATGGGTCCCATGGTACACCATTGCCTGTAAACAGATTGGAGTGTCTCCGCTGATGCCCTAAACAAATCTGACAACTTGATTCATATGGGCAGGTCCAAATGCAATAGCTCCCTTCTGTCGTAAACAGGTTGGAGTGTCTCCGCTGATGTCCTAAACAAATCTGACAACTTGATTCATATGGGCAGGTCCAAATGCAATAGCTCCCTTCTGTCATTCTATCACGTCTCCACATTGACCTATGTCATTGCATTGATTCCATACAAACCACTATCACTTACGCACCACTTCCTTACCGAGACTTACGTCAGGTGTTCAAATGCCTCTGAGCAATATGGGACTTAACATCTGAGGTCATCAGCCCCCTAGAACTTAGAACTACTTAAACCTAAGTAACCTAAGGACATCACACACAACCATGCCCGTGGTAGGATTCGAACCTGCGACTGTAGCGGTCGCGCGGTTCCAGACTGAAGCGCCTAGAACCGCTCGGCCACAACGGCCGGCATTACATCAGGTGTGGAGGGCTTGATAGCACAACAAGGTGTTCCACAATTCACGTTACACATTTCTAAAGGTTGTTGACGGGACTTAGTATATCAAGTATTACATGGGAACCCATGTCAGGAAACGTCATCCAATGACGCCACGGAGCGTCATAGGCATAGACGCCGGTGCCTGTAAATGTATGTGTACAAAGGGTGATTACGCGATGATGAAACAAACTTTCAAACATGATAAAGAAGGATAAATCTATCAGTTTGAGGTAAGGATTCCTGTACCGGAAACTAATGAGTCGAAAGTTTTGAACGAAAACAGTTCTGATATCTCTGATAGTGTAATACATGTACTGGTACTGTTGCTGCAAAGATTGTAGGGTAGGCTACTTTCAGATGTGACAGATGGACCAAAGCAAGAAAAAATGTCGAGTAAACATGGGATCTGAAAGGCATACCTTAAGAGTTATGAGCACTTGTTCAATAGAGAAGATGTGTTTCACACTAACGAAGATGAACGAGTTCCAATAGCTCCTCAGATATGCATTTTAGAGCCCTTATTTGCTGTAAATTTTTTCTTGTTTTGGTCTAGTTTTATACCCTATACTCTTAGCAAGGACAGTACTGGTACACTTATTCCACTGTCAGGGGTATAAGAATGATTTCGTTTGTAGCTCTGGACTCGTTCGTTTCCGACCCAGAAACCCTTACCTCTTTATACGTTTATCCCTCTCCATCGTCTCTGAAAGTTTGTGACATCACCACGGAATCGCCCTGTATATACAAACATTTACAGGCGCCGGCACCTATAGCTCTGACACTCTTTAGCGTCGTTGGATGACGTTTCCGAACATGAGTTCCTATGTAAAACTTGATCTACTAAGCCCCTCTACAGCTTCTAGAAGTGTGTAACATGAATTATGAAAAACCTGTATATGTGGTGTATGTTCTTTAGGACATGTCCGAAAGTAGTGTGTGGTACAGGTTCAGAATTTGAGTCTGACAGGCAGTGTGCTAGGGTAGTCGTGCGATTGGGGTGACTATTGTGTCTGCATGGCATAGTGGTAAGTGCATCTGTCTAGTAAGCAACAGACCCAGGTTCGAATCCCGAGATGACACGAAATGATATAAATCAGTGCCTACTGGCAGCTTTCATGGTAGCAGTTACACACCATTTACGAGTGTGTTCTTTTATAGAGGTAATTAATAATGTTTCTGGCTTTCTTATTTGGACGGTAAAGGGAGCACTAATGGTTACGCATATTACATGGTCAGGAGACTGTGCAAATGTCTCAGGTTACATTCCTAGTCTCTCTGCATTGTCTCTTGGGGAGAGGGTACGTGGCAGTGCCAAAAGTGATCTGTTACCCAGAAGTCTGCCAACTCCACGTTTCTTAGTCTCCCTTCTCTGTCATGATCGTCAACAACACACAAAAAAAATTAAGAATGCATGTGCTCATCACAGTTACCTACACTAAATATACACATAATGCTCGAATACATTATTAACAGTGTGCTGCTTGACATAGTCACGTCGATTAAATATCTAGGTGTAACGTTGCAAAGCAATATGAAATGTGTAAGGCGGCAGCTTGAATGAAAGTTAATTTCGCACCTTACATGAGATTTTATATGGCATAACAAGTAGAAGGATATGTCACCTGACATACTTCAGCGATAGTGAGCAGATTTGCCTATAAAAATGTACAGTATGTAGTGCAAAGGGGAGAGACAATGAACCTGGGCTATACGGCGAGAGAGGAGGTACCAGCCCTGCATTGCTTGTAACGGAGAAATACAAACTGAGCAGCAATGCAGTTGATCATGTGAAAGGCCCGTGACACGCTCGTGGTGTACGCATGTAACTTTTAGACGTCAGCAGAGGGAACAAAATGTCCGAGAGGCTGAAATAAACTCAGAAGGAGAAAAAGGGGTGATATGTCGATGCAGTTTAAAGGTAGGCACTTTGCGATTGGAACGGTAGTTTCCACAAGATGAAAGGAACGCTCCCATTGGTCTGAAAAAAGCCGTGACGTGAAGCACGAAAGGACACAGATGGGGGACAGTTTGTTATGAAAGACACAATACCGAAAACTTCGAGGACTCTCCTCTGAACCAGCGTCAGGTGTAGAACAGGGTGCATCACGTTCTGTAAGACGCCAAAAGAGGAATTTTGTGTGAACACTGCATTCACTTTGGCTGACATTCAGCTAGAAATTAGATGAAGAGTCGTAGAGCTCCGATAGCGGAGAAACGAAATCGCCACATAGTTAACTGTTCTTGCGAGAACTGAGAGGGCATTGAAATATACACGCTGCTCCATATTTTCCAGACTAGGGATGAGTGCACGTTTTCTCGCCTAACGAGAAACATAGGACAGTTTCAGCTGATAAAATCAGTAATGAGTTTGATTAGCTTTTTATAAGATGCAATTCTCAACTAAAGGTAAATGCCACTGGCAGAGGTGTAAAATTGTTGGATCGCCAGTTTGCATCCACTGTGGACAAGAGCAACCTTGAGTAATCTTTTGCTCATCTTGTCACAGAAACTAACCATGTTCCATAGACTTGATTGTCATCGTAAATAGTACTGAGCTTAGAACCGGAATCGGATGATTTGTCGCGATATTAGCCAACTTCATTGTCTAGAAGTAAGAAAAATCTTGTAGAGAACCTTTTACTTAAAGTTGATATTGTTTTGTTCAGTGTTATTTCTGCTAAACAGGACGTACTGCGTTATCTTAACCACTGTCCTGAAATAGTCATGTCACAATCTATGTAAACCTGTGTGCTTCTTTAACAACAATATAGGAATAAAACAAATTTAGTACAGCTAAACACCGATGTGCTCTGTCATAGAATAATGGTCCACTCCTAACACCAAAAATTTATTCTAGTGACGCTAACGCACTCACAGGGTTTTTTCCCTGATGTCTAACGAATGTGAAAAGGAGTGGAGTGTCAGAGATGGAATGAGAATGTGATTGTAGTAGGGAAGGAGAAAGGTTGCCCTCGATTTATTGGATGAATTTTAGGAAAGTCTAGTTCACCTGTAAAGGAGACCGCATATAGAACACTAGTGCGACCCATTGTTGAGTATTGCATGAGTGTTTAGCATCCACATCAAGTCATATTACAGGAAGACATCGAAACAATTCAGAGGCACGCAGCTAGATTTCTTACAGGTAGGCTCTAACAACATGCAGGTGTGAGGAGATGCTTCGGGGCTCAAATGAGAATAACTGGATAAAGCGACGTTGTTTTCTTGGAGCACTATTGGGGAAATTTAGAGAACCGACATTTGAGGCTGACTGCAGAACGATTCTACTAGCGCCATTGCACATTTCCCGTAAGAACCTTGAAGACGAGATCAGAGAGATCAGGGCTCGTACAGAGGAGTATAGACAGCCGTTTCTCCTTGGCTCTATATGCGAGTGGAACAGAAAAGAAAATGATTGGTGGTGGTACAGGTCACGGTGGCTTGCCGAGTACGTATGTAGATGTAGATGCAGAAGTAGATGTAGACATTTGTACACAAGACATAATTTTCGCGCTATGCGAAAGAAAGTTGCCACTTGCAGCAAAGAAAGAAAACCTTTCCATTTAAGATGCTTAACTTACCCCTATGGGACTCCAGGCCAATAATTCGACATTATTTTTCTTTTCTGTACAGCAAAAGCCCTGTTGCAGAATTGCGAATTGCTCTTTCCCGGTTCTTATATGTCAGGGGAGGCCGCAACTTTTACTGACTCCCTGAAAGTTACTCCCCTAAAATGGTGAATACGGAGTAAATACTGTTCTATATAAAGCGAAAGACAACGCGGGAAACAATAACATCTCGGTAAAACCAGTGGGTCGCACATCTGATGCGGTTTTAAGCGCACTTGTGAGCTGCAACAGAGGTTATGAGTTCGACAGGTAAATGGCATCTCAGATTACGCCTTAGTTCCAGATGTTGTCCACGTTGCTTGTGGCAGGTCAGATTTTACTTCCAACAGAAACTTTTACACGAAGTGTACAGGAATTCTACTGTTAGGTTTGAAAAATTGTAGAGATACTGTCAGAAGCAAAGCGGTGGCGAGGCGAGGGAGCTAATCTCGAGTTGTACCTGGATAGCTCCGTCGTCGGCAAGGCACAACCTATGAAATACTAGGTTATCGGTTCGAGCCTTGATCAAGCGCACACTTTCAGTGTGCCTGGAAGTTTCAAAACAGCGTTAACTCCGCTGAGTGGAATGTTCATTCTGGAGTTAACAATATGCTGATTAAATTGAAGAAGAATCACAAGTCAGCACTGTGCCATCACATATAGCTGGTGATTTCGAACACATAATTTACGTCTACCACTTTTTTCCACTTTGATTTATTATTAAATATCTAGAGATAATAATTTTTACTCAAGATTTTCTTTTGATGATAAGGGTGAAATAAAAATGGTGTAATGGAAAAATATGGGAAGGAAGATAAAGGTTTAATCTACCGTCGACAAAGAGGTCATTATAAACGGTACTCTAGTTCGTATTGAGGAATAACAGGAAAGAAAATCTGACATGTCTTTTTTCAGAAGATCCAACCTGAATTTGAAAAATGTGATTCAGGTAAACCAAGGAAAAATACACACATCAAAAAAAGTTTTGCATCACCCTGGTTCACAGAACTCCCGAAGATAGACGCTGAGTGTGGATATTGTATCATAGACACAGTCCCTTTGACAGTTCAGTGATGTCACTAAACCCGCCCAAAGATATAAACAACCATGCTTGAGCAGCACCTATTAGACGGAGGGGGTCCGACAGCCTATCAGTTCCAGTCATTCTACCAAGAAAGAGGTACACGTCTCGTATCGTCAGTAGTTCAACCATGCTTAGACGGTCAATACCGCGGTTGGATCGCGTTCGCATTGCTACTTTGAGCCAGGAAGGGCTCTCAACAAGGGAAGTGTACAGTCGTCTCGGAGTGAACCGAAGTGATGTTGTTCGGACATGGAGGAGATACAGAGTGACAGGAACTGTCGATGACATGCCTCACTCAGGCCGCTCAAGGGCTGTAGTGGATGACCGCTACCTACGGATTAAGGCTCGAAGAAACCCTGACAGCAACGCCACCATGTTGAATAATGCTTTTGGTGCAGTCACAGAACGTCACATTACCCCTCAAACTGTGTGCAATAGGCTGCATGATTCGCCACTTCACTCCCAAAGTCCATGGCGACGTCCATCTTCGCCACCACGACACCATGCAGCGCGGTACAGATGGGTCCAACATGTCGAATGGACCGCACAGGATTGGCATCACGTTCTCTTCACCGATGAGCGTCGCATATGCCTTCAACCAGACAATAGATGGAGACGTGTATGGAGGCAACCCAGTCAGGCTCAACGCTTTAGATACACTATCCAGCGAGTGCAGCTAGGTGGAAGTTCCCTGCTGTTTTGGGGTGGCATTATTTGGGGCTGACGTACGCCCCTGGTGGTCATGGAAGGCGCCGTAACGGCTGTACGATACGTGAATGCCATCTTCCGACCGATAGTGCAACCATATCGGCAGCATAATGGAGAGGCATTCGTCTCCATGGATGACGATTCGCCGCCGCGTGGGATTAGCCGAGCGGTCTGAGGCGCTGCAGTCTTGGACTGTGCGACTGGTCCCAGCGGAGGTTCGAGTCCTCCTTCGGGCATGGGTGTATGTTTCCGTCCTTAGGATAATTTAGGTTAAGTAGTGTGTAAGCTTAGGGATTGATGACCTTCGCAGTTAAGTCCCATAAGATTTCACAAATATTTGAACTTTTTTTTTTGACGATTCACGCCCCCATCTTGTGAATGACTTCCTTCAGGATAACGACATTGCTCGGCTAGAGTGGCCAGCATGTTCTCCGGGCATGAACCCCATCGAACATGCCTGTGATAGATTGAAAAGGGCTGTTTATGAACAACGTGACGCACCAACCACTCTAAGAGATCAACGCCGAATCGCCTTTCAGTAGTGGGACGATCTGGACCAACAGTGCTTCGATGAACTTGTGTGTAGTATGCCACAAGGAATCCCACAGGACGTGCTACTGGGTATTAGAGGTACCGGTGTGTACAGCAATCTGGACCACCACCTCTGAAGGTCTCGCTGTAAGGTAGTACGCCGGCCGGAGTGGCCGAGCGGTTCTAGGCGCTACAGTCTGGAGCCGCGCAACCGCTACGGTCGCAGCTTCGAATCCTGCCTCGGGCATGGATGTGTGTGATGTCCTTGGGTTAGTTAGGTTTAAGTAGTTCTAAGTTCTAGGGGACTGATGACCTCAGCAGTTAAGTCCCATAGTGCTCAGAGCCATTTGAACCACTTGTAAGGTGGTACAACAAGCAATGTGTGATTTTCATGAGCAATAAAAAGGCCGGAAATGATGTTTATGTTGATCTCTATTCCAATTTCCTGTACAGGTTCCGGAACTATCTGAACCGAGGTGATGCGAAACATTTTTTTAAATGTGTGTATAAGCCTGGATGGCTGGACAGAGATTTGAACTTCCGTAATGTTAGTGTACTGGGCCACATTAAGCTCCAATCTCTTTATACAAAAAAAAAAAAAAAAAAAAAAAAAAAAAAAAAAACTTGCGGGATATATCCGCCAGTTGAATATGACAACCTATGAATCGTGGTGTGCACCATGTAATAAATTAATTCACGTACGTACTTACTAAAACTGTGAGGTAGGCAGTCCCGAAAAATATGCCCGTCATCGAGTATGGTGAGAGAAAACTCTGTGCTGCGACAATGACATGCTTGCATAGACGCTGGGTGACTCCATTTTGAACAACTGTTGTGTCTGTAGCACCTTGTACATGTTCGGTATGTGGATAGACACATCGCTAAAATGTGTCTACCTTGATTTTTAACGTTAGCTAACGAAAGATTAAGTTTTAAATTTTCTCATTTTATCTTACATCTTTTAAGTCAGTGGTTTCCCTACGAAGTCCCTTATTTCAAATTGATGCATTTGTCCTTCCCCATTATAGCTCAAAGTTCTCACCCTCAACAAGGACTCCTCCCCCATAAAATCAATTATTCAGTCTGTTCAGCTCAATTACTCCAAGTATTTGTATAAAATAACGTCTACATAATACCATCATTGCTACAATTGCAATGTTACACTTTTACGTAGAAGTTACTAATGTTAAGGACCATGCATGAATTGTCAAAAAAATGTGAATTACTCGTAATATCTGACGTCATTTACAAGGAAAACGCAGTATCCGAAAATCAAATAACAATACTCTTTAGTGATTCTTCAGCTTCTCCGATCAGAGGAAGAGGAGGAGGAGATAAAAGCACGGCGCCGGTTTGCATCAGTCAATCCATCAGCGCAACTGATGACGGCGACGTGGGCTTCTGCCAAAATATTGTGCCCGTTGGACACTGACTCATCTGTATATTTGTTCAACGAGCCCAGTTATTCCTTTTAGGTATTATACTTATGTCCTTTTTCTGTATTTTTAATCCTTTGGCTCCATTTCGTGCACTTAAGTCCCAAAGATATCTCAGGTGTGAACTGAGATTACACAGAGAAACCTGTAAGTAGTACGTAACTACAATGTACTTACAGTATTACATTGCTGAGATGACCCTATGGGTATTACATGATAATGTTCATAAACTAAAATAGTGACTGGTGCGGAAATGCACGCGCTCTGCGCTCACATCTGTTCATTTCTGTCCAGTGCATCTCTCCGTGTGTTATGCTCACCAAGCAAACTAAAACAATGGCTCTACCTGTGTGCTTTCGTGTAGCACTAAGGCTATAGATACTGTAAGAAGAAACGTAGACCTAGGCGGCAGAACTAGGATCTAAGCCCAGCTCTTCTCGAAAGTGTTTACAGTGCCTCAGCCACTGGGTCATATTACTACACTCATGCTCATAAATTAAGGGTAATACTGAAACATGGTGAAACAACGTTCTGGTGGGCGGTTTGCAGGTTTAAATCACCTCGGGGTATGACCACGCGGTGCATTTGACCTGCAGTCGTCGCACGGTGGCGCTGGCAGCAGTCCACATACGCAGAGCAGAAGTGAGTTGGTGCATGTCAGAGTACGGTGCAGCGAGTAAGTGTGCAGACGTTTTCAGACGTGTTAATGGTGACTGTGTGTTGCAAATTGCTCAGAGAACACATATTGATGACGTTATGAGGGGTAGAATACTAGGCCGACTGGGGGCTGGTCAAACACAGCAGGTCCGTGTGCCATGAAGTGCGATCTCAAGATTATGGCAATGATTCCAGCAGACAGGAAATGGGTCCAGGCGCTACATTACGGAACGTCCACAGTGTACAACACCACAAGAAGACCGATATCCCACAATCTGTGCCCGCAGTGTGCCACGGAGTACTGCTGGTAGCCTTGCTTGGGACCTTACTTCAGCCACTGGAACAGCTGTCTCCAGACACACAGTATACAGACGACTGAACAAACACTGTTTATTCGCCCGTATACCTGCGAGGTGCATTCCACTGACCCCTGGTCACAGAGGGCCCGTAAAGCCTGGTGTCGAGAACACAGTACATAGTCATTGGAACAGTGGTCCCAGGTTATGTTCACAGACGAGTCCAGGTAGAGTCTGAACAATGATTCTTGCCGAGTTTTCATCGGGAGTGAACCAGGAACCAGATACCAACCCCTTAATGTCCTTGAGAGGAACCTGTATGGAGGTCGTGCTTTGATGGTGTGGGGTGGGATTATGATTGGTGCACGTACACCCCTCCATGTCATTGACAGAGGATCTGTAACAGGTCAGGTGTATCGGGACGTCATTTTGCACCAGTATGTCCTCCTTTTCATGGGTGCGGTGGTTCCCACCTTCCTCCTGATGGATGATAACGCTCGGCCCCACCAAGCAGCCATCGTGTAGGCGTAACGTGAAACAGAAGATATCAGGCGAATGGAATGGCCTGCCTGTTTTCCAGACTTAAACCAAATCGAGCACGTCTGGGATGCTCTCTGTCGACGTATCGCTGCACATCTTCAAACCCCTAGGACATTTCAGAAGCTCCAACAGGCTGGTGCAAGAATGGGAGGCTATGCCCCAGCAGCTGCTCGACCACCTGATCCAGAGTATGCCAACCCACTGTGCGGCCTGTGTGCATGTGCATGGTGACCACATCCCATACCGATGTCGGGGTACATGCGCAGGAAACAGTGGTGTTTTGTAGCACATGTGTTTCGGGGCGGTTTTCTCAACTTATCACCAATACCGTGCACTTACAGATCTGTGTCGTGTGTACTCCCTATGTGCCTATGCTATTAGCGCCAGTTTTGTGTAGTGTCACTTTGTGTGGCACCACATTCTGCAGTTATCCTTAATTTATGAGCATGAGTGTATTTGACAAGTCAATGCTGTGCCCTTTACGTATATGCATACCAATTAACGATATTATTACTAACTATAGCGACAAAACACACTGTTAAGGCAAAACATTTGAGCACCTGTTTAACAGCGTGTTGCTTCTCCTTTGCAACACAGTCCAGCGGTGATTCTGCGTGGCATAGTTCCGACTAGTCCTTTATAGTTTTCTGGCTGTGTGTGGCTCAGATGTCTACGCACAGGTCACCCAGTTCCCGTAAATTACGGGAGAGTGGTTTGCGGGCTCGGAGCTGGCGCCCAGTAGCGTCCCAGATGTGTTCCATCGGGTTCAGATTAGGCGAAGCTGATGTACAAGACATGAACGGGAGTAGCTAAGTAGCGTGTTGGTTATCCTTTATAACGCTGTACAGCAGATATTCTGTACTCGCTTTCTAACCGGCAATAGGTGGCACCAGATGTGATTCATCTGGTTTAAATAAGGCGAATTTAGCGGAAGAGATATCAACGTCAGTTCACCAAAACGCTCCTCAAACAACTGTAGCAGAATCTTGGCCTTGTGACACGGTTGTAACAAAAACATTTACTTGACTGGATGATGCCATCGCCGTCAGAGAAGACATTAAGCATGAATGGTTCAAATGGCTCTGAGCACTATGGGACTTAACATCTCAGGTCATCAGTCCCCTAGAACTTAGAACTACTTAAACCTATGGACATCACACACATCCATGCCCGAGGCAGGATTCGAACCTGTGACCGTAGCGGACACGCGGTTCCAGACTGAAGCGCCTAGAACCGCTCGGTCACCAACGGCCGGCAAACATGAATGGATGCAAGTGGTCTGGAACAACGTTCACGCATTCCAGAACTGTCACGGTACTTTCCATCATTAACACTGGTCCCTCCGAAGCCCAGGTAAATGTCCCTCACACTGTATCACCGCACCTATCGGATTGTGTTGATTACGTGTTGCTTGGATGACGGCGTATCCGAACACGACATTTGACCTGATGTAACAAGAAACGTGACTCCTCCGACCAGATACCAAGTTTGCTTCATCCACAGTCCAACCTCGATGATCCTGGCCCACATCAACACATTTGACGATGTCGTTAAATCAACTTAGAGATCGACTGCTGTGGATCCCCATGTTCAACGGTGAGCGCTGAACGATGTTCTCCGGAACTCTTATCCTTGCACCAGCATTTTACGCTGTCGTCACATCTGCCACAGGTCGCCGCCTATTGGGCTTTACAAACGGCAAGCCTCTGACCACCACCTTCTTCGATGACGCTTAGGCGTTCAGTATCTTGTCGCCTACTTAGTAGTTTTAGCGCGCTTTAACCACTTTCAAAGGATACTCAAGACAGTAGCACGTGGACAACCGACCAGCTTCGCCACTGCCGTGATGTTCATATGTAGTCGCAGGGCCATAACAATCTGCCCTTTGCACAACAGCTTATGTGAGGGGCTAGTTTCGACGCTATAATTATTTCCCACCCGTCTGTGTTCCGCTCTTGTACCTTCGTTCAAGCGTCACGTGTCCACAAAGCCACGAGGCGATATTCCAACTTGACGGTTGGCATGTTTAAAGAGATGGAGATTCAAACTGCACCACATGAGTACTAAACAGTTATGCATGTCAAGAAACACTTTAGTAATTATTACGTAACTGTTTTATTTATACTCATCTAGTAAAATTCAGTCTCATTTTAGACTCGCCGCGAAAAATTAAACAAACGGCCCAAAACCAGTGAATAAGACAGCAATAAATTGTCCAATAAAATAAAAGTGGCAACTAACTCTTTTAAAAAAGGTTAAAAACATACGTATTAAATAATACATTATATTCAGTTAGTAATCATTTAAACAACACGAAGTAGGAGTAGGTAAAAATGTTTGCGTTGGTAAAAATTAAAGGAGTAAACATCGTTGTCATTCTGTAACATATTATAAGAGTACGCTGAGGTGATAAAAGTTATGGGATACCTCCTAAAATCGTGTCGGACCTCCTTTTGGCCAGCGTAGTGCAGCCTCTCGATATGGCGTGGACTCAACGAGTCATTGGAAGTCCCCTGCAGAAATATTGAGCCATGCTGCCTCTACAGCCTTCCTGAATTGCAGAAGTATTTACGTATGCGAACTGACCTCTCCACTATGTCCTATAACTATTCATTTTGATTCGTTTCGGGCTATCTGGGTGGTAAAGTCATTCACTCGAAGTGTCCACAATGTTCTTCAAACCAATCTCAAACAATTGTGGCCCGGTTGCATGGCGCGTACTCATCCATAAAAATTTCATCGTTGTTTGGGACTATGAAGTCCGTGAATGGCTGCAAATGGTCTCCAAGTAGCCGAACATAATCATTTCCAGTCAGTGATCGATCCAGTTGGGCCGTAGGATCTAGTTCATGCTATGTAAACATATTCCACACCAATATAAAGCCACCACCAGTTTGCAGTGCCTTGTAAATAGCTTGGGTTCATAGCTTTGTGGGGTTGCACCACACTCGAAGCCTTCAGTCAGCTCTTACCGACTGAAATCGCGAGTCACTTGTCCAGGCCACGGTTTTCTAGTCGTCTAGAGTCCCACCGATATGGTCTAAAGTCCAGTAAAGTCGGTGCAGGCGATGTCGTGCTGTTAGCAAAGGCCTCTCGTCGATCGTCTGCTGGCATAGCCCATTACCGCTAAATTTCACCTTACTCTCTTAACTGATACGTTCGTTGCAGGTCCCACATTGATTTCTGCTGTTATTTCAAGCAGTGTTGCTTGCCTGTTAGTAATGGTAACTTTATTCAAACGCCGCTGTTCTCGCTCGTTAAGTGAAGGCCATCGATCACAGCGTTGTCCGTGATGAGAAGTAATGCCTGAAATTTGCTATTCTCTGCACACTCTTGATACTGTCAATCTTGAGAAATTGAATTCCCTAATGATTTCCGAAATGGAATGTCCCATGTGTCTAGCTTCAACTTTCATACCGCGCTCAAATTAATTTCCGTCGTGCTGCCATGATCACGTCGGAATCACCTGACTACAAATGACAGCCCCGGCAATCCATTGCCCTTTAATAGCTTGTGTACGCGATACTACCGCCATCTCTATTTGTGCATGTCGCTATCCCATGACTTTTGTCACCTCGGTTTTTAATGCTTTTAATTGGAAAATTGCATACTGAAGAGGAATTATGGAAAATGCGAAACTCCTTGGAGCTTCCTGAGATCATTATTTCCTTCCTTACGGGCGGATACTGGCTTGGCTTTTCACCGACTAATGCGAACGTCAAAAGAATGTGACACAGAGACAGGAGGATCATCATGGCCCTGTTGCCAGACGAAAGGATGACTCGTGATGAGATGTGAATAACTAGAGCAGTACTAGCTTTGGAATTATTAAGTCTTGTAAGTAATTATTCCAATGGCCTTGCTGCAGTGGTAACTCCGGTTTCCATCAGATCACCGAAGTTGGCTACGGGGACTTTTCTCTCACGTTACAAAAGAATGGAGAGAATGTTTTCTTAGCCCGATTACGTCGTATTTCTTAGTAAGTTTCACTTCGTTATTAGTAGCAGTACTGCAATTGCTGCCCCTTTATTGTACATTTTCAGGTTTCCATCGTTTTGGAAACAACTTTTAGATTTGTAGGTTCAACGAGTTTTCGTCAAGGTCTTTCCTGGTAGAACGCTAGTGGCAACTTTGTCCACTATGAACGTGCAAATACGTTTTTTGCACTACGAGCAAGAGACATTACGGTTCCATAGGTGCTGAGGTGGTAAGCTTCGTCGTGTTACTCTGTCTATGTTTCGTATTACTTGTCTCCTCGTGACTCACTTCTTTCTTTCGTGAGTCTCAGTTCCCAAAATTCATCTCAGTTTTCCCGATTATCTCTCTCTCTCTCTCTCTCTCTCTCTCTCTCTCTCTCTCTCTCTAGGGATTGGAGGAGTTATTGTTGTTTCTCGTTCCATTTTCATTGTTCTTTAGTTAAATATATCTTGTACTGTAGCAGGTTGGCAGCTCACTATAGAGCTCAGAATGGTGTTTTGGCGAAATTCTTTTCTTTGTGATATGATTATCTCGCATTTGTGTGCCGTTATCGTGAATACGTTTCATTTGATTTCAGTTTACTGCCTTTTACTTTCCCCCTGCCCCCTTCGTTAAGTGGTTTATTTAAGCAAAAGAATTCCCTGCTGTAGGTGATGATGGCTGGCGCCTCCGCAGTCCAGGGAACAGAAGATCAGCCGGTGAGATTGTTGTTATCTGCTCACAGGAAACAGCGACACAGGTCTCATTTCCACCGATAAACATACAGCTCCAAACCAACCACTGGCCGCTGTGGCCAAGCGCTGCTGCTACGCTATTAGGTTCGAATCCTGCCTCTGGCATGGATGTGTGTGATGTCCTTAGGTTAGTTAGGTTTAAGTAGTTCTATGTCTAGGGGATTGATGACCTTAGATGTTAAGTCCCATAGTGCTTGGAGCCATTTTAACCAAACTAAACCAAATACCAGGGTCTATAAACTGTCTGCTTTGAAGTCTGGAAAATACTCCGTGCCATGTGTAGGAAATTTATTATTCCATAGCTTTAAGTTTTGACTGAAAGTTTTGTCCAGCGTATCTGTGATCCATTGTTGAGAAGACAAAGAATATTATGTCATATGTGGCTGGTTTTGTAGTGGTATATCTGTGAGTGTTTTTCTCGGGTACATGACAGTATGATAACGTACTCAGCACTTTTAACGAAATTCGAAAGGTAAATAAAGCAAAGCAACCCAATGAGTAGCATCTGATGCGCTTATTGCTCGTATCCACTTTTTCAACAAGTGCGTTAACGGCAGGCATAACTAACGCAGTACAGCTTTTATTACAAGCAAATAGGTGGGTATTTGACAAGGCGGGGAGTCGGTTCAGCAGGCTCCCATGGCGATATTAGTTCCTTAGCGGTACCCGGCTGCAGTCTTACTTTTTCTCCCAGCCCTTAGGGACATTCCTATATCTGATCGGAAGCGACATTTCATATCGACACCAATACCTAAAATTGTATCGATACTTCGGTAATAATTATGATAAAAGTCATTACAACGACAGTATCGTGAAGAATTGTTTTCTTTTTTATCCTTTTCTTTAGAACAACAGTACTTATTTTATGTGAATACATAAATTATGCTACGTTTGTATAAACTAATCTGAGTGTAAAATCAATTACAGATGTAAGCAGTAAATGACGAAGTCTCTAAACGCAAACGAACCTGCATTTCATGCTTCACACACGTGCCGTCATTGCAACTAAAACTACAGATGTAAGAAGTAAATGACAAATTCTCTAAATGCAAACAAAAGTACATGATTTGATGTGCATTGCAAGATTCACACACATGCCATCATTACAAACAAAACTGCAGATGCAGTGAACAAGCTTGAATTCACTTGTACTCGTTGCAGTCTGATTTTCAGCTTGCGGAAATTTCGAAATTCTGAGACGTCCTTCAGCTCCTAAAGAACAAACTTCCCTACATCTGATGCACCTAGAGAGGAGGTTGTTACGGGGTAAAGTCAAGCGCCGGCACTCCAGTCGGGAACGATAGAGAAGAGAGGGCTGTGAGAAGACGTCAGCCAATCGCACGCTGATCGACCCCTCTCCAGGATGACAACGCGACAGCAGCGGCCCCTATGTGAAGAGGATATAAGTGCCACGCCCGACTGGTCGCGACCTAGTTCAATTCTAGCTTCAAGACTAGTGACTTGTGCAGCAGCGACTTGGGATTGTCTGTACTGAAGAACTTGATTATTTCGTATGTCGCCCTCTGCTTGCGACACATCTGTGTAATCGCGAAGTTAAGTATTGTCTCTTTTCATTTTGTAATAAAACTAATTAATACGATTTATTTGAACTGTTTGTTTAGCGAACCGTGTTTGTAGGATTCCAGGACTCCTTATATTCGACGACGAGCATAGAGACATAAGAGAGGTTCCTTTTTGTATGCTACGCAGCGTACGCAGAACATAGTTTATGATCATTCACACTAGTGGTGACACAGAGACCGGTAGAACTAACAGCCAGCTCCCATAGTCGATGACGGCAGAGTTCAAGAAGTGAACGGCTAGCCAGAAGCAAAGTCCATAGCATACTGAACGCCACCGTAAGCGTGCACAAACAGTCCAGAGAGTACGACACTGCAGTGACTGTGTTGTAAAGGAACTTTGCATCGTAATCAGAATAATACTGGCGGTGCAATATCGTATTTATCTGCCCATACTGGGCAAGCAACTTTCAAGTACAACGTCTGACCTGTGTGGGATAATACGTAATGTGTGTACGAGTACAGATCGTTGACCCATGGCTGACGGCATGTGAAAGTTTCGGTCTAGCCGTGAGTGATGCACTGGTAGCCAAACTGTTAGTGATAAGCGGGAAATCCGGGTTCGAGTCCCAGTCCGGCACAGATTTTCATTGTCGTCATTCCATTCTACAGCTGATGGTTGTTCTTATTCGCAATTGTGAATTCAGTTGATGTAGTCCAGGGGGTGGTAAACACGGCCAAGGTCAGTCGCTCTGCTATGAATGGCACGTACAGAAGGCATCAGAGTGTAGCGAGAAGTGCCGAGCAAGTGCGGAGCCGCGGTACGGATTCTATGCTCCACGTGGCATGCCCTAGGCGGGAGCAAGCTGCAGCAGTTATATGGAAACTCGTCGAGTGCGAGGTCGCAAGTTCAATCTTTAGAAAGGCTCATTTGATAGTGTTGTGTTAACAATTATAACACGAAAAATATTACTTGATAATGGCTCGCCGCGTGTACTGGAAGGGCGACAGAAAATTAGTGTCCGGAAGGTGCAGAGATCAACCTCTGTGTGATGTATTTATTACACTTCGCAAAATGGACATTGGCGACATTCACGAAATGTTCAAAACGAACTTGCACCACGAACGCCGAATAAAATATGGCACTCTACAGTGATCAGTGATGGCATGCAACCGGATGAGAAACACTCTATCGAGGATCTTATCGTGAAACTGACTATCCTTTAAGGCGTAGCTGCAGATATTGCAATAATATGTTTTATAGTCACGGAAAAAACAAAAATGCGAAGGTTGAATTTGTCCAGCTGCTCTAAGTGGTATAAACTGCAAAGTAACACACTTTTGAGAAGAGATAGTTCTTTCTAAAGGAGTGTGATTTTTATACGCAGAGTAAAAGAAAGTTATTTTGATCAGCTATTTGCCAAAAGCAGTGCTCATACCACAGTTGAGTTCTGTTTCGCTGAATGGGTGACCATCCGGTTTGCCGATCACAGTTGGCAAGCGGGGTGCACTCAGCCCTTGTGAGGCAAACTGATGAGCTACTTGACTGAGATGTAGCGCCTCCGATCTCGTAAACTGGCATATGGCCGGGAGAGCGGTGTTCTGGCCACGTGCTCCGTATACGCATCCAGTGACGCCTGCGGGCTGAGGATGACACAGCGGCCGGTCGTTACCGTTGAGCCTTCGTACGCTGTTCGGACGGAGTTTAGTAGTTTAGCTTACTATTATTTCTCTTACGCCCATATTCCCACTATTGCTTTCTGTGACGTAAATATCTCCTGCTTCCCTTGCAAGATAACGCACACCAGGAAGAATCTTAGGGGGCAGAGCACCTCCAACTTCTCGCAGCACAATAAATAACTTCCCAGCCAATTTACTATTCAGATTAACAGTCGGCATAATAGTATACGAATGCATTAAGGCATTGATGTTAGGTGATCTTGATACAACTCTCTTCGTACCTGTAGTTTCCAGGGTTCTTTTCGTATGTATTTCCTCTTCAAATCCCAATTCGTTGAAAACAAATTCCTTACTGAACGATGGAATAAGTTTGTTCATCTCATCTACAAATTTTCGGGCCGCCTTTGTAGTTTGCTGTGCATCGTCAAGTTGACAATTTCAAATTTCGTTATCTTTCGTGCTCAAGTTATGTACCATTGTTTGAAATTATGTAACCACCAACTGCCTCCCTTGAAATCACTGTAATCTGTGTCAGGCGCAATTTGAGGTGCATAACGTAGTAGGTCACTATTATGCACATCCTGTAACTTGTAGCCGGCCGTTGTGGAACCGCGCTGCTGCTACGGTCGCAGGTTCAAATCCTGCCTCGGGCGTGGATGTGTGATGTCCTTGGATTAGTTAAGTAGTTCTAAGTCTAGGGGACTGTTGACCTCGGATGTTAAGTTCCATAGTTCTCAGAGCCATTTGAACCATTTTTTGTAACTTGTATCGAGCATCCCTGAAACGTGTCATCACTAGTGTTTGTAACAAGTGCTCTTTGTCCTCTGCATATCCTCCGTAGTTTTTCTTCTGCGCTACGTGGTCATATTGCTACGGACTTATTCGAAATCTGTTCATATATATCGATGATCTTCCATGTACGCGGTTATGTTAAGTACTCGATACTTGGACGACGATTGTCCTTTACTACTTTTCACTGGTGACGCGATTTGTGGCTCCCTATCTGACAAGGATGACAAACCACATGACTCGACAACAGTTTCAATACCAGTTACACTTGTTAAGCACGCATCATCATCATTGTACCCCTCACGTACATTGTTCGCACACTCGAGCGTATACGACACCACACATTCCACTGACTCATCTTGCTGAAACGCTAATATTTCATATGCCTCTCCTTTCTCTCTTTGTGAAATTCCTTGGGTTCCTTTCTGATGTAATGTCAACTTCGGCAATTGTTGTACATACACTCCTGGAAATTGAAATAAGAACACCGTGAATTCATTGTCCCAGGAAGGGGAAACTTTATTGACACATTCCTGGGGTCAGATACATCACACTGACAGAACCACAGGCACATAGACACAGGGAACAGAGCATGCACAATGTCGACACTAGTACAGTGTATATTCACCTTTCGCAGCAATGCAGGCTGCTATTCTCCCATGGAGACGATCGTAGAGATGCTGGATGTAGTCCTGTGGAACGGCTTGCCATGCCATTTCCACCTGGCGCCTCAGTTGGACCAGCGTTCGTGCTGGACGTTCAGACCGCGTGAGATGACGCTTCATCCAGTCCCAAACATGCTCAATGGGGCACAGATCCGGAGATCTTGCTGGCCAGGCTAGTTGACTTACACCTTCTACAGCACGTTGGGTGGCACGGGATACATGCGGACGTGCATTGTCCTGTTGGAACAGCAAGTTCCCTTGCCGGTCTAGGAATGGTAGAACGATGGGTTCGATGACGGTTTGGATGTACCGTGCACTATTCAGTGTCCCCTCGACGATCACCAGAGGTGTACGGCCAGTGTAGGAGATCGCTCCCCACACCATGATGCCGGGTGTTGGCCCTGTGTGCCTCGGTTGTATGCAGTCCTGGTTGTGGCGTTCACCTGCACGGCGCCAAACACGCATACGACCATCATTGGCACCAAGGCAGAAGCGACTCTCATCGCTGAAGACGACACGTCTCCATTCGTCCCTCCATTCACGCCTATCGCGACACCACTGGAGGCGGGCTGCACGATGTTGGGGCGTGAGCGGAAGACGGCCTAACGGTGTGCGGGACCGTAGCCCAGCTTCATGGGGACGGTTGCGAATGGTCCTCGCCGATACCCCAGGAGCAACAGTGTCCCTAATTTGCTGGGAAGTGGCGGTGCGGTCCCCTACGGCACTGCGTAGGATCCTACGGTCATGGCGTGCATCCGTGCGTCTCTGCGGTACGGTCCCAGGTCGACGGGCACTTGCACCTTCCGCCGACCACTGGCGACAACATCGATGTACTGTGGAGACCTCACGCCACACGTGTTGAGCAATTCGGCGGTACATCCACCCGGCCTCCTGCATGCCCACTATACGCCCTCGCTCAAAGTCCGTCAACTGCACATACGGTTCACGTCCACGCTGTCGCGGCATGCTACCAGTGTTAAAGACTGCGATGGAGCTCCGTATGCCAAGACAAACTGGCTGACACTGACGGCGGCGGTGCACAAATGCTGCGCAGCTAGCGCCATTCGACGGCCAACACCGCGGTTCCTGGTGTGTCCGCTGTGCCGTGCGTGTGAACATTGCTTGTACAGCCCTCTCGCAGTGTCCGGAGCAAGTATGGTAGGTCTGACACACCGGTGTCAATGTGTTCTTTTTTCCATTTCCAGGAGTGTATAATGCAATGTTAGCTTTGTTTATCGTTGCCTTTGCTTTGCTTTGTATCCACACCACTAGCAGTGTTGTTAGTTAGTCGTCGACTAATCAGTTCAACTAATCTCCGTAGCCTCTTGCATTGCTCGACCAGTCCGGCCCTCTGTTGCCATTAGCAGCCTGTGTTGTGGCTGCATGGTACACAGTTGTGAGGCGTCATTGGCCTTTTGCGACCTCGCACTCAAGGGTTCCTTGTGAATATTTCTGACCTTTGCTTCATATCGGTACACAATCTGGGTGGGGAACCGGAAACACTGCCGGATACCAAATTCCGTTTGTGTAAAATCTTCACCACAGGGCTATGAGGTACAACTGATTCTCTGGAAACAGATGCGTCGATTTCCACGGACTACGTTGGAATGCTGTATGTACAGTATCAATAGCGTCGTCACTCGCTTCAGGTCTACCTCTGCTCGCCTTGTCATCAACGGTGCCACTGTCTTTATCCTTTATCATCCTTTGATGCTCTTCACAGCTTGCAGACTTCTACCATCGGCATCTAGGATCTGTCACGGAACTGAAAGAGCCAACTGTGTTTCATGAAAAAACAAAACACACTGCGGTTTCTCCTGCATGGGCGCCATTGTGACAGCGGCACTCCTAAATATGAGGGCTATTCAGAAAGTAGGGAACGTTTCCGTCTGACGCTGCTAGACGCGCACCGATCGCATATGCATTATTGGCCATTAAAATTGCTACACCAAGAAGAAATGCAGATGATAAACGGGTATTCATGGGACAAATATATTATACTAGGACTAACAAGTGATTACATTTTCATGCAATTTGGGTCCTGAGAAATCAGTACCCAGAACAACCACCTCTGGCCGTAATAACGGCCTTGATACGCCTGGGCATTGAGTCAAACAGAGCTTGGATGGAGTGTACAGGAACAGCTAACCATGCAGCTTCAACACGTACCACAGTTCATCAAGAGTAGTGACTGACGTATTGTGACGAGACAGTTGCTCGGCCACCATTGACCAGACGTTTTCAATTGGTGAAAGATATGGAGAATGTGCTGGCAAGGCACAGTCGAACATTTTCTGTATCCAGAAAGGCCCGTACAGGACCTGCAACATGCGGTCGTGCATTATCCTGCTGAAATGTAGGGTTTCGCAGGGATCGAATAAAGGGTAGAGCCACGAGTCGTAACACATCTGAAATGTAACGTCCACTGTTCAAAGTGTCGTCAGTGCGAACAAGAGGTGACCGAGATGTGTAATCAATGGAACCCCATACCATCAAGCCGGGTGATACCCCAGTATGGCGATGATGAATACACGCTTCCAATGTGCGTTCACCGCGATGTCGCCAAACACGGATGCGACCATCATGATGCTGTAAGCAGAACCTGGATTCATCCGAAAAAATGACGTTTTACCATTTGTGCATCCAGGCTTGTCGTTGAGTACACCATCGCAGGCGCTCTTGTCTGTAATGCAGCGTCAAGGGTAACCGCAGCCATGGTTCCGAACTGATAGTCCATGCTGCGGCATACGTCGTGGAACTGTTCGTGGAGACGGTCGTTGTCTTGCAAATGTCCCCATCTGTTGACTCAGGGATCGAGATGTGGCTGCACGATCCGTTACAGCCATGCGGATGCCTGTCATTTCGACTGCTAGTGATACGAGGCCGTTGGGATCCAGCACATCGTTCCGTATTACCGTCCTGTACCCACTGATTTCATATTCTGCTAACAATCGTTGTTCCGCGACCAACGCGAGCAGCAATATTGCGATACGATATATCGAAATCGTGATAGGCTACAATCGACCTTTATTAAAGACGGAAACGTGATGGTCCGCATTTCTCCTCCTTACACGAGGCATCACTACAACATTTCACCAGGAAACGCCGTTCCACTGCTGGTTGTGTATGAGAAATCGGTTGGAAACTTTCCTCATGTCAGCACGTTGTAGGTGTCGCCACCGGCGCCAACCATGTGTGAATGCCCTGAAAAGCTAATCATTTGCATATCACAGGATCTTCTTCCTGTTGCTTAAATTTCGCGTCTGTAGCACGTCATCTTCGTGGTGTAGCAATTTTTATGGCCAGTAATGTATTTTTGTATGTGCATGCTCCGCAGCTCAGTCTGCATCCATCCGTGACAGCAAGAACGTCTCTGTGCGCCTGGTTTTCTCGATATTCGATTTTGAAATGTGCGCTGCAATCGAAAGTTCAGCCAGTTGTGAGGAGCGGTGTGTGATTCGGTTTTTATTGGCAAAAAACCCAAAACCTATAGACATTTATCGTGAACTGTGTGAAGTGTACGGAAACAACGTAACGAGTGAAAGTTTCGTCCGGAAATGGCGCATTCGGTTTTAAAATGGCCGAACCAACGTTCATGATAAAGAGAAGAGTGGACGCCCGAGCATTGTGACTGACGATCTTGTCGCTAGAGTTGATGAAACGATTCTTGAAAACCGTCGCATCACAATACCGGAACTTTCGCTTTCTTTTCCACAAGCTTCACGGACTTTGTTGTTTCAAATTGTCACTCTAAAGCTAGGCTACCACAAATTTTGTGCACGATAGGTACCCAAAATGCTTACAGGGCACCATAAAGAACAGCGAATGGGGGCAACGTTGACATTTCTGGAGACCTACCACAAACGTGGTAATTCATCACTGGATCGAGTGGTAACTGGTGACGAGACGTGGGTGAAACACGTCAATTGCGAGGCAGAATTACAGTCCATGGAGTGGGGGCACACAAGGTCCCCCAAAAACCAAGAAAATGTTTGCAAACCTTGTCAGCAAGAAAGTTGATGGGGACAGTGTTTTGGGACAGGCAAGGTGTGCTTTTTATTGATTTTTCTCGAACGTGGAGCAACCATAAATTCTACCCAGTACTGTAAAACTTTGCACAGCCTTAGAAGAGCAGTTCAAAGCAATTTTTTTTCACGACAATGCCCGACCTCACAGGGCAAACCGCACTAAAGAACTCCTTAATCCATTAAAATGGGAAATTTTCCCTCATCCGCTCTACAGCCCCGACCTTGCACCAAGCGACTTCCACTTGTTTCCCAAGACGAAGAAGATGTGTGTGATGTTCTTAAGTTAGTTAGGTTTAAGTAGTTCTAAGTTCTAGGGGACTGATGAACTCAGAAGTTAAGTCCCATAGTGCTCAGAGCCATTTGAACCAATTTGAACCAAGCTACACAAATATTCAGTAAGGTCTTGATAAGATTGCACGGTGGTAAAGAGATTGGTAACTTGCTTTAAATGTTCAGAAATATAAAATTGCGCACTTGATGAATCGAAAACGCGTAGCATCTTATGGCTATAATACCAGTGGGTCGGAACTGAAATCAGTAAACTAATTTATGTACCTGGGTGTAACAATATGAAGAGATATCAAATGGAACGATCACAAAATCTCAGTCGTGGGCAAATCAGCCGGCAAACTTCATTTAATTGGTAGGCTACGGCGAAAATACAATCAATCTACGTAAGATGTTCATTAGAAAACAATTGTTTGACACATCGTAGAAAACTGAACGTATAACCGTCAGTCCAAAAATGTTAGAGACTGGATTAATAAAAAAAACAGAGAAACGTTACGATGGTTGTTTTAACGCTTCAGATGTTCCACATAGTCTTCCCGCACTTGAGTACAACATACAGAATGTTCATATAACTATGTGAAACCGTCCGAAAAGTCCTTCATTCGCGTGGTTGTTCTACTCTCACGTTACATTGCGCTGAATGTCTGTTACGTCGTCTGAGCGTTGACCCTTCATGTGAATTTCTGCACTTCGACATCTTGCGGTTCGTATTGATAACACCAAGTCTTGTCACCCGCCATGATTTTTTCCAGAAAAGAATCGTCGAAGTTCTGCATTTGAATCAAGTCGCGCCAGATGTCGACACGTCGTTATTTTCGTTCGATAGTCAAGGTGTGTGGTACAAACTTGACACACACTTTTCTCTTCTTCAAAATATCCTCGAGAATGTTTTGAATACTTGATTCAGAGATGTTTCTTTGCTATTTGACACATATCAACTTGACAGGCTACAACCCCACATCCACTACTTAACATTGCCTGCTCACAGCTGACAGGTGGAATCCACATCTGTTGTTCACAGTTATTAGTTTATGCTGCCAGAGGAGTTACTGCGCTGTCTTCTATAATATGCCAGGAATAAAATCGCTACCAAGCACGCACTTTACTACCACTAGAACACCAAACCCAGCCTCTGAACCTTTTTGACAGCCGCCGCGCGGGACTAACCGAGCGGTCTCAGGTGCTGCAGTCAGGGACCGTGAGGTTGGTCCCGGCAGAGGTTCGAGTCCTCCCTCGGGCATAGGTGTGTGTGTTTGCCCTTAGGATAATTTAGGTTAAGTAGTATGTAAGCTTAGGGAATGATGACCTTAGCGGTTAAGTCCCATAAAATTTCACAAACATTTAACACTTTTTTTTATAGTCGATGTACGCGGTTAACAGTGAACTTAGGACTTTGTAATTTATCTCTCAGAAAACATGTGTGGTATTTTTCCAGAATCAGTAAGTAAATTTGAGCGTGCACACCACCCTCACCTGAAGAGGCAATTACAGGTAGCGGATATCAGTGCATGTTAGATTGTTGGCGACTTGAAATGAAATGGCTCTGAGCACTATGGGACTTAACGTCTGAGGTCATCAGTCCCCTAGAACTAAGAACTACTTAAATCTAACTAATCGAAGGACATCACACACACCCATGCCCGAGGCAGGATTCGAACCTGCGACCGTAGAGGTCCCGCGGTTCCGGACTGATTAGCGACTTGGATACAGTAGTTAGCACAGTTACATAACGCATGGACAAAAGTTGTGTGCAACACGAGGAGCAGCACCTGACATGGCCATCTCTCGTGTGCCACAGCAGCATGTTCTCGTAGTTCGGCCCGTTTGGCGAGAGGAGGCGTTATTAATTCGTCCACCTTGTGGGTGTACACACTTTTACAAGACTTTCAATAATCACTTCATGCATATGGCCAGTATAGATTTAATGTTCCGTTCTTGTCCAGTTCGAACCTAATCTCTCTACATGTACATACACACACACACACACACACACACACACACATACATACATACATACATACATACACTGAAAATGAAATCATGATTCGTGGTGGAGTGCACGTCGCAGCAATATTAGCGATTTTCTGTCGCACTCTATTCATATCGAGTGAAGGGAAAATGACTTTCCATTTGCCTCTGCACCCACCCTAATTTTTATCTCTTGTCTTACTCTCATGGTCTGTACGTGAAATATAGTATAGCTGCAGCAGAACTGTTGCACACTCTTCCTCTAATTCTGGTTCTGTGAATTTACCCAGGAGAGTTACGTGACTACAATGCCGCTGTAAGATTTTGGAGTCAGAACAACAACTGTGTAAACTGTAAATATTTTTGGATTAATGTTGCAATCTTATCACAGAAATACACGCATTTACACAATTTATAATGTGACAATGTTACAACAATTGTCAAACGAACGCATCTCGTCCTCAGAAAGTGAAATAATCATAAACACAGCAATGGTAAATTATAACTAGAAGTGTCTTTGCCAAATCGTTCTTACGACTACGTCATGATGTTGGTCAGTACTACAATAAATCATCAGATTCCGGTTCAAAGTTCGGTACTATTTGGGGTTACAATCAAGTCTATGGAGGATGGTTAGTTTTATGACAAATTGAGCAAAAGACTACCCAAGGTCGCTCGAATTTACAGTGGACGCAAGCTGGTGAACCAACAAGTTTACGCAATGCTCATGGTATTTATCTTAGATGCGATGAGCTGTCGTCTGCATGGCTGCTCTTGCCCACTGAAATTTCTACAAAAATTAATGAAGCTTTCGCTGATTTTTTTTTCAGCAGAAACTTTCCCGATGTTTCTCGTGATGCGAGAAAACATGTACTCATCCCTAGTCTTGGAATATGGCGATATGCACGCGCATGGCTGGAGCAGCGTGCATATTGAAATGCCCTCTCAGTCCTCGCAAGAACAATTACCTAACTGTATGGTTCGTTTCTCCACAGCTGGAGCTCACCGACGCTTCAGCTAATATCTAGCTGAATGGCAGCCACAGTGAACACAGTGTTTACACAAATTTCTCATCTGCGTCGTACAGAGCATTCTGCGTCCCGTTCTGCGCTTCACGCCAGTTCTTAGAAGAGTCTTCGAAAATTTCGCTCTTGTCTTTCTTGTAATCCAACTGTTTCCCCACCTGGGTTCTTTCGTTCTCCACGCCACGGCTTTTTTTGGACCAATGGGAGTGTTAGTCTTATTTTGTGAAAACTCTCTGCCAGTCGCAAGGGCACCACCATTGAACTGCGTCGGAATCTCGGCACTTTACTCCTTCCTAGTTCATTTCCACCAATCGGACGTTTTGTGCCCGCTCCAGACGCCTAAAAGATACATGTGTACATCACAGTGTACCATTCACTGGTCACGTGATCAACTGTGTCACTGGTTTGGTTCGTATCCATCTGGAATTCCGAGACACGGTTTGGTAAAGCTTCTTTCTGTGCTACTTCTGGTGGCCCGTTACTTGCTCTCCAGTATGCGTCACCTGTCCGGTCGCTGACTCCTGCCGTGTGACACCCAGTAAGAGCTTTTCGTGGTGCCTCACGTGGTGCGGCCTCTGCTTCTGCCCACGCTTGCTTCCACACAAAATGTTTCCTCTCTCTGCTTGTTTCACCTTCTGCTCATTGCCATGCATTACATAGGAGCGGTGTGTTAATACCGTTGATTGAATGTCATCCCTTTTGCATTACATACTTATAGGCAAATCTGCTCATTACCACCTAAGTAAGTTAGGTGTCATATTCACCTTCCCAATACGATCTACAAAACACTTATGTAAGGTGCGAAATTGACTTTCATTGATTCTGCCACCTTACAGCGCTTTGGTTCCAGAATACCCTTGTAAGTTCCCAGAAAATCATTAGTACACATTCTATGAGTCATAACCATCTGTAGTGATCCTATCAGCATGTCTCTGAATTTTTACCCTGTCGGCTGTCATGCCAAGTTGATAATGATCCCAAAGCCTGGAGAAATACTACAGAACTGGTCCCAGTAGAGTTACGTACGTGACGCCAGATGTATACGCACAGGCTACCCAAATCTTGTAAATTACTGTCCAGTGGTTTGAAAGCTCGGATTTGATGTCCGATAGCATCCCAGATGTGATCTATCGGGTTTCAAATCAAGTGGATTTAGTGGCCAAACCATCAACGTGAGGTCACAGTCATGTTTCTCAAAGCACTGTAACAGGATTTTGGCCTTGTGATCCAGATAGCTATCCTACTGGAAGATGCAATCGCCATCAGGTAAGACATCAAGCACGAAAGGATGCATATGGTCTGCAGCAATCATGGTATCTTCGATTACTACCATCGGTCACATGAAACCCCAGGTCAGTGTCCTCCATAGCATAGTACTGTCCCCATAGGCCTGTTCCGCATCGCGAGCCATATTTTGAGCAACCATTTATTTAGAGACGCAGTATCTGGACATGATCAACTACCTAGTGTAACAAGAAACGTGACTAATCCGACGAGGTGACACGTTTCTATTTGTAGCAGTTCCTAACCCTACATATAAAATTAACTAGTGAGGCTTAGATATGGAATGTCCTGTAATGATGCATCACTGCGTCGGACATGCTGACAGCGAAAGTCGTTCTTTGCGAATTGTTGCATGTGGAGGGCTGGTGTGACTTGGGAGAGATATTCTTACCTCACGTCTCCTATAGTTGTCTCGTTGTCCCTACTGGATTTCTTCTCCATCAGTAGCAGATCTTAACACGCGTGCATTAAGCAGCGAGTCATCGGAGTAACGTTTGAGAATATTTCGAAGCTACGTTAATGAAACTTCAGAACACTACGATGCCCCCTAATTTTTCTTTTACTTCAATCTGAAAAGCAAGACACGATAGGTTATAATAAACATTTTCTAAGAACCAGTCTAATAATGAGGTTTGCAGCAAAGATTGCGCAATCTAATTATAACTTATTGAACACTATACTAAGTCGTAACTACTGTCATCACACAATTTGTTGACATGTAGAAACCGCATGTAAATGTTTCCAAGGCAATTGTAATTAAAAATTCATTTTTCGGTAAATGACGAAACATTCTCCGCACAGACGTATTGCCCCTCGGATAAGTAGTTGCAGACGTGTTCACAAACGTTATCCGAGGCTGGTCTAGACTTTAACTTAATTTGAATAAGACACAACAACCAGTCGTATCACAAATACGTTGCTCGTGTGAAATATAGTTCTAGACCGTGTGAAAGTTTGCCCTGAAGTGCGTAAGTGAACTGCTTAAACGTTTGTTCTTGGCTGACTCATTGGCTACCCTGACTGTTTAGCGCGCTCGTGACAAGTCGATTCAGTCCGCCCGTGACAAATAACATGAAACGAAATCTTTAACGCGGCTTCGACTGTGAAATTAGAGTTCTGAAATCACAGTTAAAAAGACGTCACTGTGGATAATGTAATCAGCATAGCTGACACATTGCACAAATATTTAAACGGTAGATATAAATAAAGATTTGCGATTGGCTTCAGTGCTAACAGATTTCTATGTACGCTTCGTTCTCATCCTCTCCGGCCATCTGTCATTCGCGGTGTGGGGTATTCTGCTGATCTTGCTTGCTTGCTATCTTGCAGCAGCGTAAGGCTTCATACACTGTAGGACAAAAAATGATAAAACGCTGGCTCAAATGGGACATAAACGCCACACATTCATCTACGCTCCAGTCTTTACGCTCTTATGCCCACTGCAATCCATGTCAACAGAGAAACAGGGATCATCTGCTGCAGATCCTCATGTTCAACGATGTGCCTTGAATGGTGTAGGCCTACTCCATTAATCTTGCGACTCTGACAGCATTTTTCTCTGTCGTCAGATCTGTCGCAGATCATCGCCCTGTCTGCTTAACAGAACGAACAGGTCTCCGACTTCTACGTTCTGTGATCAGAGGTGGACGTCCCACACCTTATTGCCTAGTTGCTGTTTCATCGTCCTTTCCCCAGTTTTCATACAAGCTCACGACATTAGCACGCAAACAGCCGACCAGCTTCGCCATTTCCGATATGCTCCTTACCAGCCGCCGGGCCGTAAATATCTGCCCTTTGTCAATATCGCTTATATCAATGGATTTCCTCATTCATAGTCCGCATCGTTGCTAGAATGATTCCTCACTCGTTTGTGCTGCGCTTGTACAGTACACTTCCCATACCTCGTCACGTGCTCTGTCGCGTGGTGGGCAGTGGTCGTACTGTTTTGGCTCATCACTGTTTGCTACTTCCTTCATAGAACGCTTCCAATAAATTTACCACTCGCTTTCCCTGCTACAGACTTCACGTGTTCGAATACCCCTAAATATTTACGCGCATACTTACCTCTTCGTCTAAGGGACTTTAATCCGGGTCTACCTGTTTTATTCGTTTATTTATTTCACCTGATAATATTATGGCCTACAAGCACCATCTTACGTTTACCCAAACATTTTCAGTGACTCAGCTTTACAATATTTATAGTACACGATTTGGACAAAGACCTGAAGCAGCATGAAATGCATGCTTGAACATGCTGACCAAGCCTGCAGGTTGCACTGTTGTATTTGACCACGAACGGCACAGTGCAATGCCCTCAATACGTTGCAAGTGTCAGACGTGGTCACAACAGTGTTCTGTGTAGTTGTGAGTGCGATATGTCGAAGCTAAGTGAATTCGGACGTGGGAAAATGCTCTGTGCTCGTATGGTGGGTGCTTCTGTAATCAAGGTACCCGAGACGTTCGGTGTTTCAAGACACATCGTATCAAAGTTTTATACCGCATACAGGGAAAGCGGAAAACATCGTGCGCTAAGTCACAAGACGGACGAAAATGTGTATTGAGTGATCGTAACAGACGGTCATTGAACAGAAATGTGACGAAAAAGAAGAGGACGACAGATGCAAAAGTCATTGCAGAGCTCAATGTCGCACTCTAGGACCTTGTCAGCACCAAAACAACACGAAGGGTGCGCCATAAACAGGGAATTGCATGACGAACCGTAATTCCAGAAGCACTCGTCAGTGATGCAAATTCCCGTAAAAGGAATACGTGTTGCCGAAGCCACAAAACCTTGACTACGGAGCAATGGAACAAAGTGATTTGGTCGGAAGCGTCTTGTTTCACACTAATTCTAACTTATGATCGAGTTTACGTTCCGAGAGTTAAAAATTATGGAGGTTTGGTAATGATTTGGGCAGCCATATCGTAGTATTCCAAGGGCGTTATGGCTACTCTGCAAGGCTACATTACTGCCAAGGATTATGTGACCATTTGGGCTTGTCAAATCCATGCCATGGTACAATGTTTGTTCCGTAATAGTGATTCTGTTCTCCAATACGTCAGGGCCCCTGTTCAGACAGTTCGCATCGACCAGGGCTGGTTTTGTGAGCACGAAGATGAATTTTCACGTTCTCCTAGCAACCAGTCACTGATCTCAACATTATTCAGTCTTTGCTGTCCAAGCTGGAGAGGAAGAGAGGTGATCACTATCCACTTCCGTCACCGTTGCCTGGTCTCGCTTCTGTCTGGAGAAAGATAGGTATAAGATCCCTTGAGAACCATGGAGGAACTTTATTTATCCATTCAGAGACGATTGGAAGCTATTTTGAATGCCAATATTTGATTTTCCTACACCGTATCAGGTCTGAAAATGTTTCGCTGTTTCCATATTTTTCCCGCCACTATACATGAGCAGTTATTCATGATAATAATATTACCAGTTATAATAATGATTGTAATAGATGAGGGAAAGCCGGCCGAAGTGGCCGAGCGGTTCTAGGCAGGTTGGTAGCCCTGCGCCTGCTATACGGACGTTTGAGTCACAGCTCCCGTACATAATAAGTAATTTTAGTAGTAATAAACTGTTTGTAACACTTTAAACTAATTTATTACGTTAATTATAGTACTCTTCAAGCGTACCATTAAAAGTTTTTGTCTTACTCGCGTATTTTCACAGTAATCACGCAAAGTTCGTTTTGTTTACATATCGCGGCCAGGCCGAACTTTTGAGCTTTCAGATTAAACTTCATACCGCAATTGTAAGTGCATTTACTGATAGTTTAGTGTGCCAAATACGTTTGCTGCCCCTTTATATCTGTAGAGTATCGTCATCTCTTAAGTAATTTCCAGTAAGAAACTTCTGAACCATTGTTTACATTGTCGCGAGTAGGCCTAATTTTTTGTACACGTATTTTCATTGTTTTCCGGTAACTTAATTGTCTTTCTGTCACTAAAATCGATTTGTACCATGAGTGTAAGTGCCTGATGGGCCGTAGAATCGTTAGCTCCGGGATCTGGTGTGATGGATGTAGTAACTTTTTTCATTGGTGAGATTGTAGTGGCGTGGGAATTGGGAAAATGAGCGAGACTCATCAGTGGTTCTGTAGGCTATGCAGTAGAGATAGAAAGATCGTGGAACAGGAGAGGAAAATTGCTGCCCTTCAGGCTGAGTTAGATGAGGCTAGGCGAGAACTGTGCAGGTTAAGGGGAGTGAAGGGTAAACAGGGGTGGGAAGTGGCAACAGGCATAAGGAACAGGCCAAGAGATTCTTCTGACAGCTTTGTTATTAATGTACAAAATAGGTTTGACCTGTTGCCTCAGCCGGAAACTGATGAGCCTCTCACAGAAGTAGATGTAGACAGGGCTCAACAAGCTTTCAGCAGCAAATTGAATAAGAAGGTAGGGAAGTGTACAAAGAGAAAGAAAGTCTTGTTGTTAGGTAGTTCGCATGCTAGGGGTGTGGGCCAACTTCTGCAGGATGAATTAGGGTCAGAATACCAGGTCACAAGTTTTTTCAAACCTAGTGCTGGACTGGCGCAGGTTACAGAGGATTTAGGTTCACTATGTAGAGGCTTTACTAAGGAAGATACCGTGGTTATTGTGGATGGGCCGGACAACAGTATTGACAGAGATCCGGGGTACAGCATAGAGTGTGACCTGGCAAATATTGTATCGGCATCGAGCCATACCAGTGTTGGGTTTGTGTCGGTTCTGGAGCGCCACGACCGGCCTCATTTGAAGTCTTCTGTCAGGAGAGTTAATTTGGAGTTGGAACAGCTACTTGGATCTGATGCAGGGTCACACATGGGTGTGGTTCCTGTTGATTCACTCTGTAGGTGGGACTATACTAGACATGGCCTACACCTCAACAAGAAGGGGAAGGGTAAACTGGCTGGGCTGATAGCAGGAAATTTAAAGGAGGGAGGAACTACATCACATGGCGGTAACTCTTTTTTAGTGTAAGATCAGCGTCCAGTGGGAAACTCAGCCAGGCAAGTACTAAATATATTTAAAAAGTTCAAGATACTCACAAAAGTAAAATGAAAAATGTTAGTATATTTCATCAAAATATTGGGGGATTGAAGAATAAAATTGATGAGCTTCTGCTTTGTTTAGAAGATATAGAAACTGAGAATGTAATAGATGTACTATGCCTGTCTGAGCATCACATTGTCACTGATATGCAAAAGGTTAGCATCAATAGGTACAAATTAGCTGAACATGTAAGTAGAGATAATATGATGAGAGTAGGAGTTGCCATATGTGTCAAAAGTTTCTACAGCGCAAAAAATTTAAAAACTAAAACATTTTGTGTAGAGCAACATATGAAAGCATGTGCCACTGAAATAAAACTAAATGATGGCACTTTCATAATTGTAAAAGTGTATAGGTCCCCCTCAGGGAATTTCCAGCTATTTCTAGAAAACTTGGATGCTTTGTAGTGCTATCTGTCAGACAGGGGGAAGCAAATTATCATTTGTGGGGATTTCAGTGTTGATTCCCTGAAAGAGTGTAATAGGAAGAATGACCTTGTAGTATTACTCAGTTCTTTCAATTTGAGCTCCGTCATTGATTTTCCTACTTGGATAACAAAGAACAGCAGGAAATTGATAGATAACTTTTTATAGACCAAGATAGGTTTAAGGACATAAATGCTTATCCTGTTGAGAATGGTCTTTCAGATCATGGTGCACAGCTAGTTACAGTACATGACATAGCTCCATGCAGTATATCAAATCAGAATTTCAAAGCAGTGCGTTCAATTAACAATATAAATACTGCAAACTTTAGGGAAAGCCTAAAGGAGCTAGACTGTGATGAAGTGTATATGGAACCCGATGCAAACTTGAAATATAACTTATTTCACGATACATTTTTAAGGGTATTTGAAAATTATTTTCCCAAGAAAATAGTGAAACATAATTCCAAGAAAACGTACAAAAAACCTTGGCTAACTAAAGGAATAAGAATATCTTGCAACCATAAAAGAGAACTGTATCTAACAGCAAGAAGGAGTACTGACCCCGAAATTGTTCAATATTAGAAAAACTATTGTGCGGTACTAAGAAAATTTATTAAAAAGTCCAGAAGCATGTGTATCATGTCTGAGATCAGTAACTCTGATAATAAAATTAAAGCAATTTGGAATATTATTGAAAGGGAAACAGGGCAACCAAGAGCACAGGAAGACTTAGTGCCATAAAACTCAATGACAAGTGTACTAACAAACAATCTCAAATTGGAAACATTTTCAATAATCATTTTTTAAATGGTGTGTGTAGGATCTAGATCTTCACTAGAAGAGGCAAGGCTTCTAATAGAAGAGGTCATACCTGTGCAATTTGAAACAACTGTATTTCCACGAACCTCTCCCTCTGAAATCAGTAAAATAATAAACTCACTTAAAAGTAAAAGCTCTTACGGAATTGATGGCATTTCTAGCAAGATACTTAAAGCTTGTTCCCCACAGATAAGTAGGATTCTCAGCCACGTATGTAATAGGTCTTTGGAGCAGGGTGTTTTCCCCGATATACTGAAATATGCCATTGTCAAACCATTGCATAAAAAGGGGGATACGTCGGATGTCAACAACTATCGTCCAATCTCTCCTCTGACAGCTCTATCAAAAATTTTTGAGAAAGTAATGTATTCAAGAGTAGCATCCCATATTTGTAAAAATAAAGTACTAACAAAATGTCAGTTTGGTTTTCAGAAAGGCTTTTCAACAGAAAATGCTATATACGCTTTCACTGATCAAATATTAAATGCTCTGAATAACCTGACATCACCCATTGGTATTTTTTGTGATCTCTCAAAGGCCTTTGACTGTGTAAATATTGGAATTCTTTTAGATAAGCTAAATCATTATGGTTTGATGGGGGCAGTGCACAAATGGTTTAATTCATACTTAACTGGAAGAATGCAGAAAGCTGAAATAAATAGTTCATGTAATGTTAAAACAACAGCTGATTCCTCAAACTGGGGGGCTATCAAGTACGGGGTCCCACAGGGTTCGGTCTTAGGTCCTTTACTGTTCTTGA